>NC_052539.1:28627223-28942580 GCF_016699485.2 Gallus gallus | reverse complement strand
ATTTTAAATGTGAGTGATAGGGAAAACTTGGCTGTGGGATATATCTTGTAAGAGAAGAAAATTCAAACACACTTGAGCCCACCGAGTTCTCGGGGTTCTCTGGGCCACTGCACTGCATGAGCCTCACCAACTTCATCTCCCTCCTCTGAGCACAGAGCTCATCCTCCCCTCCTGAGAGCTCCATTACAGTGCAGGGTTGCAGCACAATTGGATTCCCTTGATTTTTATTTATTACTAGGATTCCAAACAGCAGAATATCAGCAAACTAAATGTTCCGAGAGGGAAGCACAGATGGAACCATGGATCAGCCCTGATAGCAGTCATGTGAATTTAGTTATTTGGTTATTAGTTTGGGTGGAAAATTCTATTTCATGGAAGCCTCTGAGATTTTAAATTTGAGTTTCCTTTTGCAGTGGGATGAAAATAACTTCTCAGATACTTCCACAGAAGTGGAACTGCTGTAATGGCCTCTTCTGCTCACTACCCTTCCCCAGCATGACAGGGTGCCTGTGAGATTGCGAGGACATGTGAGGAGGTGCCACACAGACCACATGTGTGCCCAGGGATGTGGACGTTTGCTTTGCTCCCTTGTGCTGTGAGCAGCTCTGCAGTGTCAGTGTGACAGCAGTGAGGCCATACATGCATGCTGTGCTGGCTACTTGTTTCCTAACTTCCGTCTCTGCTATAAAAAGATTTGCAATACCCCAATAATAAATGCATTCATCACCACATCTTCTGTAATCACTGCAGTTCCTGAGCCGCTATTTGGCACTCATTAGCTGAAACTCCCATTCACCTATAATTTATGAGAAGCATACAATTATGTGTTATCACTACTTCAAGTGATTACTACACTGTATGTTTTTAAGATAATGGCATGAAGCACTCCGAGATGAATTGCACCTCTCCAGGTAGCTTTGCTTCTGTCATTAACTCTATTATTTTACTTAAACCGCCCTGGAGAGACCCGTCCTGCAGGGCTGCTGGGAGGAGACCCAGGCCAGAGCTGATCTGATGAGGGACGCAACACTGTACATGATTATCTCCTGTCTTGTGTGTCCTGTTTATCTGTACAGTAGATATTATTATAAGGAAATCCTAAAATCCAGCTTGCTTTCACTCAGCGTGAATGTTGATTTTTCTTAAGTCTAAAGTGAAAAGTCACCTATCCAAGAGAAAGATGTGGAGTGTAACAGCTGGACATTCAGAGATGAGCTGGCAGGGCAGCAGTCCGGTCATGTTATCCTTTTCACAGCACCATGTTCTGGTTGGGAGTTAGGAGAGGTATATCCTACAAACAGCAGTGTGCCCCGGATCCAGGGGTCACTGCAGAGGAACCCACTGCTCCCACACCAACAGCGGGGCTCCCTGCTTCTCACACTCCTCTCCCGTAAGGAGCAGCACAAAATAACAAAGACAAAGCCATGCAGCGAGTGGTTTGCTGACTGTTCTGCACGGGAGAACTATTCTGCGTCGTTTACAGTTGTTTTTTCTTTGTCATAAAAGGAGTTCATCAATCAATAGCGGAGGCGGCAGCAGTGGGCACTGCTGGGAGTACCAAATAACACTGCTGAGCTGGGGGCTGTCACCGGCAGCGTGTCCTGCTGTGGGCAGGGCAGGCTGTGCAGGGCACGCTGCTCTCTGCAGCTTTGTTGCTGAAACCATCGGGCAATGCGGGCTGGGGCAGAAGGAGAGGCTTTGCCCATCTCTCTGCTCTCTGCCTGCCGGACATGCGTGGGGCCGGGCCAGCTGGGTCCCAATGGCAGTGTGGGCTGAGAGCGCAGCCTTGGCGGCACTGCAGAGCACATTGCTGCCATCCTGAGATCACCCTTCGTGTCCTGCAGTCCGAAGGGATTTCATTTAATACTTTAATTAATCCTTCATTAGTTGTTTAATTAATAATTAATTAACCACCATTTTCATCCTAAGATCACCCCGTGATGCAGATAGAGATGAGCATAGAATTAGAACAGTGTCTGCTTAAATTAATGCAAATATTCCGCCCCATGTTTGGAAAAATATTTTTAAAGTAGAATTAAAACATTTTCACAGGAAGAAACACACACAAAATAACACTTTGAGTTAAATAAGTCACACTGTGCTCTATGGCACTGATTCTCTACTGGTTTTCCATCAGAGTGCTCATATGTAGAGGATGATCCGTCCCTGCCCTGACAGTGGTGAGGTGCTGAACAGGCTGCCCACAGAGGTGTGGGTACGCCATTCATGCAGGAGCTCAGGGCCAGGTGGGATGGGGCCCTGGGCAGCCTGAGCCGGGACTTCATCTGATGGTTGCAGGGGGTTGGAACTTGGTGCTCCCTGAGGTCCCTTCCAACTCCAGCCATTCTGTGGTTCTGTGATTCCATGGTGATGTGGTGGTGATATGGTGACCTGGCAGAGGGGGTCAGGTCTAAGCAGCGTGGGTAACCAAAGCAGTGCTCACACGTCTGCAGGGCCTTGAAGTGAAATGCTGCAAAGTTCATTAGTGCTTGCTGGGATCTGCTGGTTGCAGAGGGAAGAAGCTGAAATTTCCATCCATTAGCTCTGCTTTGCTTTATTCCTGGCTCACCCAGTGCTGCTGCAGACATGTAGCGCACACATCTGCAATGGATTTTCTGCTTGCTGCGAGGCAGCAGAGGGCAGGCAGCTCAGCTCAGCATGCAGGGTGAGCTGTGCAGGAAGGAGCACTCATACAAAGCTAAGCACACCCAAGCCGAGTGCTGCTGGCGTTGTTAAGCAGAAAGAACTTTTAGAGGTAACTCTGAGGCACTGTCCGTACAATGGATACTGGTTGCTGCCACTGGGTCTGCTCTGCTGCTGTGGGATGGGGCTCTGCAGTGGGATCCCAACCTCAGCACTGCCGAGCTCCTGCCCTGCACAGCTCCTGGGTGGCAGACACCCCAACCCTTCCTGCACATCTCTTTGCATCTCTGTGCATCCATGGCACAGCAGGCTCCCTCTGCAGGTTGTGTCCACATCTGCACGTTTCTTAAGGAGTGAATGTTGACTAAAAAATGTTAGTCTTGTTAGGATTTAGATGTAAAAGTCCCTTCCAACTCTCAGGATTCTATGATTCTGTGACTAAAATGTTATTGGTATTTCTTGCTGTTAATCTCCTGTATGAACACAGCATGGGCCTGGGGACAGCAGGGATGCCTGGGTGGGTCTGAGACTGCTCTGTAAGAACTGCAAAGCTGTAGGAGACGTGGGGGGTCTGGTCATAACCAGACTGGGAAAAGAGTGCCTGGATTCACAGGATTATAGGATATCCTGAGTTGGAAGGGATCCATAACGTTCACTGAGCCCAACGCAGTCCACCTGAGCTATCTGTTCAGAAGTTACTCCATTGGGCAGATGTTGAGATGTTCCTCAGAGCAGCCCATGGAGAACCCAGAGCAGCCACTCAGCAGCTCATGGATGGATGGAGGCTCTGCAGAAGCTCTCGGCACATCTCTGCACCATTCCCAGGCCTGCAGCTCAGCTGCACCGACCTCACCTTCTTCTGTTCTCCTGGGCTGAACCCTGACCCACTCCTCCATGCTGCTCAGCTCAAACCAAACTCTTTTTAAAGCAGAAGAATTTGGCAACACCATTTTTTTGCAAAGGTTTTCTCTGAATCCAAGCATCTGTAGCTCATTCCTAAACTGACTTCACAGGAGATGCATCAGTCAGTGCACTCCCCACCCTGTGTCCCCCTGCCCTGCCACGGGGCAGGTCACCCACTGCAGGGTGCTCCAGGGGGGGAGTTAGCTCTGCTCCTTCAGCTGATCCATCCGCAGCTCTGCCTACACCCAACCATGAAGGCTCTTCAAGCCAAGATCTTCTGGTTCTTCAGGGGACAAGCAGGATTCCAGGGCTTCTGGTAATTGGCATAGAAGTGTTCACAGGAGTTGCAGCAGGGTTTCAGAGAGGCAGCCTATGTTGAGGTGGGGCCTGTTGTGACCCTGAGTGTTTCTCACTGCCAGGGGCTGGACTCTGTTAAAGAGCATCTCAGCGGTGCCCCTTAACAGCGTCCCTGCACTGGTCCTTATGCTGCCTGGTGCACCCCAGGACCTGGGGCTGAGGGGTCAGGGGGAGCCCTGCATGGGAGTACTGGGGGGCAGGGGGTGACGTGGTGACACACTGACATGGTGATGTAGTGACATCTGAAAGGGCTGTGTGGGTTGAATTCAGCTCCAGATGTATGAGCCGGTATTTAATGCACTTATCCCTGCAGCTTTGCAATTCAGGTCAAGTCAGTAATTGCACAAGAGCTGAGGATAATGGTAGCTTTCGGTCTTAATTTAATGAAGATTGTTTTGTAATTTTTAAGTACTGACAAGTGCTATCCAGATGCAGCGCTCAGAGCGTGTATTTGAGACTGCTGGAGACAAGCTGGTGTCCAGCACACCGAGATGGGGGTTTGTGTGCAGCCCCAGTGGAGCATCAGGAAGAGCTGTGTGCATGGAGATGAATGGCTCTGGGCTTTAATTACTGGGAAACAGTGGCTTGAGAGCTGGGGAAAGGGGAGGTGTCACAATAGAGGATGAAAAACTTGAGCAATTGGGGCGAGAGTGTGCTTCTCCATACTTACAAATTACAGAAGATCATCCCCGTTAATAATGATTAGAAAAATACTAAAGTAGTAAAATACTTTCATCCATGTGACAGCTAGCATTAAAATCTAGTTCTTGTGCTTCCTGAGTAGAGAACTCCTGATTACAATCATCAGTTAAAAAATGAGTAGGTTTTATCCAATCTTCTAAGTATAAAAATAGGAGAAATATCTTCTGAGTGCAGCTATAAATTAATCAATCTTTCTCTAAGCAATGCAAAGGCAAAAAGAGCAAAGATCTCCTTTGCTTAAGGACTGTGGCATTTTCCTTAGTTGTGCTACAGCGCTCGTATTAACCTACAGAAATGGTCGGGGCTGTGTACGGATTGATGGATGGCACTGCAGAGTGTGGAGCACAGAGGAGTGGGCAGGAGGGCGCTGGGCAGTGGGACATGGCCGTGGGGAGCTGCATGTGAGAGCAAGCCCTGCTCACCCTCATCGCAGCGTTCTCAGGTTCGCTGAGCACTCTGTCAACTCTCTTTATGGGTAGATAACAGAAGGACAAGGGGAAATGGTTTTAAGTTGAAGGAGGGAAGATTTAGGTTGGATGTCAGGGGGAAGTTCTTTACTATGAGAGTGGTGAGGTGCTGGAACAGCTGCCCAGAGAGGCTGTGGATGCCCCGTCCATCCCTGGAGATGTTCAAGGCCAGACTGGATGGGGCCCTGGGCAGCCTGGGATGGTATTAGATATGGAGGTTGGAGCTTCATGATCCTTGACGTCCCTTCCAACCCAGGCCATTCTGTGATTCTGAGCACTTATGTTTCAGTTCTCTGGAAGGCCCACAAGCCTCAAGAGCAAATATTCCATGATGTAAACCTCAATTGTTGTCATTTTGTAACGCTCATCTTGGTGGCTCTGCTTGGCTGAAGGCTGTGTATGCAGGGCAGCAGTCCTGCAGCAGTGCCTGTTCTGTGTGGGGATGTGCCGCCCTGCTGCCCACCGGCTGCTCCAGAGCTATGTGTGCATTTCAGAAAGGAGAAGTGTGTGGCGCACAGAAAGAGGTGCAGTTGGCTGCATTAGAAAACATTTCTGAGGTGAATCAATGGATTGCTTCTTCCATGGAGTGAATACACACTTCATCCTTTGCACACGGCACATATACCAGGCTACATAATGTAAAGGCTATCCTTTGCAAATGGTTTCAGCCACATTCTGCAACACGTTCAGATCACTTCCTGCACAGCGAGGGAATTCGTGTGGGTTCTGACACAGAACAGGGGTTGCTTTGCACACTGAAGGACTGTACAAGGAGGAACTTGTTCCCAAAGAGCGCTGTTTGAATCCCATCTCTGGTTGGACCTGGTGTGCTTCCACACCTGACCTGCTCAATGCATTTCTAGAGATTTCTTTGAGGGATATTTTCTTCAAAGGTGAAAATCTTCCTTACCAGCTGAAAACCAGCTCTGTCTGTGTTCCTTAGCTTTCATGTTTCATACAGCAATTGTGTGCGGTGTTCTTTTTGTTAATTAGTACTACACAGAGGAAAGTTGGCTTTAGCAGGTGTTTGTGTCTATCCGTGACACCTGTTCCCTGCAGGAGCACAGGCATTAATGGGCAATGCTCCTCAGTTGTTTCAGAAGGCTATTGGACCAGATTGGAATCCCACTACTGTCTTCATCAGCACCACAGCCATCAGTGTCTGCAGCCCTCCAGGGCAGGGCACGTTGCTCCCGCAGCTGGGGGCTGTTCCTGGCAGCTGGGGGGGGGGGGGGGGGGGTCACACATTCAGGCACATTTGTGGCTGTATGTATGTGCACCAATGAGGGAGCTCCATGGAGCTGCTCCTCCAGGAGCACTGGTGTATAAGTTGTGCTCCCAGCTGCTGCAGAAACACACTGCAGAGGTTCTGAGGAGCACCCAAGCTCCCCAGGTTCCCCCGGCTTGCTGCTCACTGCGATCTGTTTGGCAGAGAGTGGCTCCTGGCACTCTGAGTACATCTGGATCCCACAGACCCCTGCTGGGACTCACAGCCTTCTGCAGAGCCCTCTGCCCTCAGAGACACACTTCCCTCTGCCATCCCCATTCATACACCTTACACATCAAACGGCTTCGATCTGAACTGCCCGTCTATTCAGATTCCGTGATGAGGCCCTTAATTAAATGACTGAATAGTTGTTTTTGTGATCATTTGTGAAGAATTTCAGCCCAACGCTTCTGGTTTCTTATTTCTAATGCGAATGTCACTTTTCCCATTAAACAATGCCGCCGTATGCGTAAGCCACTAAATCACCATCTTTTCCTACCTAACAGTTTCCATAGTTGCACTATTTTAGTGTTTTATCAAAGAGATTTACCGCATTATCTCCTTCTGTTGGATTTTCTTCATGTGAAAAACCTCTTTATCAAATAAAAATGCCCCATTAGTCTATTGCACTTTGAATTACGTTCCTTAAACTTTTCAAGTCATTTTAAAGCCTTAAGTTCTATTGTGCTCCCAGTGGTTAGCCTAAAATTTGCCTGATTCGCTTTCCTCATTTCCTTAAATACAGATAATACAGTTATTATTTTCCAGCCACAAAGTAGCGCGTTCTCTATTTTTCCTCCAGCAAACCCCCCACGCTGCTGGATTTGCGGCTTTTCGCTCTCAGACCATTCCAGCTTTCTCTGCTGCTGTCTCCCTTATCTGCTCTGCCTTCTCTGCATGTTTGATGTCTCCTGTATGGGAAATAGGGGAGCAGTGCTCATCTAGGTTTTGAGCCGCCCCTTCCAGCCTTGTGCTCCCTACCTGAGCTGTCGCTGTTCTCTTTTGCTTGGATCTCATCTCCTCTCTCTTGTCCTCTTCTGAAGACCAGTATTTCCTTGTCCATGGCCAGGAACCATGCTTGTGTTCCTCTTCCTGTGTGAAGCATCTTTGTACATCACAGAGCCGTGCTGTGCTGGCACTCAGTAGTTTTCTTCCCACCATTGTGTTTTCTTTCTCACCTGCTGCTCCTTCAGGATTTCAGTTGCTGCTCACAGAAGTCATCCTTCCGGCTGAAGGTCAGGAGCACATCCTTGTTGAGAAGTCTTTTGCTGATCCCTTGTTGCTGACGCGTGGAACATAAGTTGTATGTCAGGAACTCAGGCTGGATATTAGGGGAAATTTCTCCACCCTAAGAGTGCTCAGCACCAACACAGGCTTTTCAGGGGGTCACCGTCCCTGGGGGTGTGGCACTGAGGGATATGGGTAGTGGGCATGGGGGATGGGCTGGGGTGGGGTTGGGTTCTGAGAGGGCTTCTCCAACCTCAGTAATTCTGTGATTCTATGATAGCGGCACTTTCTAAGCAGCGGCTTAGCAACTGCCACAATGTGCATGGGGCGGAGGAGTGGCCATTATTGCCCTTCCTGTCCCCTGCCCTCGCACCTGTCCCTGGTGTCCCTAACTTCAGACAGAAGAGCCCGAAGCTGTTGGGCTCTGTGCTGCAGTGCTACCACAGCTCGCAGCAGGGCACCTCAGCCCCATGCTCAGGGGATAGTGTGAGCTTTCCTTCCTGCCTCCTTGGGCTCAGTGGTTGTGTTCAAGTTGGGTGCTGCCACAGTTCTTCAGTGGCTCCTTCCTGCACAAAGCCAAAGGAGCTGCCCTGGGTGCGGCGCTGCCCTCAGGACTGGTCAGTGGCATTCAGGGGCATCCCTGAAAGAGCACTGCTGCTCATCCCGGTGTGCAGGTGAGCGACGTGAGATGATAGGCTATTTTGGAGAAAATTACAAGCATTTTCTAATGTGGAGCACAAAATATTGACAACAGCAGTGCCTAATTGCCTTGGTGGAAGGTTATGCTGCTGTTATGCCTGGCTGTTGGGTTGGTGGGTTTTCTTGGTTGCATATCTACAGAAAAGATTTTCAATTAGCGCTGACCTTTAATACTCCCACTGGTTTTTGATTCCGGGGATGGTGGAGCAGACTACAGATGAGGTTTCCCAGCACACCTCGTTCTCTGTGTTTTCCAGCTGACTGATCTCGGGCAGCTGGCAGTACCTGCACCATTGCACGCCGCCCACGGCTCCAGCGCTGTGTTCAGACCCCAGTCTATTGGGCAGGAGTGCTGCCTCACTCCTCAGGCAGAGGGATTTTCAGTCTCTAGCCACACTTTTTACTTACTGGGAAAAAAATCCTTATGGAGGAATATTCATGATCTATAATTTAGAAAGAGAGGAATGTGTCTGGGGTGCATCTGCTTGTAGGGCACTGGTATTACTGCCCCTGATCAGAGGGACTCTGCCCTGAAGAGCAGCAATGGTGGTAACTGCTCTTATGAGTGATCATTGTATAGAACCTCAAGTAAGGCACTGTAAACAAGTCACACCCACTTGTGTCAGTACTGTGCCACTCATGTTGTAAATATATTTCTTAGAACTGTGCTTTGATTTTATGGGCTCTTGCTTTTACAACGGTTTGTGAATTAACAAATGCCCCATGTAGTTTGAAGTTCAACTCTAAGACGTTGCAGCTGTTTTCAATCTAAAAATCAATAGCAGGTTAATGGTATTCAGGGAGTCTGAGTTTTCACACCTACGGTTTCCTTTTCCCCCCAGGTGTTACTTGGAAGATGGAGCTTCCAAAGGCGCGTGGCTGAACCGCTCGAGTATTATTTTTGCTGGCAGTGACAAGTGGTCGGTGGACCCTCGAGTTTCCATCGCGACAGCGAACAGGAGGGAGTACAGCCTGCAGATCCAGGACGTGGACGTGACAGATGACGGTCCCTACACCTGTTCTGTGCAAACCCAGCACACTCCCAGAACAATGCAGGTGCACCTCACTGTGCAAGGTACGTGTTTAAGCTATTTGCAAATGGTTGTTGGGGACATACTACAAAAACAGCACAGTTCAGCAACAAACACCAAACTCAAGAAGTGGAGACAAACAGAGGCTGATTCTGCTGTACAAATCCATAGCTTTTGCCTCATCCAGACCACAGCTTCCTCGTGGAAGTATTGCCTGTTGTTAATTAGAAAAGTACATTTATTTGCACGAGGTGGTTTTCTGGTTCGAGCTGGGCTGCAAGCTTTATGCGTGGAGGTAATATTGATTGTGTTGTTCCAGGGAGAGCAAGCCTTCGTTCTGATTGTCTGCGTGATAGTTAATGCCCTCGCACGAGGGGCTAAGAAAATAGTTGGAAATTAATTGCATTTATAAAACATATAAACAGGAGCTTAAAATTAATTAGGCTAACTAGAGGAATATAGAGAAATAATAACTCAATAGTTAAAATATGCATAATTATTAAGCGATTGCATTTATATCTTCAGAAATGCAAAGTATAACCTAAGGCTTTAATTTATTAGTCTTTGGTGTAATCATCATTAACATTTTCTTTTGCATTTTTATGAGTGATAAAGCAATGAATATAAAACAGAGGAATTGGAATGGCAATCTCTATTAATCCGTATGGCACACATACAAATGATGGGTACGAAATGCTTCTCTGACTAATTGTTCTTAACCGCCGGACCTCCGGAGCGGGTGCTGTGTGTGTCAGCTGCATTTGGTTGACTCTGAGAGCATTTGTGGCATGAAAAATCTCAGTGCCAGCAGAAGCTGTGTGGTCCCCACAGCGTTCCCCAGAGACCCCTGAGTGTGCAGAGCTGTGTGTGTGCTGCTCGTGGGGGGTGGGGGGGCATTGGCACACAGCTGGGCTGGGAGGCTGAAGAGAAGAAGCAGTGACAGCATCAGTTATTATTTCAGTTGTATATATACTGCATTTCTCCAAGATTAGTTCAGTTTTCTGCAATTATTTGGGCTATTTCTTTCTATCGTAGCTCCAATTTTGAGGTACATATTGCCAACAATATTAACAGTTACCATCTGTGCAGGGAGGGTTTTGCTGTGCACACCTGGCAGGTGGGCCATCATTGCCTGCCCCACATGGGTGGGATCCCTCTGTGGGTCATCACAGGCTGAGCATGGGGCTGCCCAGCTCTGCCCAGCTCCAGGCTCTTCCCCTCATGCTGCTCTCTGCCCATGCCTCACCACCATGTGCCGGGCTTGGAGGGCACAGGTGGAGGATTTATGCATCCTGGGAGATGGAGACAGAGCTGCCTGAAAGTAACAGGCTGTAAAGGGAACATCAAACAGCTAATTGGTGCTGCAGCTTATGCGTGCTTTCTTGCAGCATGGGGTTCTTGGGGATGACATCATAACGTTTCATGGAGGCAGTTTTATGTTTGCTTTTAATATCGTTCATGATTTTGTATTGAAAGATTAGAAGTGACTTCTGCTATTGGGGAAAAATAAATGAAGGGCAAAGCAGATCTTTAGCCAAAGTGGAATCATTCCATCAAAGGGCTGGGTTCCCATCTGTGCTGTGAATGAGTGATCGGCAGCAGCTCGGGAGCAGCACATGAAATAGAACGAGCAAAGGAAAATGTAAAGGCGGCAGCACAGCCCTTTATCACTCCCCTGCCCTACAGTCTGCGTTCCATCGAATAACGCTGAAAGAAGACCTTCTCCTGCTGAAAACAACAGAAGTGGAGGAGCCAGGGGTGTATGCCGGGGGTCATAAATTGAATGGACAATAACTTAAGTCTGATCAGAAGCTCTCAAATAGGTTAAACTGCAGACTATAAAATTGTTTGCTGTGAAACCCCCACTTCAAAAGCTGTGTCCATCCAACTCAGCCTTTCTCTCTCTTAGTTTTGTTAGATCTTTACGTGCACAGATCCAGTAGGTCTCGTTTTGAATATCCTCTGCTCTGCTCTTTGGGCTGACGATTTCTGATCCCATTTATCTGAGTGTTTCAGAGAATGCATACATTTTAGGGGGCACTCTAAAGTGCCTTGATTTCCACGAGTAAAACACAGAAGGGCAAAGAGGTCCAAGCCACAAACTGGCCATAACCTGGCTAAGTGTGGGCACGGCTCCTGTTTTGTCATTCGCCCCAGTGTTCAGTGAGTTCATCACGCCTTCATTACTTCCCTTCTGATTTGATCTATTTTCTGGCTCATGACAAGAGCATTCCCAAGCACAGCTTTGTCTGTGTTACTCCAAATGCTGTGTACTCACAGATTAAACCACAGATCTCGTGCACAGAATACCATGTCCAGGGATATGCTTAATGACTGTGGGCTGCAGGGAAGCAGCTGCTGCCCCATACCCACCTGGTGGGATGGGTGGCCACCAGCAGAGCCTGATGGGGAATTCCACCTCTCTAGCCCCGGCTCGGGGCCCTAACGAAACCTCACGTCAAGCTGGGGTCACTGCTACTGACTGCATGGGTGAAATATTTTGTACCAAGAAACAGAGATAATTGGTAAAAAAGGAAAAATCCTAACATGTCTTTAGCCCCCATTTACATCAGAGAAAGAAAACCCAGATGAAAGGGAGGAAGATAATCCGGTTTCCGTTCTTTCAGTGACCTTGTTAAATAGAAGTGAGAATAATGAAGTAATTAATTGAAAGTTTAGAAGGTAGGAGTTTGTAATCAGCACAATCTACATCAGAGCCAGGTGCTTGATCTGCAGAGCCGTGAAATGGGGATGATGTAACTCTCAGCTGTTTGCCGGGGTGAAGTCAAAAAATGAAATACCTCTCGCCATTCTGTATTAATTATTTTGTTATTCTGCCCGTGCACAGAGCTGACCTCTGGGGGTGGCACTGCATGGGTTGCAATGCAACCACTGGAGAGGGCTCAGGTGGGCTGGGGATGCAAGGTGAGCCCCAGGCAGGCACTGCTCCTGGCACATCATGCCTTCTGTGGGTATTGCCCACCATGCCCACTGCACACGCCAGGTGTGCAGATATCTCAGCTGTCTCCCTAAGTGCAATTTACAGATTCAGTTGGAAACCACAACCTATATTTTAGATTTAAGTGTGTGTAATATTTCCAAAGTAATACTCAAGGCCCTTTTTCTGCTTAATAAACCTCTTTAATGTCCCCTAAATATTAATGTATTGATTTAGTCTTTGCAATGTTTGCAAAGTCTAATTTGTTTCTTCAGTCGGGCCAAGAGGGACTTGCGTTTGGAGTTAACGAGATCAATCTTACCCAAATTTATTTAAAGTGGGACAAAATAAATATGCAAAAGACTTCTAAACTCACAAAGCAACCACTCTCCAGCTAAAACTGACAACCCGTTACTCTTTGAAATTGCCAGTACTCGAGCAGGATGTCAGCTCTTGGTATAAGATTAACTCGCGAGTGTCAACCGCTGTTCGTGGCTCATCCTCACCTGGTACACAGAGGAAATGGGCTGGGAGAGTGGGATGGGAGAGGTGGCCCCATGTGGAGCTGAGGTCACATGTCCCCTCACAGGGCTGATGGCACCAAGCAGTGCAGGATGCTCCCTCCAGGGCTTATCCTTCTCATCCATTCATTGCATTCCTCCCACATTGATAGCTGCAGGGGCTCGGTCTCTGTAAGTTGTCTGTGTACGGCTTTCCGCCCTCTTTAAAAGCCCTAAATCACAGGAAGTGTTTGCACTAGCAGGTGATCTCATTTACCGGGATGTAAGTCTGGAATATTTCATCTGAAATAGAATGGGGCTCTGCCGGTCTGCAACTCGTAATTCCACATGCTGGAGCTGCTTTATGGTCACGGCTGCAGCTGAATTTCCATTATGAGCCTGAAATTTCCATCTTCTGAAATCTGCAAGCAAAGGGTAATCAACACAAAATAATCATTTGCTCTCTGGTCCAAAGTATATTAGTTCTGATACATTTGAATTAAGCTGAATGAGCTTTTTTGTGACCTGTGAGAGTCTGATGGAAGAGCCCAAGGTGACTTCCATAGAATCATAGAATGATAGAGTGGCCTGGGTTGAAAAAGACCACAATGCTCATCTCGTTCCAACCCCCTGCTACGTGCAGGGTCACCAACCACCAGCCCAGGCTGCCCAGAGCCACATCCAGCCTGGCCTTGAATGCCTCCAGGGATGGGGCATCCACAGCCTCCTTGGGCAACCTGTTCCAGTGCGTCACCACACTCCTTGCACTGTGCAGCAGTGCCAGAAGCAGAATGGAAGGGGGGGAAGTAAGAGAGGAATGAGGAAAGGATGAGGAAAGAATGAAGCCTCTCTTGTGCTCCCCAGAGCTTCAGCCCGGCGAGCTCCCACCCTACAAACACGAGATAAGGAACGCAGCCAGCTGGCAGAGCTGTGTGGCACTCCAGTTGTCAAAAGAATGATGAAGCTTTTTGAAAGAAAGATTTTAAAAAAGGCTTTTGGAAAGAAGGCAAATTCAGAACAAGAATGTATCAAAAGTGTGCCGGTGGCTGTGGCTGCTCTCCTTGGTGGGTGTCCTCTGGGGCTTATCAGCATAACAGCAAATACTGGGCAGATCCGTGGCTTCGCATAAGGATGTCTGAAGTGGATGATGAGAATGAAAACTGCCTGGAAAGCCTTTTTGTAGTGAATCACAGAGTACCCCGAGTTGGAAGGGACCCACAAGGGCCATCCAGTTCAACCTCTGACTCCACACAGCAGCGCCCACACCCCAAACCTGGCTGAGAACACTTCTAAGGGTTTGGTTCCCCCTAAGCATATGTGTCTGATGGCCATTCCTATGGCTCTGCTATGCCTTGTCTCAATGCAGCCCCGTTATTTTAACTAAAGACAGTGGCTGCCCTGGCACAACTAAGCTGCTAATTATTTTGTTATTCATTACCATCACTGCAGCACCGCGAGCAGTTTTGGTAGTCTGCACCCTGAGTAAACAGTGTAATATTTTATTGAGCGCTCTGCTGCCCGTCACTGTGATCACTGTGATTACTGTGATTTATCTGATTCTTTTTTCATTGCATTTCCTGTTATTTCTGCTTCTGTAATTTCAGACTGTCACTTGACAGGAGAAAATAAGGTGTCCCGAGCTTTAAAGTTAATTTTTTCCTTGGAGCATTGTTAACAAAGACAGAAAGTTGAATAGATGTGGAAATTATCCCACCTGATGGAGGTTACAACTCAAATCTTTTGGTTTTGTCTTGCAAAAAGGGTTTCACCTAAATACTTATTGAAGCGCAGTCTGAGAGCTGCAAAAGCACTTGTTTTCCTTAGGTGAGTCCAAACAGTTTAGAAAATCCTTATCTTCTGCTCTCTGAGACTGAGAAGAGGTGGGGACTTCTGCCCATTGGAGCCCACTCTGCTTTAACAAAGCTAACACTATCATGGCATTGCTGGAGTATTTCCTAAAGTTGCGTAAGTGATTTGTAGCAGAAATGTGCTTCCTCCATTAACAGGAGCCCATCACCAGGAAAGGGTGGAAAGATCTCATGAGGAAAAGCAGACAAAGAGTGAAATATATGGAGCATAAGAACTTCAGCCACTGTGGAATCTGCCAGAGCCACTGAGTGCTCAGACTGGGAGGAGGAGTCTCTGCCTTGGAAGCAGCCATGAGCTGCACTGAAAAACCTGCAGCTGCTGCCTGGAATTCGTAGGGCCCTCAATCCATATACAGCCCCAAAATATAAAATAAGGACAGGAGGCTTTTCCCATTAATTACAGAGGCCGTATCTCCAGGTATTTAGATTGTAGTTACAAAGAATCAGTCTTGAAAAAATGTGTGTATTCAGCATCCTGGTCTTGGTACGTTCATATCCAGGCTGCCTGCTCTATCACCAATGCACGAGGAAAATCCCCAGTCGTAACAAAGCTTGTTAGGATTAAGCAAATTGCCATCCCTCCTGAGCAGTGCTCAGAGGACTGCCCTTCCTGAGGGCTGTGTGTGTGTTGGTACATCTCTCACTGAGCCACGGCAGGAGCTACCTGTAGTGTGTGATGGTCCGGTTAAATTGAAAATAGGAATTGGGAATGAGCTCATTGGTTCCCACCTCCAGTAGGTGCAGGTGTGATTCTTCCCTTTGAGCTTCCTTGGTGAGCAGCTCTGCGTGCTTTTGTGAGCTCAGAACTTAAAGGGAAGGAATATTTTGTGCTGGGAGTTTGTTGGATCCGTGGCCATGAGAGAATTACCGGGAATGAACAAGCATGGGGAGGGATTTGTAAAAGCACATCCTTCTGATACGGTGCTTTCCTTTTTGTATCCTCTGCAGCTTAGTTTGGGTTTTGTAGCTTAAGTGAAGGAAAGAGGATGATGACGATAGCTGATGTTCTCAAGCAGCAAAATCCACCACTTGGAAGGAGCAAAATCAAATGCATGTCTTTAAAAAGAGCTCGTGGTGTGGGTTTAGGAAACATTCTGGGAAGGGCTGAGAACTGCTGAAAGCGGAGTCTCAGGATCCTGCTGTAAGACAGAATAGTAAATGTGAAAGAAAGCTCTCAGGAACAGAGCTTGAATGTTTCCTGCTTGGCAAATCTCCATTTGAAAAAGTTTGTCTTTCATTGTATGGCTTTCATAAGGATGTAAAGAAAACTTGGCAGCTTTCATGTGTCAGAGCGCTGTGGGTCAGCAGGAGGAGAGGAGACGTGACCTGAGATGCAGCACATCTCAGCCTTCAGGCTACAAAGGAGCCCCCAGGTGCAGAATCACTGCCCTGTTCCTAACGACCCGCTGTAATCAAGTCACTGCACGGCTCATCTGGAAAGTGCCTGCATGTGGTGTATGAAGCCGTAATTATACTATCATTAACGAGCTGCAAAAAACGTTCAGCAGTTACTGAAAGCATGGTCTACTTTGGAATCCCTTAACAGAAAGTTTTGAGTTTGTGTTTGTTGGCACTTCAATTCGTTGTCCCATTCAGCGCTCACTCATGTGCTCAACCCATCCCACAATGGGTGGGCAGCCACTGCTCCTCTGCAAGCAGATGCAGCAGCAGCACCCAGCTGGGGCAGCAGCCCATGCTGTCTGTCCTGGTAACCACGCCGTGTCTCAGTGCTGGGGGCTGCAGGGTGCAGCACTGCAGGGGGGGCTCTGAGGACAGAACAGAGGGGGACATTCCGCCCCCCCATCCCGCTGGCTGGTTTGCTGATGTGGTTATGCCAAAGACCACACGTTCAGGTGCAAGGCAACAATCACATCCCAAAAGAAGGCAGGGTGAATTGCAGAATGGCTCAACTAACCCCAAATGTTGCCATACTCCGGTGCAGCTGTGTGCCCACAGGATAAGCTAAATTAGAACACTGTTTGCAGCAAACAGGAAATTAGAGCTCTCCTTGAGGCAATTAGCAGGATCAGAGCCTCCTCTGAAGCAAACAGGCATGAAAATGCTGTTCTTGCACTAATTTTTCAAATGCTTGATTTTACAACTTCCTGGAGCCCCCTGTCCCACACAGCAGTGAGTTTCATAGCATCACCACAATTAGAAAAGACATCCAAGATCATCCAGCCCACTTACCAGTACTTCCCTGCTACACCATGTCCCACCATCCCTCTCAACCACTGGTTTGGTGAGTGGCTTTTTATTCCCCCAGGTAGATAAGCGTACAGGTGACAGGGTGAGGGGAAATAGGCTCAAGTTGCACCAGGGGAGGCTTAGGTTGGATATCAGGAAGAACTTCTTTACTGAAAGGGTTGTTAAGCACTGGAATGGGCTCCCCAGGGAGGTGGATCAGTCACCATCCCTGGATGTGTTTAAGAACTGTGTGGATGTGGTGCTCAGGGCCATGATTTAGCAGAGGGTTGTTTAGAGTTAGGGTAGTATGGTGAGGTTGTGGTTGGACATAATGATCTTTAAGGTCTTTTCCAACCTGAGCAATTCTATGATTCTATGATGCTCAGTAAAAGGGATGAAGGAGCTACTGAAATAAGCCCCACTTTGGGCTGAGGCACCGGGTGGATTTCCATCTCACACCTGCTGAGCTGTGACACCATGGGGATGGGGAAGGTGCAAACAGGAGCAGAGGGGAACAACAGGGAGGTAACCATGGCTCCATCTGGAGCTGAAGAAGTGTGTGTGTTGCTCTCCTTCTGTGATGTTTAATTCCAATACATCCACCAGTGGTTATGAAGCCAACATTCATATTGTGCCCTGCAGTTGTGGTTCACATCTCCATCCTTTAGCACTTGAGTAAAACTGTTTAATTTTTAAAGGGCTTTATGTTCACATTGAGACTTCCATCAGATAATGCCTGAGGATTGTATCTCCCTTTATCCTGCGTGACTAAGTGGTGTGTTCCCTTCAAAGAACAAGTCGTATGGCACTAACTGCTCATTTATAGGAACAAATCCTTCATGGAAATGTTCTGAAGAGTTTCCTTAAAGAAACCGTGTAATGGAAACTGTATGACTTAAATTACTGGGGTTGTACTTCTTGTACATTATAATTTATGATCAAGTAACAGTGATAATGAATGGTACAAGATGTATTACGGCACCATACAAGAAGGTGAAATGAAAACTGCATAACTTTGATTCTTAACACAGTCCCATAGTGTGACTCTGGCTTCTGTCCTGCTCCATATAGCATCATAGAATCACAGAGTCATGGAATGGCCTGGGTTGAAAAGGACCACAGTAACTATCCAGTTCCAACCCCCTGCTATGTGCAGGGTCGCCAACCACCAGCCCAGGCTGCTCAGAGCCACATCCAGCCTGGCCTTGAATGCCTCCAGGGATGGGGCATCCACAGCCTCCTTGGGCAACCTGGGAACAGTGCGTCACCACCCTCTGGGTGAAAAACTTCCTCCTAATATCCAGCCTAAACCTCCCCTGTCTCAGTTTCAAACCATTCCCCCTTGTCCTATCACTATCCACCCTTGTAAACAGTTGTACTCCCTCTTGTTTATACATGTGAGAACTTACAATGAGAATAACTCCTTAGAAATCAGTGTCTCGTGCTTTCAGCTTTCCAGCCATCCCTTTCAAAACAACTTTCTTTGAGCTACTGGTGGGGATGGGGGGGGGTCACATCTATGGATGTGTTCCAGAGCCATGGGAATGTGGCACTGGGGGGGGGGGGGGTTGCGGAGGGAGAGGCGCTGGGAATCTCACGGGTCTTTTCCAGACTGAATGATTGTGTGGTTCTGGCATAACCAGGGAGATAGCTGTCTTCCTCACAGTGATGTATGGGGATGGTGATGAGCTGACACAGAACATGATGGAAACACAGGCAAAATGGTGATATTTTGTCCCTACAATAGGTCGGTTTGCAGTTCCTGCCCTCCCTCTTCTTCCATGGCTGAGAATGGTGGGAAACACCTGTGTGCATTGCTGGCATCCTTGGGATCTTGTGGGGACCATCAGTGTGCACAGCGTGTTTCTGACATCGACATCTTTTGCCTTAGCCATGATCTCATAGTCTTTTTTAAATGATTAAAAAATAATTAAATCCCAAGTAAAAGAATCCCTAACTCACAATTCTGTAGTTATCATCATGGCTGCTCTGAACTGCAGTCATACAGCCACGAAGGCCTCAACTGGTGATGTGGTTCTGCTCTGTGTGTCTTTAATCTATTTCCAGCACGGAGAAATTCATTAAACATAGTCCCAAAACTAATATTTTACAGGATGTTCTTAATAACCTCCACTGCCGAGCAGTGGAAAGAACAAAAACAGTGCAGAGCAAATCCTCCAGCCTTACAGTGCAAATACCCACCTCATCCTGGCAGAAATGCCCACTGATGGCAACGTGCTGCCGTGGCGATCCTACATCACAAAGTGCCTTTTGGCAGCTGGAAGAATCTCGTTGAAGATCGTTGTTTATTTAAACTGAAAGTGACGGTGGCAACCCCTGGCCCTGGAACACCCAAATGCACAGCACTCCATTGCATGTGAGCAGCTCTGTGCCTGTGAATGGGCAGTGTGGGGCTGGGAGCAGCAGGGCTGTGCCTGCCATACCCCTTCTCTGCTCCTTGAAGGAAGGTGGGTGGCACAGATGTGGGCAGGTGGAGCTGCGTGCCCCTGCTCTGCACGTGCCCAGTGTTTCCCTTGGAAACAGCACAGAGCTGGGCGCCTTCCAGGCGGTGAGTCTGGGGCTGCAGGATGCCGGGGGGCACTTTGTGGTGGTGCAGCACTGTGTGCGATTGCCACAGCCCCCTCTTTGCTCCCAGGTATGCACAGGGCTGGTCTGCCCTGGCTCAGCTCCATGCAGGGGGTGCAGAACATGCACACGGCCATTCCTGAGATGTTCACACTCTTTGATGCTGATGTATTTGGATTGGAATGTTTGTGTTGCTTCACCCATTGCTCCTTTCTTCTTCACACTGTGACCATCCCCCAGGTGCTGGCATGCAGCACTGATGGTGGGGCAGTCTGTTTTTGAACTAGACTAACTGCTGCAATATTTTCACCTTTGACCCTTTTCAGACTTAACTGTGTTTCCCCTTTTGGTGTTCTTATTTTCTGTAATGATATACCATTAAAACCACATTATCACCCAGGTATGGATGTACTACACGTTTGAGTTCACTACACCAGGAAAGATCCTCAGGAATAACCCTGTGTCTGATCTACATTCGAGTTGGGTACCGTGACACCAAACTCCAGCACTGCCCGCAGCACTCCGCAGGTCCTGGCTGATGGCCCCACATCCATGCACTGTGGGTCACAGTGCCAGGCAGAGTGTGGGGAGTGGGGGATGGGGGCAGCAAGGAGACCCTCTGAGTATCAGAATGGAAAGGAAATTGGGCATCATTTGCCCATGAAATCATTAAATGCATCATTTACTTGCTGATGCATAGAAAAGATCCCTGACTTCTCAGAGTACTTTTTTATTAGTGTGTGATAATTTAGCTTAAACAAAGCAGCTAAAATGGAATGTTGTTTGTGGCTCAGACCTTTTACTTGGCTTGCAATCAGTCACCAGCTGAGAAACCTTCAGTTTTAGCCACAGGTTATTGCTTTTTTTCTCCTTTTGCTGCTTTTCACACATCCGCTTGGAGCCCCCAGCAGCAGTACAAGGTCAGAGCAGCAGGTGGGGCTGAGCCATGCCTGCCTGCATGGGAGGAGTTCCCCATATTATCCCTTTTCTCTCCACATTCTGATAGAACCTATTTTGCACGAATGGGACAGCACGAAGTCCCAACGTGAGCACACGGTGGGACAGGGATCCTTCCAGGAACCACCCACTCACAGAAATGTGGTTTTCTCTTTTCCCATCATTGTGGTTCCCCATGCAGCTTGCAGCCGCTCTGCCCCACACCTGCACCAGCACATAGAGCTGTTGGGATCCGGCACTGGGCCGTGTGGAAGCCCACCTGTTGGCCTCAGCCCCATGCTCAGCTTGCAGGGCTGCCACCAATAGCCCCACAGGGGACACCGTGCCCCATCGACCCATGCCCTGCAACATCCTTCTGCCAGGGGAGAGAGGTGGAGAGCTGTGAAAGAAAGAGAAAAGGTCAGGGGGTTTTGGTGTGGTCAGGTTTTTCTGATTTGAACCTACGTTTTTGCAAATCAATTAACAGAAATAGCTACTTTATTTTCTACATTTCTTCTGCTTTACAAAGCATCGAACCGCTGATAACAAATCCATCTCAAGGCAAAGAATATAGCTTTTCTATTTCTGTATTTTCTCAGTGATAAATTGAGTACAGTAATGAAAAAATGTAGGAGAGTGATGAAAGGTCTGCAGAGAGAACAAGCGCTGTCCTTTCCCTTCTCTCCACATTTACCGAGTGAACAATGTGAGTCACCAAAAATAGGGAAAATCTATGGCATCAGAAATTGAAGAATGATTATCTGCAGAGAGCCTGCTTCTTCATTGATGGAAAAATGGTTGCATGACAAAATAACTGCAGGTAAGAGATGAAGATCCTTCGATTTACCTGGAAAAAAGAGAGCTGTCACGCTCTGCTCTCAGAGCACCCTCAGTGCTGGAACTGCCAAAGGCCGTCAGCGGGTCCTAAGGTGAGGTTGGGGCTGCCTCCCACCCCACTGCCCATGAAGCTGGGTGCTGAGTGCTGGGTGCTGGGGGTAGGAGAGTCATTGGCTGCTGGAGCATCCTCGGTCACTTCGTGGTCCTGTTTGGGCCCAGTCTGGGTGTATGGGTGCGTTCAGTCGGAGTTTTTTGGAGGCTCTTTGAAGAACACAGATGGACATTGAGCTTTAAAAGCTTTGGGTAGTGCTCCATTTGTGATGTTTTCCTCACGCTCCTGCACTGACCTCAGATGAAAATTCTTGATGAATCAAGAAATGGCCATTTTTCTCCCCTGCCCATCCGAAATCAGTTCCATCAGAGCCAGTGCCTGTGCTGTGTCTGCACCCACAGCAAAGCGAGCTCAGTAAGGGGAGGTGGGGAGTGGTGTGCAGCACTCCTCAATCAGCCACTGCTGGGATCTAATCACGCCAGTACCCACAGAAAGGATATTCTTCCTCTTCCCAGTTGGTGACTGATTGCTCCGTAAGCAAAGGTCTGCACCATGCGAGAACAGGCTCCCGTCTACTTCTTACATTATTTGGTCTGCAGGTTAAATATCTGTGTTAATCATATTCTATAAGTGATCTGTTGGGGGGCTCTGTAAGGTGCCAGACACGGGGCTCAGTGCATAGCCCTGTTCTGCCCCCCTCCGTGGCAGGAAAAGCAATCTCATGCCTTGGGCTGGGGGAGCATCTGCATTCCCGTTCTTGACTATGGCAAAGCTGAGCAGAGCACAGTAATATTTCTCAAGTGGCAACTCCAGTGTGTTCTGAACAAAGCGTATGGGATAGTGGAGCTTTGTTTTACATGTTGGCAAATGATTTCAAACTGTAAAAAGCGCAGTTACTTTTACTTATGGTAGAGACTGTGGCACAATATGTTCAACCACAGCAATGGCATTGTAGGGGAGGGCTTTGTTGTTGTTGTCACTGTTGTTGTTGTTTAAATATGGTATTTTAGAGACGGCATTTGGAGGTGTTTAGAGGATGGTACAAATTTTGTTGGCAGGTCTGAGGATACAAACAGCACACGTGTTTTCTGGAGAGACAGAGGGTTTGGGTGGATACAAGTAATTACACGTGCTGGCACAATTAAGGGCATGTTTGGGCAGCAAAATGTATTGAAATATTGAAATATTCAAAACAACCTGACCCAGGCACTGGAATGGGCTGCCCAGGGAGGTGGTAGAGTCACTGACCCTGGAGGTGTTCAAGGAACGTTTGGACGTTGTGTTGAGGGATGTGGTTTAGTGAGAACTACTGGTGATGGGTGGATGGTTGGACTGGGTGATCCTGTGGGTCTTTTCCAACCTTGGTGATTCTATGATTCTATGATTCTAGGAGAACATACCTGTGGTGGGGTAATGCTGTGATCTCCTTCACTTCCGCTTTCACTTTCACTTCTTTTTCTCCACACAGCTGTGTGCTACAGCTGTGCTTTGTCATTCCATCCCATGTTGCTTCGTCCTTTCTAACACAGAAAGAATAAGAGAGGGAAAGAATGGGAAATGGTGGCTTTCTCACAAGAAGTCTTCATGCAGATGCCTGGGCAACAATTTTGGAAGGCAGAGCTGTTTGTCAATGAGGGGTGTTCCAGATGCTGCTGATCTGATGCCTGCGAAGTGAAGAGTCATATAGATTCTCAATTAGTGGCAAATGGAGTTCATCACTGGTTTTAATAACCCTCATAAGCACATTTTAATTTTTCTTTATATTTGTCATACAAACGAATTATTGTGTCCAAGCCATAAAACAATAATCTATTTCTTATGTCATGTTGGTGATTTCTAGATACTACACAAGATAATGAAATCAATATGCAGATTAGGAAAGCAAAGCAATAAATCACTCTGGCTGCAGAGAGAAATCAATTCTCGTGTTTTGCAGCATCTCCATCAGCGAGCTGTGTGTGGGTCAGCCTGAGGTGTGCTCCCTACAGGGTGAGCCCAGGGCTGGACCTGTGCTCAGAGGGCTCTGTGCAGCACAGCCATCCTGTGCCCCAGTGCTGCCCATAGCCTCTGGCACTGATCAGCAGGTTTTTATAAGGAGTATTTTATATGTTCCAAGTTAAATTTGGAAATTTTAGAGTTTTTAAAATGGCATAAGTACAGAAAATATTAGAAAATCTTGGTAAACCAGCACACATGGGGGGAAAAGTCAGATATTGAAAGGCAGGCTCTGGGAAAATGTGGAGCTGCCAAACTGAGAGGGTGTGGGTGCTGGGTGGGAAGTGAGCTCCTGCTGCCCCATGCTGTGCCATGCAGAGCAGTGTTCTGTAGTACTGAGCCATGCGGTGCCATATTGTGCCATGCGGTGCCATATTGTGCCATGCTGTGCCATGCAGGCAACAGGACAAGGGGAAATGGCCTCAAGTTGCACCAGGGGAGGTTTAGGTTGGGTATCAGGAAGAACTTCTTTACTGAAAGGGTTGTTAAGCACTGGAATGGGCTCCCCAGGGAGGTGGTTGCGTTTCCATCCCTGGATGTGTGTAAGAACTGTCTGGACATGGTGCTCAGGAACATGATTTAGCAGAGGGTTGTTAGAGTTAGAGTACTGTGGTTAGGTTATGGTTGGACTTGATCTTTAAGGTCTTTTCCTACCTTCTATGATTCTATATGACACCATGTTGTGCCATACTGTGCCATGCACAGGCAGTACCTCTCGCTTGTAGAGAACCTCTTGAGCTCCCAATTGGGTCTTCACAGTGCTGCAGTGAGGTGTTCATCCCCTACTCTGACAGTTTGCTCCGGCCCTGTGCCACCACTGGGTGCTGAAGGCTGGAGCTGGTTGCAGGGGCAGATGCTGAAAGCTAAAGATGCTCATAGATCAGTGCTAAAAGGCATTATGGGACACACGTGTGCAAAATGAGTGTGTTCTTTAGGTCTGCATTGTGATTATGCATATATATGCTCTGGTCATAAAAAATTCCACAGATCATAGTGATTTGGATGTAATGGTCCCCAAGAGCCAGTAAATAGCAGAAACCCGAGCAGCATCCCAACATTCCACTGAGCATTATTTGTCACTGAGGGTCCAGAAGTACTTCCTAGAGAAGCCAATTTCTGCCATGGGAAATGCATCCTTTCCAGAAAATGATTGATAAAAGTAGGATCTGTAGTATTTCATGGGCATCAGATCATAGTGAACAGCTTCTGTAATTTTACAGGAGTTCATTATATAGCAGGGCTGCACTGCTGTGTTTACTTGTGTGTTTTTTAGTTTGTGCATTGCTGGTGTTCATTTGTTTTCTAATTCTATTTTGGAAATGAGTAAATTGTGCAGCCTGTTTCATTGCAATGAGACTTTCAAACATCTTCTGCAAGATTTTATTTAATTTCCCCATTATAGAGCCCAGATTAAAGCAGAACCCAAGCAATTAGAAAACAAACAAAGCATGTAAGTGAGAGAAAACCACTCAATCTGCACTCTCTGAGCCTGGAGAACTCTTCATCCTGTGCTGTGTCACAGCTGAAATCTTCCCTTAAAATTCTCACTCGGTGCTGCTCTGCTGCTGTGCCCCCTGCATTGGTGCTGTGTCCCTGCATTGGTGCTGTGCCCCTGCACTTCTTGGTGATGCTATGCCCCTGCATTGGTGCTGCTGCCCTCCTGCAGCTCTGCTCTCAGGCAGCACTGCTGCTCTCCAGCACAACACTGCTGAGTGTGGCATGGGACAACTCAGAATGCAGTGAGCGGAGGTTTTGCACGCTCCTGTGCCACTGCTGATTGCCCGCCCACAGCCATCGGTGTTTGCACAGATGGAGTGGTCAACGAATTAATTCTGGCCGCTGAGCTGCTGAGAGCAGCATCTTCCCTCCCCCTGCTGTGTTACTGCTAAATTATGAAATTATAACCAGCAAAAATGATCACTACAGACAGAGAGGTCGGGTTTGCAGCCCAGCATTTGACTGAAGGACTTTGGGGTGTTGGGGACTGTGGACAGAAAGGCCATATAATGCCTCACCGTCACCAAAAGGTCAGTGTTTAGCAGAAGGAAAGCACACAGCACTCAGCTATGGTGATGTAAGCACGAGGGCTGTGCCAGCAGCACCTGGGAGAGAAGGGTGGGGACTCCTCGAATTCCAGAGGCAAAATCCCTCTTCCCAACTCTTATATGTGACACTCCTATGCTTATAACCAAATTCTTCTGATAGCTTTTATATATTCTATTGGAATTGCCAATGTTCTGTATGAGGGGAATTACTACATCATAATCTGAACATTGAGTTGGTGGCCTTAATTTAATAAACGTCACTAAACCAGTGTATGCCAGGGCTTGCCGTCACCCTTCCCAGGGATGCTTCCCAAAGCAGCAGGGCTCCCTGGCCGGGTGCAGCTGCAGTCGCATGCAGACATGCAGGCACTGGGAGCTGCAGGGACGTTCCAGCAGAGAGCAGCACGGCAGCACACGCTGCAGCAGACAGGCTGGGTGCACTGCTCTGATTCCAGGTTATTTGCCCGATGGCTCTAAATTGTGATGCAAATAAGTCATCCTCTCCCATGTTCAAAAAGCGGCAGCATCTACAGGAGCAGTTCAGTCCTACAGTCATTCCCATGACAGCAGTAAGCTTTATTACGCGGCATCATTTATGTGCACTTGAATGTAACTGAGAATATAATTCCAGTCCTTGAAAATGAGAAATGAGGCACAGTGAAGTACAGACTCGCTGTCAGTCCCCTGTACAATAATGGCTCATATAACTCTGGGCTCTGGGGAGAACTGTGAGCTCAAACATGCTTGTGGTTTGTGGCCAAGAGGGGCCGGAGAGCCCCCCTCTGCCTGCTGCTGCTCCAGGCACCCCACGTGTCTACATGGTGTGCGGGGAGCAGAGAGGCTCCCATGGGAGTGCTCAGCAATGGGGCCAGCAGGAGCCTCGGGGTCCTTCAGTCATTCCTAAACAATTTAGAAATTTGTAAATAATTTAGGAATAATAATTCAATACTTGGGTCATTTCTAATCACATGTAAGTGATGTTTTTAACAATACGGGAGAGTGCAAGAAGACACCCACATCCAGCAAAGCCACCCGCATTCCCCCAGACCTGCTGTCCCCCACCAGTGCTGCCCACGGCCAGAGCTGGAGGGTGATGGGGATGGCAGTGGTGATAGGGATGGTAGGGATGGCAGGGACAATAGCCTGGATGGTGAGGATGGTGGGGATGGTAGGGTTGGTGGGGATGATGGAGGTGGTAGGGACAGCAGGGACAATAGACCAGGTGGTAAGGGTAGTAGGGATGGTGGAGATAGTAGGGATGGTAGGGATGATGGAGATGTTAGGGATGGCAAGGACAACAGCCCAGAGGGTGAGGATTGTGGGGATGGTAGGGACAATAGCCCGGATGATGGGGATGGTAGGGGTGATAGGGATGGTAAGGATGATAGGGATACTGGGGATGGCAGGGACGATAGCCCATATGATGGAGATGGAAGGAATGGTAGCTTGGATGAGGACAGCAGCACTGAGAAAGAGGAGATAGAGCTGAGATAACACAGTGTGCTTACTTCTGCACGCAGCATTGGTAAGGCTCTCAATAGACCGTTACGCTGTGTTCCACTGTTCACGTGTCAGGATGATTCAGACAGTCCTCAAAAGAGAGAAACAAATATTATCTATCAAGCCTAACGAAAATTAAGCTTATGGTGCTTAAATCATCTGCAGAGAAAAATGAAGAGGTGATTTATCATGTTTTATGGGTCCTTAGTCATAGAAAAGATACTTGATAGTAAGGGGAATGTTCAGTCTTGCAGACAAAAACATAATAAGATCTGATTTCTGAAAGCTGAATTTAGTGGAATGCAATTTTGAAGGAATATGCTATTTCCCAGCAGTGAGGGGTATTTAATTGCTGGAAGCGCTTCCCCGGAGTGTGCAGTGTGAGCATCACCTGCAACTGCCAGGATCAGCACAGACAGAGTTCTGCAGCACAGCCTTCCGGCCAACTCCTGGGAAGCTGCTGCTGCTGGGAATGGCTGAGCTGAGGCCAATGGCCCCGAGCTGCCCCTCTGGCCGGGCGCTCCCCAAACCTGCTGCATTTCAGTCTCTGCACATGCATGCTCCATAACCATAGCTTGCACGTCAAATCTCTAGGGAAAGATTTTCTGATTGTTGGCCATTAGAACACACGGTTTTATCAAAATTAAAGCACTTCACAAAATGGTGTGGATTTGGGTTTTGGACAAAGCATCAAAGCCTACAGCAAAGGAGGCAATGCCTGCGGTCAGCCGTGGCCGCCCCCAGACAATAGGATTGTGTTCTGAGCTTCATGTGAGCACAGCTGGGAGGCAGTGGGTGAGAAGGAGAATTCTGAGCCTCGTGGGAGGACAGGGGCAGATGAGGGCAGTGCTTGGACTAGGCAGCGGTAGAAAGAGCAGACCGTGCTGATCTTCGTCTTGGAAAGGAGATGCTCATCAGTGCGAGCTGAATGAAGCCCTGTTGTTTCAATGTGACGTTCCTGCCTCTGGCAGTGCTGCCAGTGCATTCTCTTTGGAAACCTGTCCTTTTGGAAATTTGATTATGAGTGCTGATGTGAGCCGGCTCTGCTGCTGCTGTTCAGGAGCCTCGTGGTTATGCCGAAGGACGGCAGTCGGGCACACCTGAAATTCACATTACCGCACTTCAACGCTGTTTTTAGCCATCAGACTCAGCTCAGTGCACTGAGCAGTGAGTGGAAGGCTCATGCATCCACTTCTGGCAACAGACACTGGGAAGAGGCCGCTCTGGTCTGACCTTGAGTCTGACACAGGCTGAGCACCAGGGGACCGCGGTGTGTGTGGGGCACACAGGTGCCACTGGGGCGGCAAGGCATGCTGCAGCCGGAGCCTCTCTGTGTGGTGACCATTTATAGCAACTAAGTTACAGAGGTAAACAGCTCTGTGTAGCAGCTATGTGAAAACCCACGTACAGCACTGCATAATGGTGCCAAAGCAGGAGCCAGTCTCTATTTTTTCTACTATCGAGGGTGCAGAACCTGGAATAAGAAACTGTTGGACATCTTAGGCTGTAATATCTATTGTACCTGGAAGATATTCCCACAATCCCAGATAGACATCACTTGTACATATTTACTTGTGAGAAGGGCTGTGCTGTGTTATTGGATTCCTTCACACAACTTCCCACATGTGTTTCTCTGAAGGAATAAAAAATACGTGGCTCAGGCTTGGGAGAATATTTTTCAAATACTGTAGGCTGGATAAAGCCCCTGCATTTGCTGCACTGCTGGTGAGATTGTTCTCTCCAAAGGATTTCTGCATCTCAGCCAGGATGAGGCTCAGGGCAGCTGGGGAGCAGATCCATCCCTCCTGCTGTGTGCACAGCACTCCGGGCTGCTGCTCAGGGCAGGGGCTGCTCGGAGGGAGGGCTGTGTGCCCCGGCCCTGCAGCACCAGGCTCTGCAGAGCGGGGTTGGGCAGCGGCTCCTCGTGGGGTGAACTCTGATCAATGAGTAGTCAGTGTCTGGAGGTAACTCTTGCGTGTGGTTCAGCTCCTGCAAATTCTGTGTAAGGGCTGCGTGCTTTCCCTGGGCACCAAGCGGGCGGGAGGAGGGGAATGCTGCCTCTGTGAGTGAGGCTGCTGAGCTCAGGAAGCTTCTGCTGTTTCAGTGGCTGTATGTAGACCTGCTTGAACTTCAAAGGATAGCAGCACCGACCTTCACTCTCATAGGAGGTGGGAAAGGCCTTTCTCAGACCTTTGGTTTCCCTATGGACAGCATTTCTTTGCTAATTAACAACACACTGCACAGACTTTTAATTTTCTTTGCTCACAAATGCGTAGCCATGGGCAAGCACAGGGAATTTCCACCTTCCTTGAAGTTTTCTGACCCCAGCTCATTCTGATGCAGTAACTTCAATGGACCCATGAAAGGGTTGGAGAGCATCTGCAGGTGGAGATCCCAAAGCATACAGAACATAGACACATAAAAACATAGAACCATGGAATTACTGAGGTTGAGAAAGCCCTTGGAAGATCCCCAGCTCCCCCCTCTCCCCCCCCACCCATGTGCACTGCCCATGTCCCTCCGTGCCACATCCCCACTGGAACGTTTCTTTCTTCCCTCATTTCTCTGGTACTACAGGCTCCCCAAGGCTCCATGCTATTTTTGCTCCATGTGGGGCTCTGCCTTACGACCAGATGGATGAATAGTGGGGTTTAGGGAAGAAATCTTTCTTTATCAAATACTGCAGACCTGAAAGAAACACAACAGAAACAAATGTGTTTGTTTTGGTCTCCTCGTTGAACAGATACGACTCCCAATGTATACATGGATGTAAACACCATTATTTTTAAAAGTACAAGTAAAATTTGATTACATTTTCTGTCCAAGCTGTCACAAGCAGCTCAGCCTTCTCCCGGATGGGAGCATCCATCCATCAGCAGCACATTACTGGGCTCTCATAGCAATCCCTGCTCTGTACAAAGCAGAGGAAACTGCTGCTTTCCTATTTGCAGTATTTCAAGTCCCCGGGCTGTGCTGCAGATGTGATTGAAATGGCTGTGGTCACACCTTCACAAGGCTGGCGTTGCTTTCTGCACTGTGACCTGCCAGCAGGTCTGTGTGGTTCTGTGGCCATGGTGATGCACAGACACAGCCCGCGTGGCCTCCGCTCTGATGGCAGCAGTGTGTCAGTGGCATTGACTCGATGGCATTCTCTTACAACCTCTCCTGGTTTCCTTTCAGTTTCTCCGAAGATATTTCGTATTTCGAGTGACATCGTTGTGAACGAAGGCAGCAATGTTACTCTGGTGTGTCTGGCCACCGGGAAACCAGAGCCCTCCATCTCTTGGAGACACATCTCTCCATCTGGTAAGTGCCTGGAGCTGTCGTTGGGAACCTCCTGTGTGTCACAGCAGTAACAGCTTTCAGAGGTGGGACAGCACTGCTTCTGCATGCCTTACAGGGTGTATGTGTGTGTGTCTGACCAGATGTGTAGAAAAGAAGAGTCATCAGATTTAAGCCCTCATGAGTGAAAGCTGTAATGTGGCTGTAACATGGGAAGGGACAAAGAAAGGCACCTGAACGAGGGCATGATTTTCACTGGGGCATGGGTGGCTCCCCAGGAGTACAGCACAAGGTAGTGGCTGTCTCAGCCTGAAGAGCCAAAGCTCATTTGAACAGTTCATTTTAACAGGCTGCAGGAGTAACAGCTGTTTACGAGGGTGGATAGTGATAGGACAAGGGGGAATGGTTTGAAACTGAGACGGGGGAGGTTTAGGCTGTATATTAGGAGGAAGTTTTTCCCCCAGAGGGTGGTGACGCACTGAACAGGTTGCCCAAGGAGGCTGTGGATGCCCCATCCCTGGAGGCATTCAAGGCCAGGCTGGATGTGGCTCTGGGCAGCCTAGGCTGGTGGTTGGCGACCCTGCACATAGCAGGGGGTTGGAACTGGATAGTTACTGTGGTCCTTTTCAACCCAGGCCATTCTGTGATTCTATGATATTATCAGTTCATATTAAAGTCAATCCAAGGGCTCTCTAGAAGTGAAAACTAAAACACATCACAGCACAGACTCAAGATTTCCCTCCCATTCAACCTTACAGCACACAGAACTGCAATATGCCTGAGGTTGGAAGAGACACCGTAGCCCACCCGGGGGCATCCCCACTGCTGTACCAGTTCTTGTGGGGGGGGTCTGTAGTGAGGGGCCCTCTGTTTGCTCACAGAAGCTCTCTGACAGCCATCTGCTGCAGGGAAGGATGGCTCCATGGGCTGCTGCTTTCTGCAGGCTGTTTTTGTCCAGCAGCAGTTTCCTTTTCGAAGTGAGAGTCAGAAGAAAAATAACTTTTGACCTTTAAGACAATGGCAGTGAGTTTTGCTGGAAGTGCCCATTGGGGGACGAGGGAAAAATCAGCTGCAGCAAAAAATGGATTTTAACTAAATGTCAAATAAAATTTTATTGGAAACTGCAGTGATACTTCAGAGTAATAGCATAAAGCATTAGGGTTTTTACAGGAAGGAGCTGCTAAAATTGTCCTATAGAGGAAAATAGCAGAACAGGAGAATGAGTCCACCCAGACTGAGAAGCAGGACCCCTCACCTTGAGTCCAAGCACAGCTGGTGCCCGGAGCACAGAGCTCTCAGAGAGCTCACTGCATTTGTGTGTTGGCCCAAGGGCAGGGGAGGAGAGGGGAGCTGTGAGCTGCAGGCTGGGCTGGGCAGCTGCCCATGGGCTGATGGCTGAGTGGCCAGCACTGGGTCCATATGGGCAGGAACACGATGGTGTGTGTGGGCACCTCCCTCCAGGATGGCATCAAGGCCATATTAGGTTTGCTGCCCGCTCATACGGCTTTGCTCCTTGTTGCTCTGCAGCTACACATCAGCCCATGGCTTCCAATGTGCTACTGGGAGCAGGCGTGCAGTGAGCAGAGTGCTGTCCATGCTGCAAGTGTTGCAGTCACATCATGCTGTTCCTGGGTTCAGCTGCATGCCCTGCTGTACCGACAGCCATACACAGCACTGAAATCCAATTAAATGCGGGAGAGCTGAGATCGCCAGGTTGCTGTATGGGCTCATATTATGCCTGCAGCAAATTACCTTTATCTACACGTGAGCTTCATCTGCACTTTGTAATTTCGATCAGTTTCCCCCCGTAATTCCCGGTGGCACTAATGAGGATTACACACAAGCGTCCCATCCAGAACACAAGGCTAAATTATATTAAAGAATTGTAGTTGTAATATTCTGAAATTGTTTGTCAAAGCTGCTGCTGGAAGATAAGAAACGGAAAACTCGGAATACAAATCATTCAGTGTAGACTAATGCCAAAATCTTATCGTGATTTGCATCGATGCAGCCCCGACTCGGATAGGTCAGATTCCATTTTTTTGAACAGGAGATAAATGAACCTTTCGGAGGAACAAAAATGAAATGTATTTAGAGGTGATTTTTTAACTTAGTACATAAATTATTGGCCCGTAATCTTTACAGTGCGTGTTTAACTTGCAGTCATTATGGAAATGCGTTCATTATATAAATATTCATTATGCAAAGCCATTATGTAAATCCAGCAAATCTACACATTCAGCACAGCACCGTAAGGATCGCGGCGCCGCTGTTTGTAATCTGCAAATCTGGTATTGTTGAAATGTCATCGGAATAAACCGCAGGTATTACTTATTTTGTTCTGACATTTAGGAGCAAAGTGCGGCATCGATAGTTTAAGAACGAAAGCAGAATTTTAAAGAGTTAAGGTCTGCTGGAGACACAGTTCTGGCTCTTCACATTTGTTTGCGCAGTGTTGGTACAGTTCCATTTTTGAAAAGCAACTCTGCAAACACTGCCACCAGCAGTAACAACAAAACAATTTGGAAGACTTGAGACGTTACTGCTGGGCAGCACTCTGGTGCCATACGCATGGAAGCTTCCTCCCACCTCACTCTTGGCCAGACCTTCTGTGGGGAGGTTCCTGCCGCAGCTCAGGGCCATGCAGGCTGCACCCCGCATACCAGCGCTGCACCGCCTCAGCCTCATCCCCAGAGAGAGGTGGCACTGAAGTGTTTCCCAAAACCAACCACCCCACCAAAGGAAGAACTGCTCAGCACACACAGAATAACAATTCTTTTCACAGATATTGAGGAGAGCTGCACTTTCCTAGAAGTTACTCTGCTGTTAGGTTGGAATGTACTCATGTCTGCCTCCTTCTGCTTCACGCACACATTTCACTTGCCCTTGGGGTGTGGGCATGAGTGTGATAAGACTGAGTGGAACCTAAGGCCAGTCCTATAATTCCTGGACAGCCCCAAAGCCACAAAGATGTATTGCATTAATGTATCATCATGGCTCTGTCATTCTGATGAGGTATAAGTGTAATACATCTTCAGTGCACTCATATGATAGGGCTGTCTGGGAGGATGGGGTCTACGAGCTGGTTCAATTCAATTACAGGACAAAAGGCAGCGCCAGGCCCGAGCAGGCAGTGCTATTCCTGCTGGATGCAGACTGCCACACAGAGCTGAGATTTGAAGGGGCTGAGAAAAGCAAAAAAGGCTTTTTTTAAACTTCTAACTAAATCCTAAGAAACAAACAGAAGCTTCATATGAGCTCGGCTAATGTCAAATATTTTGTTCCATTTGCACTTCTGCTAGAGAAACACTATTTTTCAGATGTTATCCACACATCCGCACGTGACAGAAATAAGAAGTGTTTTGTTGATGTGTGAGTGCTCTGAGCCGGGATTTGCAGGCTGATAATACCTAACTGACATGAATTACTATCAGATTTCCAGGGCTTTGCGAAAGTACAAAGTGCGAACTTGTCTTTCTGAGTGTTCCTTCTACTGATTCCAAATGGTTTTAAAACTAAAGGTTGCAGAAAAAAAGAAGGGTTTCTGGCTTGTGTCTTTAGCCCTGCTAAGCTCTGAGAGGTAGCGCTGCTGGTGGGCGTTATCTCACACCCACCGCTGTTTCCCTCTGCCACGTTCAATATGTGCGTGGTAGCATTGCTGGTGGACAGGTTGCTGCTCGTACTCCTGCAGGGTGCCACGAGCTCCTGCCCCACTGGAGGCGTGGGGCTGCGGGTGGCCCTGGCACACCGCCCTCACTGCCGGCAGACGGATGGCCGCAGCACACCGAAGGCGCAGCTCCTTCCCTCCAGGTGTCCAAGCAGCAGAATGCAAAATAATTCAGCGCTCTAATCTGATAAGCAGTGACAGTGATGTGCCTCCCTTATGCCATCATCACTCATCTCGCCAGCAACAGCTTCATTATGCTGAGCTCCTCTTTCAGGTGAAGCATTACCGGGCTGAGCCGAAACATCTGCTCCTTACAGCTGGGTGGGAGGGCTGGGAGAGCAGCCAGCAGCCCCCAGACCTGCTGGGGGCGGTGGGCTGAGGCCAGACGGGGGGGCCAGGCCCTGTGACTGCACTGGTCCCTGCACAGTGCTGGCTGTGGGGACAGGGCAGGCTCTCAGCTGTGAATGCACTGCACAAATGCAACTGTACTTTGGAAGCACGGCACCAGCTGGAGCCAGAAGTAATGCTATCAGTGCCAGCATATTGTGCTGACAAAGGCAATGCCAAGTGGGACTCAGTTCCTCTGGGCTCTACGGGACCTTCATTTGCTGGCCTTCTTCAGCCCTGACTTGATCTCTCCTGTGCCACTCCAGGAAGCTCTTGGTTCTCAGTGCTGCAATGCTTTACACAACCCCTTGCTCTGCATGTTTATGGAACAGCATAGCCCCTTGAAATGCTGTCTGTGGGACAGGGAAGCAGCTCAAAGCAGCCACTTGGCCACTGGGAGCCAGGATTCCTCCCTCCCGGTGGCCTTGTGCCTTTCTGTGCGGGCTGGAGCCCCAGCAGCCCCAGCTACTGTGACACACATCACCTGAAGCTCATTCTTCATCAAACAGCCCAACTGGAGCCCCGGCACCACATCACCCCCCAGGCTCCTCTTCTGCTCCAGACATGCTGTGTGTGCCCTGGAGGGGCCACGTCCTGCAGTGGGGCCGTGCCACATTCCTTTGCCCACCACCGTGAGGGTGTGAATGGGGCAGCAGCCCATGGGGAGCCCCTGCTCTTACACAGATAGATCTGTCTGCACCGCAGCCACGTGGGGATTGAGCTCTCTGTGATTAATGTTTCATATGGATTTAATGGCCCGGCTGGTGATTCTGAAGCGGAGTGTTCCGTTGTGAAGGCATCACGCGCCGTTCCATCAGCACTTCCTTCATATTAAACATGCTCCTGGCAGCATCCCAAGGACTCGAGAGGAAATGGTGTGGAGCTCAACGCAGAGTAAATGAGGGGATTAATTAGCAGTTTAAAGACAGCAATGCAAATATTAGCGCTTAATATAAACGGTTTGTTGCAATTCTTTCCTTTGCCTTTGGATACCGGGAAAATAATGATCCTCCAAAGCCACACCTCTCCCATGCAAAATACGATGTCTTCCGATTTCAGGCCATGGGCCTTCTGGCCTTTCTTTTCCTTAATGATTCTCCTAACATCATTGCTGGGGGATACGCGGAGCGTTAAGATCCAATTAAGTGACATCCAGTACACGATCCGTCGCGCCGGGTCGACTGACATTACACCGGCTGCGATTAGTGGGCTTCTGAGCAAGAATTCTTAGAAAAATGTCATTATAATCGAGACTGTTCCTGAACTTTGAGCATCCCTTCAGGAACAATTAAAGATATTCCTAGAAATCCTTAAGTCTTCTTAAAATCTTTAAACAGACTGAAAAAACCCTCTTGTTAGAATGCGGTTGTCAGGAGACGAGTGCTTATGCTGCGATGGTCCAATAATTGGGTCTTTGTGAAGGAACTGAGGGCTGACAGTAAGATTCCAATCTCACTGAGTTAGAGATGGGAAAACAAAAAGCAGACAAAGGCGCCGTGCAGAAATAATAATGACTTCTGGACAGTTTTATAACAAGAGGAATGTATTTCTCACTTTTCAATAAAAGTAGATGAACTCATTAATAACTCATAAAATGCCATGAAAATTAAAGTTTTAAAACAGGCTTAGTTTATTCCCTCAGATATTAGTTCATTCTTATTTGAGAAACACTGCATTTGTGAGTGAGCGATTTATGAATCATTAAAGATATCTCAGTGAGACCAAGCCTTTAGTGTGGAAAACCAAGCCAAGCAAGTGCAGATTTCCTTCTCTCCCTTCCTTTGGTGTAGCATCCTTCATGACTGCTGTGGGAGATGCTCATCTTGGAGCAGAGTGTGCCAGTGCTGGGACGTGCACAGATTTTTGGAGAAAGGATCTCCAAAATCCAAAAGTTGCCTCTGTTTTCTCTCTAACATCTCAGATCCTCTCTTTTGTATATTCCTTTATGCTTATTGTTACTCTTTCTCCCTTGCCCCACTGTGGTGGGTGGTGGTGCCCAGCTGGGCAAAGGGTGCAGGTAGAAATGGAGGCTGGGGACACCAGTGATGCTCAGGAGGGGACAGCAGGCAACCTGCAGGTGCCATAGATCCAAAAAATCATAGAATCATAGAATAGCCTGGGTTGAAAAGGACCGCAGTGCTCATCTCATTCCAACCCCCTGCTATGTGCAGGGTCGCCAACCAGCAGCCCAGGCTGCCCAGAGCCACATCCAGCCTGGCCTTGAATGCCTGCAGGGATGGGGCATCCACAGCCTCCTTGGGCAACCTGGGAACAGTGCGTCACCGCCCTCTGGGGGAAAACTTCCTCCTAATATCCAGCCTAATCATTAAGAATGGAAAAGACTTCAAAGATCATCAGATCCAACTGTTGATCCCTCACCACCATGCCCATTAAGGCCTGTCCCTGAAGCACACTTTCGTGTTTCTTGAGCCTGCAGTTCTTCATTTATTTCTCAGAATCATCTCTTCTGGCCATGCTTATGAATAAATCCTATTTCAAACATACCAAGAATTATTTTTAAATGCAGAAAATTTATAAAAATCAGTAATATCATTTGATGAATAAGAAGAAATATGAAAAATATAGTCATTAATGATTCATTCATCTTCAGCAATGCCTCCAGTTTCAACAAACTACAGGCAGAAAATTAATATGCAATGGGAGGGATCTGCAGATGTGCTTGAGTCGAAGAGTTCTCTCCAAACAGCTCACAGGGCACCCACTGCCTGCAGAGCATTGTTCAGAGAGCAGGAGGGCTCCTGCAGGAGCATTGCACCTTGCTGTGGGCTGAGCTGCCCTCCCCTCCCCAGCCCTGCTCGTGCTCAGATACAGTTCCCTGGGTAAGAGGATCTCTTCCAGCCCCCCCTGCCCAAGGGAGCTTCCCATGCTGCAGCATGCAGTCACCTTCCCTCCGGCTGTGTGTGGGACCATGGGCCAATAGGAAAGCTGGCGCTGCTGGCAAGCTGCACTTACTCTGCAGAAGTGCTCATTCTTGGAGAGATCAAAAGAGATCAAAGAGTACACATGAATCTGTAAATATCCAGGTGACACAGCGTGCAGATATCTAAGAATACTACTATCTCCTGTGGGTGTGTGCTCTTCCCAAATAGCAGTTGACTTCCTTCTCCATGAGCACTGAGGTGGAGCTGGCTCTCCTGTATACCAGCGCTCAGCTGCCCAAACAGAAAGTCAGCGTGTATTCTGGGTGTGCTCCCTGGCACATCTGCAATGGAAAGCATTCAAAATTGCTCCAAATATTGTAACTTAATAACTCAATGTATCTCAGATAGGTGGTGCAGTACACCAGCATTCTGCACAGATAGATAGAAACAAATGTAACTTCAGAGAATGTGAACCAGGAAATGTGTCTCCATCTCCTGCAGGAGCTCTGCTCAGCCTGGGAAGCCCTGAGGAAGCAGTGGAAAATGAAAGATGTGTGTGTGGTTTCTAAGTTGCCCGAGGAGGCTGTGGATGCCCCATCCCTGCAGGCATTCAAGGCCAGGCTGGATGTGGCTCTGGGCAGCCTGGGCTGGTGGTTGGCGACCCTGCACATAGCAGGGGGTTGGAATGAGATGAGCATTGTGGTCCTTTTCAACCCAGGCCATTCTGTGATTCTATGATTCTATGATAGTTATGAGGTGACTACAAATATGCCAGGAGTCCCACTGGTCTCTCTGTCCTATGCCCAAAATGCCACGTACTGAGTTGGTTTCAGACTCCTTCTGGCAGTGACTCCCCATCCTGGGCTTCAGGGCAGCCGGGGTTTCCCTCCCAAACTCTTCTTTCTCTCTCTTTCCTGTCTCTCTGGGAGACATCACAAGAGCAGTCCAGAAGCAGAACTGTCTTCTGAAGCTCTGTCTCAATACTGGTCTCTTCAGACGTGTTGTATTCTCTCTGCTGCCCGTGACTATCCATCAGTTTCTGAGTGCGATGTGCGTGTGATGTAATGCAAATCTACCTCCATACACTTAAGTACATACCTTTCACATAACCATCTAATTTCTTCTACATAGCCATGGGAAATCTCTGGGAATAAAACAAGTTGAGGAAAATGAAATACTGTGAAAAGAATAAGAAAGATGGAAAATGGTGTCTGTGTATTCCCCACGAAAAAATATTTATCTCTACTATTTGCTAAAAGCTTTCTCATGTATTCTGGATGAAAATTTTCCAGGGATAGGAGAGTTTAAAAATGATTAAATTTTAACATTTTCAAGTGTGTGTGAGTGAATTGCATTAAACTGAATGTGCAGTATTATAAAAATACACAGGTCTGCGTAAGATCAATGTAACAAGGGGTGGGCACAGGGCAGGAGCAACATGCCAGGGCCCTCCCAAGGAGTAGCCAGCACTGCACAGCTGCCCAGGGGTGGGAGGTCAGCATCCCTGGGGGTGTTCAAAGCCATGGGGATGGGGTACTGAGGGCTGTGGGCAGTGGGCATTGGGGGGTGGGCTGGGGAGCTCAGGGGGCTTTTCTAGCCGGAATGATTCTGTGGTTGTGTCCTTAAGTAAGGTCCCAGCAGCTCTGCTCTGCACTGCTCCCGTGTTCTGTGCAGCCCGGCCCAGGGGTGGGGGCTCTGCAGCACCCAGCAGTGCTCCCAGGCAGCCCTGCAGACCTCGGTGACCCTTCAGGCTCTCTGTGCTCAGCCTCACCTAATTGCTTTCTCTGATTATTTCATTTCAGCAAAACCATTTGAGAGCGGGCAGTACCTGGACATCTATGGAATTACAAGAGACCAGGCTGGGGAGTATGAATGCAGTGCAGAAAACGACGTCTCAGTCCCAGACGTGAAAAAAGTAAAAGTAACAGTAAACTGTAAGTCAAGTTGGTTTCTAATCACTAAATCCAATGGAGAAGAGGGGAAGTGCTGGGAAGAAAAATGTAACGCAGAGAACTGCTGCTTGTGGTGAAACTGTAGGTCTGGTTTTTTGGTGGAACAGTAGCAAAAAGCCCATGGTGTGTGAGGAGTGAGTGGTTCTGACCACAGGTCGGTAGGAGAGGACCAGGTTCAAACCCGACTGCAGTGCTGGCAGCAGTGTGGGGCCAGCGTGTGGCCTGGGCTGGGCTCTGCTGCGGGCTTTGGGCTTCATGGTTATTGAGTGAATAATGTCTGTGATTGCTGGGCTGAATTGTTTCTGGTTTAACTTGTTGTGGTTGTGCAACAGGACAGGGAGATGAGAAATGATATGACACTGTGTGGGTGTGCGAGTGGCTCCCAGCACAGGCAGTGAGTGCGGGCACTGCTGGCATAGGGAGCTGTGCTCTGCCTCCCCTCCAGTGCTGGGGGCACTGCTGTGGGTGTCAGCGTGGCCTCTTGTGGGGCTGCAGCCCACAGTAATGCCCTCCTCAGGCGTCTGCAGAAGTGGGATGCTTCCTGGTTTGGGATCAGATTTGATTTGACATTCAGTACAACATGAAATGTTCAAAATGGTGTTCTTTTTCCTTCCAAAAATGTTAAAAAAGTGGAAAGAAAATGGGAATAATTACACTAATCCACTCTAGCTGTGAATTTTCTTAGGTTAAGTGCAATTACGCAGCTTGTGATTTGCAGCAGTTCCTACTTTGAAAATCGCTGTGGCATCGTTACTGATTTACAGATGCTCGAGGGCCTGGATTTGTGTCCCCCCCACAACCCACAGGCTGAGTCCATCACAGTTCTCTCTAAAACCTGTGGGCTGAAAACCACAGTGCTGGTGGACTAAGTGCCTCATGGGCTGGGTGCAGTTTGTTGTTACTGGAAGACTGTCAGGAAGAGCATTGCAGATATACGTGCCATATAGGTAAAGCATTTTGGTCAGGCTCTGGCACAGCTGCCCAGGGGTGGGGGTCACCGTCCCTGGGGGTGTTCCCGAGCCATGGGGATGTGGGCAGTGGGAAGGGGCGGGGGGGGGGGGGGGGGGATTGGGCTGGGCTGGGATTGGATTGGGGTTCTTGGAGGGCTTTTCCAACCTGAATGGTTTTGTGATTCTATAAATGTGAGTGGGTGTTGTGGGTGACACCCTTCACACCAGCTGTACCCCAGCATGTGCTGTGTGGTGTAACCAGTGTCTGGTGGTAGAGGTCCAGGAGGGGCAGCGATCTCTGCTTGTGTTTATCAATACAAAAACTGCCACTGAGGAACTTTATGTCATGGGAGCCTTAAGAAGGGTAAAACTCACTGCCTTAGGAGCTCTCAAAGTGATCATAAAAAGGGAGAAGATAATGGCCCTGCTTAGCACCTTTTATTTAAAAAAAAAAAAAAGGAAAGAGGAGGTGATAAAAATCATGAAATCAGCCATTCTCCCTCATCTTCTGAGCCAAGATCCAGACTTGCACAAGTCCTTGCATAGATAAATCATCATATTCATTGGCCAAAGCCTGAGCTCTACTTTAATGTGAGCAGAGTTCATGTACCAGCAGACTTGTACCCTGTCAAGCTGCAATTGCTTCTGGCATCAGTTCCCCAGTTTCCTAGGGACTGTTGGGGTTTGTCATTGTGTATGGGAAAGATCAGCCTTGTGGCACTGCTGGGAGCACTAAGGCCAGCAGGACCTCATCATGCCCTGTGCCCCACGGGCAATGGGACCTCACCATGCCCCATTGGCCAGTGGGACTTTACCGTGCCCATGGCCAGAAGCACGGCTGTCAGACAGCCGAGCTTCAGGGGTTGGGATTTGTCCTCCCTCAACGCCAAGCCAGGGGGGCTGTGATGACGGAGGTATGTGAGTATCAGTGCCAGCCACAAGCAGGGCAGCTCGGGTCTGACAGCAGGGCACTTCCAGTCATGGCAGGGGGAAGATAACAGGAAGTGTCCTTGGCTGTAGTGTGGGTGCACCTGGCACTGGGTTTCTGTGCCAGATTCAGGCAAACTGCTACGTCTGCACTGGGGACATGCAGAGTAGTTTTTCTCAGTTTCTTGCAACTAAGGAAGAAAGTGTCCCAAAAAATCAGAAGCAGTGCAAAACTAGGATCTGTCTACAGCATGGAGCTGTTTGTATATGTGAAAGATTTGTCATGGTCAGCAAACTGCACATGAAGTTCAGTGTGCTGAGTGTGCTGTCCTCACGCTCAGCTCCGCAGCCCCTGCAGGGCACATCTGCTGCAGGCAGGAGCCCCGGGCTGCACCTCATTGCTGCGGGCAGTGCTCTCCCCAGCTGCTCACCATCACCCCACTCCCCCCAGCAGCGTATCAATGAACCCCGAGCAGTTTCAGTGAACATAAGCATAATTCTGAATATGGTATTCATTTCATATAGCAGCTGTTCAGTCACCTGAGCAAATACAAGGAAATGGCCAGGCCTGGCATACTTCTGAATCTCAAGTTTGGTGGCTGTGCAGCGCCAGGCAGACACAACCACTTTGCTGTCCGCCTCGTTGGATACACTTTGCAGCTCTTAGTGACTCTGCTTTGGGACTTTGGGTTTTTCCTTTGTGCTGTTTCATATTACATAATCCACATTTTGTATGTAACTTATGTGTGTCCCCACGTTTTCCCTTTTTAAAGCAGTGTCCCAAGGGGCTGTGGTGTGGTTGTGTTTGCATTCTGAGGAGGAGAATCGTTGGTGAGGTCGTAGCAAGTCGTGGTGGGAAGGAGGAAAACTATTCCCAGTCATGTTGAAATGAATAAAATAGAATATGATTTCTCTTCAAAACAAATCTTCCTAGCATTTTCTACTATGATTTATAAAGCAAATGCTGATGGAGAGATGCTGATCTCGAAGCCACTGTGAACAAACCGGTGCCTGCTTAGCAGGTGCTCAGCAGCAGCTGTGAGCTGCCCCATACCCCACACCTGTCCCTGCAGCCCCACTCACTCTCTGGTTTATGTGAAACACTTAGAAAGATTAAACACGACCGTCTCCAGAAGCACTGCGGCCATGCTGAGATGATGAAGAATGAAGTGTGTGCATCACCAAGCCAGCATCTATTTTAATTTAGATAAAATTTTCAATTACCCAAATAAATTGTAATCGTGGGCTTCTAAAGGGGGGCTGTATTGCAGCGTTCCTTCTTTTCAGGTGCACATAACTGGTCTCAAACAGCTCTGTTATAGCTGGGTCTTGTGGACGGTACTGCGTTAAGTTCCGCTGCCTTTGGAGAGGAAAGAGAAGTCATTCATCTCAAATTAAGAGGCAATGATTTAATTTCAGCCTTGATGAACCCCATCACGTGGCAGATTGAAGGCCAGGTGCACTGGGGCTTGCTGGGGAGGTGCAAATTGCAGTCGCAGTGCTGAGGATGCACGGCTGCAACAGAGGAAGAAACTGCCCTGCAAATTCAGTGGGCAGCTGATGGAGGAACAGGAAGGTAACCTAAACTGCTCCTGGTATGGAATTGACCACTGCCTGCATGCAAAAGTATTTTGTTGCACAAAGATCCATTAGATCTGGATGTAATATGGAGAAAAGAAAACAGACATGAGCACATGACCAGATAATCTGTACCCAGCCACGCTGTGCCTCTGCGCTGGTGCCACCGTGAGATGCTGCCTGGTCACCCTGCAGAGCATGGGGGGGCATTAAGCAGCACACAGGCAGCACATGCTGCTAATGCCAGCCTGTTCGCTGTGCTGAGCCCACAGCTTGTCCCGAAGCACTGAGTCTGGCCCTGCTGCAGCCAGAGCTGACAGCCCAGCACACCCTGCTGACAAACCTGCTGGCAATCACTCCTCATCTTGGCATCTTCCAGGTGCTTTCACATCCTTGATTACCTGAATGGCATTTTTATGGGGGTGAGGACAAATTACATGGTTTATAATTCCCTGGCACCTGCCTGTGGTTTAGGGATGCTGTAGTTCTCTATTGGCTTCATCCAGCCCTTGGTGGCACCCACGTCTGGCCACTGCTGTCCACCTGAGTGGAACGAGCAGTGCGGGGCTGGGAGCTCAGCATGCAGCATGCACTACTACAGGTGGCTGCGTGCAGATCTGCACTGCTCCCTTCCTGCTCCTTTCTTTCCTGCTGCAATAGTTTGATAAGACATTTTATGTTGTGTTTTTAGTGTTCTTTGGTTTTTTGTTTTGTTTTGTTTTTTAATTTTCTTATAGAGGAATGTGTGAGCTTCTTGTATGAATTTTAAGTGCTGTGTTTGTTTTTGCTTGGCCAGGTTAGGGTTTTGCAGAACAGCTTAACTCATTAGCATTTCTTAGAAGTCTGCCTTACTGTTGCTATGACACTTGCATAATATTATGCACAGTGCTCTGATTTTACTTTGAAATCAGACATACTGTACAAGCCACTCTAACCTAATTACATCAGTAACCTGAGAACTACTGGGAAACTCAAGATGGGACTCAAGTGTGTGCTGGGGCCCCCAGTGCCCAGACACAGGGCTGTGACTTTGTGCTCCCAGAGAGTGCCTTGCTGCCAGCCAAAGGAAAGCATCTCCTGGGCAAGGTTCTTTATGTACAGTCAGCAAAGAGAGTTTCCTTCCATCAAGGTGAATACGCTATGAAACAAAAAGGCAATGGTCCCTTCCAAGCTGTGCCATTCTGTGTCAACTCTTGAACCAGAATCACATCCAGATTGGATGAACACATATGCTCACATCTGGCCATGGAACAGAAGGACCTTACCTTGAGGTGGCAATGGCTGATGCTGTCCCTGATGCATCACACTGCTCTTTAATGACGAGGGCCCGCAGCACTGCCCAGCACTGTAACAGCACAGAGTAGTTTGCAGCCCCAGTTCCCACTGACCATTCTGAGAGGCACATGTGCACAGTGCCTTGGAAGATTTAACTCCACAATACTGTTTTGAAGTATCTAAATTACACTTTAAAAGTTAAAAGCACTCCGGAGTGCCGGTTTAATTGACTTCCTGTGAAACACATTTCTCTGAATTCTCTGGTTACCTTTCAGAAATGGGATTTTGGCTTCCAAGTCACAGTGGGGGATTGTCAAACTGTGGCTGCTGGTGAATACTGGATTCTGCTCACAGATCCGTGGAGCTCAGTGAGAATTTTCCCGGAGGTGGTGCTCTGTGCACACCCTCTGGGTGCGGGCATGCAGGTGGTGGTGGTGCATCTGTGGCCATGCACTTTAGATCAGTCAATGGGCACAGCAGAGAACGTGGCCAGGCATGAGCTGTGTCCATTGCATGGCTTCAGGCTACCTCATTTGTCACAAATCTTCTGGTTTCTTTGGGATGAAGGCTGGGAGTATTGGTCTGCTTTCACTTTGCCCCACCAGCAGAGCTGAGAGCGCATGATGTCCTCCCTCTGCTCCATGTTTCTGTTCTGGAAAGCTGTGCTGAAAGCACTGGGGTAACCTTGTGAGTGGTGGAATGGGGCGGCCCCATGGTATGCTGCCATGGACCGGGGGCTGGCAGGGCACAGCAACATGGCTGTGGGGCTTCTCGTGTCCTGACCTATGCCTCCTGCTGATGTTAAATGTTAACCTAATTCTAAAGATCAGATTCTCTGTGCTGTCCAGATGGTCTGGTTCAGTAGCTGTACCGCTTATATCAGAGCTACTACTGCAATAAGAAAGATGTGGGAAGATCCACAGTGGAAGGATGGAGATGGCGCCTTCCCTGCAGCACTGTGTGCACGGCTGAAGGCAGAGAGGTAATGGTGTGATTTGATTCTGTACGTGTGGGCCAGCTCTGGAGGATGGGCAGCCACCTGCCCCAGCTAAAGGTGAGGCAGCAGCTGATGCAAAAATCACAGATTATCACTGAAGTTGGTGATAGAGCTTCCCTTTGGGTCCAGCCCCAGAAGAGGATCTACCTGCAAAATATTTCACATGAAACCTGTAAATACGAAAAGCTCTTTTGACCTAATGTAAAGCTCTTGGAAGAAATCTGGGCTATTCTTTAAATAGAATTTCTGATCATGTACAGTGTAATCAGAGACAGGGCTCTCTAACTTCTGTGGCTTTGTTGGGTTTTTGGTCTGCATTAGGGCTAAACTCTGATTTATTTAAGCTGCAAATTGTCCTTATCTCTGAGTTCACATGTGTGAGTTATATGATGTACGTTCCCCCACTAACACCTAATGAAAAACAGCTTTTACCAATTCAGATCAATAAAACTGGTCATGTATTTAAATCCATCTCAGTTAGGGTGAGGAGGAGAATAGAGCTAATACAAAGAAAATGGTTTTCTCCTCATTGCTGGGGAAAGGAGCGTCTTCTGAAGGTACTGTTTGTCTTTTTTTGTCCTTCAGGCATTTTTATTAGCATTTCAGAAGTCAGATTAAAACAATATAGTTCAGGTTACTGACTTGAGAGCCATTTGGCTTTCGAATTAACATTGATTTCTTTCTGTAGTAGTTTACTGTTGGGTTCTGCAAACTGCTGCACAGTTGCTGCTTACTCTGGAAAGTGCCGCTCATATCGAAGTGTGACAGAATTGATTATAACATTCCTTCATGTAGATGGCATTCTGTTGCCACAGCACATAATCAGGGGCTCTGGCAATGTGAAAGCGAGGTGCTGTTTGGAGGAGTTGGAGTGCTGGCACTTCACATGGCCTCAAGGCTGCTGGGGAGTGCATTTCTTGGTCTGGCTCCTCTGGGTGGCCCTTGGCCTGTTAGGTAAGCCAGTCTGGCTGCGTTTGTCATTGCTGCAGTGCTAATGCTGGGGACTGCCATGAATACCCATCTGAGAGTAATCTGTTCCCCATCCCCAGGGCCATGGAATAAAAACAGCTGCACTCATTTGTACGTATTTGTGCTCTGCCAGTAGTTACAGGTCCACATCTTGTGTCATTATGGTGTGCCAGTAAATGCTATACAGTGTGTTTATGCATCTCTGGGAAACTGTGCTGCAGCAAATAATAGAACACCCACAGCAAGCTCTCCTGATATGCATGAAAAACGTGACCAGCAGGATGCTGTAAGGGCACAACACAAAGGCTTCAGGCCACTGCTGGGGGAACCTCAGGGCAGGAGAATGAGAGGCCAGAAACAAGTGAAGAGATTGGTTTTTTTTCAGTAACTGTTTAACAGTAACAATTTGATAACTATTGTGCTACCACTTCAAAGACAAAATAGGGTTACAGAACGGTTGTGGGCTCCTCTGTGCATCCTCTTCTCACATCTCCTGGAGGTGGCAGCAGTGGCTGCAGCAGCAGTAGTGACACCAATGGCAGTGACAGCAGTGCCATCAGCAGTGATAGCAGTGGCTGCAGCAGCTCTGCCTGGGGCTGCTGCTTACGGCCTGCTTGGTCCCAAGGGCTCTGCATGCAGCCAACTGTCATCCCTAGAGACACGAAGGTCCCTACTCACAGGCAGGAGGGGCTCCTGGCAGCCAACAGGATGCAGAGTGAGGGAGGGTTGGCAGTGGTGGAGGAGCAGTCCTCTGGGCAGCCATGCTGCCTGGAGTGAACGCTTTATCCCAGCTCTGTGCTACCGTGCACTCCTCAGCCTCCAGGTGATCCCACTCCAAACACTAGCTGAAATACAGTTCATGAAAATTAAAGTATTAATAGAAGATGACTCATCTGTAAAGAGCTTACGCATTTCAAGAAGCAATTTAAAGTATACAGCAGGCTCTGTAATACTCCAGACTAGAGCCAAAATTAATGGAGAGCTCTTCAGCTCCCAGGAGTGTTCACTTGCCCAGATTGCTCTTCAGCAAAAACAATTACTTAAAATATTTCTTGTAATAGTCTGCACATTGCGCAGCAGTATTTCTCCTGGTGGCTGCAGTGCTCTGTGCTGCTGCAGGCTGTGCTCCCTGGCCTTGCAAGGTGGGAGTCGGGAGGTGTTTGGGTGCATCTGGTGATGCCAGAAAAAGCCAAGCCAGATCTCCCAGTCCCTCCATTGTTGTTCTATCTTTTCCTGCAGCCATGACTGCTTTGAGCTGGTTGTGCAGTAGAGATCTGTTCAGCACAACCAGTGGGCATGGCATGGCCATGGTGCCACGGTACCCTGCACAGTGCTCCACTGTGGTACCCAGTCCTGGTAAGGCTGTAACGACACTGATACAACCTGCTCATCCCCAGACGGGTTGCTAAATTAGCAGTTAATAACTTCTGCCATTTGGCTGGTGTTAGCAAGTGTGTGGTGGCATAGGCATGTAGAGGCACTGGATCTCAGCTGGGGGATCTTTGAGAAGCAATATTTCTGTTTCTATGACTTATAAAAAAGAGGTGATATTGACACGAGAGAAAGAGAAAACTGCCCATGTTGTCCTATAGGTGTTATAATTCATAAAGCTTCTGTCTGCTTCTTTTCTTGTTTTCTACCCTTCCTCAAACAGTACGGAACGATGTTGGGGTTGATTTGGATGTTGGAGCTGTAGAGCTGACCCCAGCACTTGCGATGAAGCTCTGACAGCCGGCAGCAAGGCTGTGCTCAGGGCCTGAGGATGGGGTACCTTTATGGACTGAACTGCTTCAGTGCTTCAGCAGCCCTGACAGCGGCTGCACGCTGTGTGATAAGATCGCCGTCGTCATTTCTAGGCTGAAAGACCAGGAGTTCAGTTCAGAACGTGCTGTCTCCAGTGTATTTTGAACAAAAGTAGGATTAATATCAAACTCAGCATTCAGGTGCTCGCTGCTTCTGCACCTGGTACCGTTAATGGCAAAAGAGCATCTCAGGAATTATCTTTCAGTGCAGCAATTGAATGTGCAAGTGGAAAATCCCACTGCTCCAGACCTCAGGGGAAGGAGGTCACATCTGCAGTCCAGTGTTGACTTGAGATATGTTGTCTGCTGTTAAGAAGCATGCAGACGTTCTTTAACAAAGAGCAATTCTAACAAAACCACCAAATTTTCATCAGGAACAACATGCACAGCCTGTGAGTGTCCACCTGTGTCTCTGGTTTCAGCTTTGGTCTGGCTCAGAGCTGTGTGTGCTTTGCTTTAGGGTTAAGGCATCCATTGCATTCAGTCCTTTGGCTCTTATCTGTTGAAACATCACAAAACTGAGGATGAAGGAATGATGTTATATGGACAGTCTTATAACAAAAGCAGAGAGACCCCCGAGGTGCTCTTGCTTCCATGAAAGGCCCCTTCAGAGCAGCAGCTGGGCTTGGTGCCTGCAGGTGGCACGCTGGGGGAGGCTCTGGGCTGCTGCAACAGGGATGGTTCCATCCCTTAGCTGAGATAAGCCACCAATCCCTGCCCCACACTCCTCAGTGTTGCCCCAGCAACTTCACTCCTGCCCTTGCTTTGGTCCAGCATGGGTTTGCAACAACCAGCACTTTGGTGACTTTGCTGCTTAGAGTCGGAGGATGGACTTTGAGCCTGACCAGGTCCTGTCTGTGTGTGCTTGTTGCCTCTCCGCATAGATTGCCCTGGTTTGGGAATCTTATAGCTGCTGCAAACTGCTGACGGGGAAAACCTTTCTGTAAACTTCACTTCTTTTTAATACAGAGCAATAGCTCCTGGACCCTTTGTGGCTCTCCCTCCATTCTTCATGAGATACATATGTATATCAGCTCTAGCACGCTGTCAGTGAACAGTGGTTTTCAATCAAAAAGACTGTCAGTAAAGCTGATTCACTAACAAGAAAGCTGTCAAGCTGTGACAGCTGCTGTCTTTGCAACCCCAAACAATCTGTTCGGTGCTAACTCTGACTTATGCTTCCATTTATTATACAGTAGTAATGAGTACTGTCCTTAGAAATATCATTTTGGAGAGTACACCTAGCTGCTTTGTTATGGATGTAGAATACATCAAATCGGATCCAAGCTGCACAAGTTTTTGACAAAAAAGTGCTCCTTGTCATCTGAACCATTTTTTTCCCTCAATTCTAAATGTTGTTTCAGCATTTACGTCATTTTTGTAGTTAAGCCTCAGCCTCAAAATTGTATTACTATTAGAAACTGAGGCAAATATCAGTTCTGCTTTTCCCATCATGCTGGCAAATGGCACCTAACCCTGAGCACAACGCTCGTACCTACAGGACTGGGTAGGGAAGGGTCACTGTGATGCTCAGTGTCGGGGGATCACACCTCCCAGCCTGCAGGGAGAGCTGATGCTGATGCTGCTGTCCAAGTGCAGTGCTGGCATTCAAATGCTCGTTAATGCTTTCTTTTGTTTTGTTTTTAATTAAATAAAAGCACATTGGCAATCTCCTTCAGCAAACTCTTCCAGCAATAACTTCTAGCTTTGCAAACATAGATCTTTCTTGCTTCAGTTTCAGTTACCATTGCTTGTCCTGCCCATCCATGAGAGAGGGGAGAGCTGATACCATTACAGTTTTGTGATACAACATATCCCTACTAAGTCAGCCTCTCAGCTCCACTGATCCCAGCTCCCTCTGCTTTTCAACCTTACTCCCTCAGCTCAGCTCCCGCTGGTCCCACCAGGCCAGCACTGTGCACTTGGTGTGATTCCTACTTCCCAACGCCTTCCACCTGCCTTTGGGCTTCCTGAGCATGCAGGGCTCGGGCAGCTTCCCACCCACACGGTGTGCTGTGGTTTTGTTCCAAAAGCTCTTTACTTGAAAACTTCCCAGCCGGCTTTAATTCACTTTCTCCTCAGCTGTGCTGCCAAGAGACCTACTTAGCAATTCCTGGAATGTGTTGAAGTCCATTGCTTTCATCTCCCTTAGAAGGAGAGAAGCGGCACAGTGAGAGCACTCGTGTTTGTTCTCGCCTGGGCATGCGGCCAATCCCTCCTTTTGGGTTGGCACCGACATTGCCCAGCATACCCTAACTCCCTGCAGAACCACAGCACACTGATGCTCACTGCCCCACTGCTCACGGGCACCAGGTCTGAGTGCTGCAGGCGGAGCAGCAGCACTGTGCTCGCAGTGCTCACAGCCATGTGCACAGGGTGCTGAGTGGGATCCTCTGCAGGTGGGTCCCTTTGGGGCCAGCAGTCCCTCTGGGTCCATCAGTAGGGTTCCATCAGCACCATGCGTTATGTTTGGAGGCAAACAGGTTCATTCTATTGTCTCAGGTGAATGCAGACCCTCCCATGGTCTTAAGTGTCAGTGACAACATTTGCATCAAATCGCAGTGGTAAGAGCAGTGATACAAAGAAGCACAGCTTTGTTGCCATTGTGCTTTTTGCCTTTGTTTGTTTGTTTTGAAGACTGCAAAATTTCCTTTTACTGCTCATCTTGCCAGGCCTCATCCACAGCCCCTCTGAAGACAACGTAAAGATTTCGACATCAGTTTAATTTGAATCAAGCTTCAATGACCAATGGAAGATGAAACCCTTCTCTGGTGTACCGAGCAGTGCCAAGCAGTGAGCACATGACCCTGCTCATGTTTGGTGCATCTGCTCCCTCCAAATGGCCAGCAGCCCTGCACGGACACGGGGTTTGCTCCATGCCCACCACTGCCCAATGGCATCAGCGTAGCCACATGCATGGGTGGGACACGGCTGGGACTCAGCCCTGTTCCCTGGTGCTGGGGAACAGAAGGGTCGGGTGAGGGAGCAGCGAAACAATGCCTGATGGGCAGGAGGAAGAGCAGCCCCCAGCTGTGTGCCCACATGCTGCGTCTGCTGGGCTCTGGGGGTGGCTGTTGGCTGTGTCAGGTCTTGGAGGTAGGGTTGCTCCTTGTCGTTCCTGTCACTCAAGCACCTGTAAAACGCATCATTAAGCATTTCTTTCTGCTGCCTATTATTCACTCTGTGTTATTTTCTGTGACTTCTTTTCCCCCATGAAACAATTACTTCTGGATTTTAAGCTTTCCTCTCATCTTAGTGCCGGAGGTTTTAAATTCAGGAAGCACAAATGGCACCACAGCCTGTGATTCTGTGATCTGCCATCATGCAATAATCCTTTGGGCAGAGCTGTGGGAGAGGCACAGCCTGGGGAGCCCTGCAGTGCCCGCACTGTGCGGGATGGGACTGCGGGCTGCTCAGGGTCTGCTCCTTCCCTGCAGCTCCAGGTGCTCCCATGGCTCTTCAGTTAACCCATGTTCAGAGCACACCTGGGGGAGTTCTCCTGAATGGGAAGGAGAGAAGCACAAAAGAGATGTTGGGCCACATCTAGAAACACAGGGGCTGTGCTGAGCTCTTAATACAGGTTGTGTGTTTGCGTGTAGTGCTTAGGCAGACGTACACGTCAAGACCCCACTGAATTCAATAGGTTTTGATAACCCTTCAAGAAGAGATGGCAAAAATAAGGGATTGATGCACAGTGTTTGCCTGAAATGGTGCCCCAGCCCAGAGATGTTTCTGCTGGGAGGAGGGCTTTGTCAAACCACGGAGTTGGGAACAGAACAGGAGGGCTGCTGCTTGTTAGAGAAAGGGAAGTCTGTGGGATGCTGGAAGAGCACCTTCATTATCTACAGCATGAGTAATATTGCTTTGCTTGGGAAGATTTGTTGCTTTATTGGGAAGGTGCAATACATCTACACAAAGTGAATACAGCAACAGTGCTTGTGTTTGGCTTTCTGCAAACTGAAAGAGATCTTAGGAAACCTGTTCTCTTACCTGAAAGGCTCTCTCTTAACACACCAGAGAGCAATTTTGCTTATAAAAGAACGCGTTGGGATGCCAAATTAAAGGCTGATGGAAATAAATAAAAGACTTTTTTTTGACATTTACAATTAATGCCACAAAAATGTTAGTTTAATCAGACAATGTGGTTAATCACAAAGGTGAAATTGAAAGTTGCCAGCCCTGAATGCTTGTGTAAAAGTTAATAAATTCAGCTCTTAATCATTATGCACACGCTAGTTATAATAATTTACTGCCCATACCAAATCCTTATAAGCATTGTAATTAAATATAAAATGCACATTAGAATTATAATGAGTAATTAGGGCAACATAACTAATATGCATAAAAGTCCCGAAGCTCATTAAAATGGTAAAAGATGAAACCTGTTGTAGTGAGGGGTCTGCGGATCCTCTGTGCCTGCCTGAATGCCAGCCTGTTTCACGCATTGTTGTTGCTGTTCCTTCAGACATTTAAAAGGAAAGGGAAAATATTTGGGTAGGAAACCAGACTCTGCAGAGCACTGCAACATTTCTGGATGGAGCATAAGTTGCGGAGTTGGCTTTCACAGCCCAAAGGCCGATTCATGCACGCGTGTTGGTGGCAGCAGCCGAGCGGTGCAGTTGTAGCGGGGTGAGTGAGGTGATGGCTGCTCGTGGAGGTACTGGGAGGGAGCTGGAGCACCAGGGGCACTCGGCACTGCTGTGTCAGGCTTTAATGTGAGTGCTTTGCACAGCTTGGGTTGTGGCACTGAAACAAAAGGGGATGTGCGCAGCCCGGGTGTGTGGGGGCACTCACTGCCACGTTGGTGACCCCAACATCACCAGCAGGTCCCCGAAGTGCAGACACCCCACACTGTGCTCCTGCCCTGCCCAGGCCTCCTTCTGCTGCTCCTGAGCAGGAAGGAAAAGACAAATGCCAACCACAGATCCCATGGGGACTCTTGCATGACTCCCAACTCAGGGCAGCTCCCCCACAGCAGTACTCTGCCCCTGAGACAGGGTGCTCCTCATTGCTCACCTGTGTGCTTATTGCCATCTACAGCGCTCCCAAAGTGTGCCTGCATTGTGTAGTTTATTCTAGAAGAAGGAAAATATCCTGACAGTGAAAAATAAGACAGAATGGTGATTCTAAGCTTTCTGTCTGTTCACATCAGCATTAGCTAGGGATTTCCCAGAGCAAACATTATCAGCTGTTACTTTCCCTTCTCCTGACCTCCCAGAAAGCAGAGGTCGGGCTCCTCTGGGAGGGCAGCAGGGACACGGCGTCCCACCTGGCAGCTCATGGCTGCTGGCAGAGCTCGTAGACATGAGAGGGTTTGCAGTGCACATGCAGAAATGTGAGCTGGGATTTTCTGTTGGGATTCCATCCAGCTGCTGACTGTGGTAGATTTGGATAGTTTGTGGTTGAAATGCTGAGCTGTCAGCAGCTCAAACCACACTTTTGGTTCAAGAAAGCCTTCTGGATGTACTGACTCTGTATCCTGCCCTGCTCCCTCTCCCAGGATTTCTCTCTGGTACCCAGGCTGGAGGCGTCTGCGTGGAGCAGGGCAACCCTGGAGGTTCTCAGGGGCACCAGGCCGTGCCACAGAAAGCACAGAATCCCAGAGCCATGCAGGCTGGAAGGGACCTCTGGAGCTCCCCCAGCCCAGCCCCCGCAGCACTTCCCTACAGCAGATGCACACAAAGCATCCAGGCGGGTTTGGATCTCTCCAGAGGAAACCCCCCGCCACCACTCTGGGCTCTGTGCCAGGGCTCTGCCACCCACACAGTGAAGTTTTCCCTGATGTCCAGATGGAACTTGCTGGGCACCATGGAACAGAGCCCTGACCCCTACCCTTCAGATGTAAATCAGCACTGATCAGATCCTCTTCAGCCTTCTCCTGCACAGGCGCAGAGCCCCATGGCTCTCAGCCTGTCCCCATGAGGAGGTGCTCCAGGCCACCACCATCTCTGCACCCTCCACTGGGCTCTCCAGCAGTCCCCCATCTGCCTGGCACTGGGGAGCCCTGCATTGTGTGCAGGGCTCCAGCTGTGCAGAGCGGAAGCGGAGCACCTCCTTGCCCTACTGGCCACACTCCATGCAATACATCCCCAGGGTCTCATTGGCCTTCTTGACCACCAGGGCACACTGCTGGCTGATGGTCACCCTATTTGCCACCAGCTCCTTCTCCATATTTCTCCTTTCCAGAAGCTCAGCCCTGTACCTGTACATCCCCAGGGACAATGTTGAAAGAAGCATTATGGTAAGGCAGGGAGGCAGGACATCCCCCAAAAGGCCACACGCAGACTGTGCAGGGCAACCTCTGCCCCGCTTGGCAGGGTCGCCCATCACCTGTCTCAGTGTGGGTGTGCTGTGCTGGGCACTGTGGGATGCTGCCATGGGGTGGTGGGCACAGCTGTGTGGCAGCCAACATTCTGCACCTTCATACACACCTCACAGCAACATCTGCAAAATTGCTTGGGAAAAAAAACCAATGGATTTTTATTTATAAGTTCTGTGTTTGGGTTTTTATAGCGTTTTATGATGCGCATAAATTGTTGTTTAAAAACAGAAAATGTAAACGAAATTCCAGGGGGAAGGCAATTGTTGTTCAGCCCTAACTTTGATAATCTCCTTCTCAAGGAGTTCGCTGTCTTCTGCTTTCAGCTGGCAGTTGCCTTTCGCTGTCAACTGGGAGAGTCCGCTACAGATTCTTGGTTTTATTTATATCCGCAGTGCTGAGCTTGAATTGTTTATTCCCCTTTACTGTTTTCACTGTTTAGGAAGACAGAATTTAAATTAAAATTTAAAGAAGCAAACCTGTACCGATGTAGTGGTGGGGCAGCCTTGCAGTGCTGTGTGGCTGTGACTGAGTCCTGGCTGCACAGTATGTGTGTTCTTTGGTGCCCAAAGCAGCCCCAGTGCCCTGAGCACAGTGCTGCTGCAAGGACCCAATGCAGGGCAGTGCTGGTGATGGTCCTCACCTTGGGGCCACAGAATCACAGAGTGGCCCGGGTTGGAAGGGACCTCAAGGATCACGAAGCTCCAACTCCCCACCACAGGCAGGGCAGCCAACCTCCATATCTAATATCAGACCAGGCTGCCCGGGGCCCCATCCAACCTGGACTTGAACACTTCCAGGGATGGAAGGGGCATCCACAGCCTCTCTGGGCAGCTGTTCCAGCACCTCACCACTCTCATAGTAAAGAACTTCTTCCTGACATCCAACCTAAATCTTCCCTCCTTCAACATAAAACCATTTCCTTTGTCCTGCCATTATCCACCCTTTCAAAGAGTTGAGGCCATGCCTTGCCTGACCACGACAGCCATGCTTCATATTGAGTAACTGAGAGAAACGGATTGAAAAGCCAGGCTGTTCACTGCCGGATTAATATTCTCCGTGTCTCAGTTACGTTTCTGCACCAGAAACACAGATCTGTGTCAGTCTGCTGTGTGGGATCATTTTTGCAGTGCCGGAAGAAAACACGGTTGAATGTGACTCAAGCTGGAAGCCACGCGCCAGGCTGAGTAACGTAGAGAGCGCTGAGGAGAAGCTGAGTTTGGCCGTCTTCGGATTTGTATGCAAATGTCTATTTTACAATTTTTTTTTCAGTTGCCCCCACAATTCAGGAACTTAAATCCAGCGGAGTGATGCTCGGAGGGAACGGCCTCATCCGGTGCGAAGGCGCGGGCGTTCCTGCCCCGGTCTTTGAGTGGTACAGAGGAGAGAGGAAGTAAGTACCTGCCTGCGCTGCGAGCTGCAGAGCTGCCCAGGGGGACTCGTGGAGTTTTCTTTCAGCCTTTGTTTCTGTGCTGTAGATGAGGCATAATAGGACTGTCCGCAGCGGGGCTGTGATGGTGGTAATTGCCATAATGAGCCGACGGTTTAAAGATGCTTTAGTAATTACGGCCTTTGAAGTAGAACAGCCAGAAAATGTCCACTGGAAAAGTCTAATAAAAAGAGATTGTTTTTAAGAATATGGGTTTTTTAAGCCATCTCCGCAGGTTTCCTAAGGTGGGTTTCAGGGGTGGCTCATGAAGGGGCCTTGCAGCCCAGCCCAGCTCAGTGCCCACAGCCCTTGCACAGCAGCAGCACTTCTCTGCAGGAGCTCCCAGACTGAGCCCAGAAACCTCAGTGTGTGCCCCGGTGTTCACATCCAGCTCTGCTTCTGCGTCTGTAGTGCTTGTTAAAGGTCACAGACATCTCTATAGGATTGGTTCCAAATAGGAGATTTTGCTTTACTCTCTCACCTCATTGAGGATCCTGATTCTGTAAAGTTTAAACGTTGGTGCAGGAAAAGTGGCTGCTGTCCTGGTAGAAGCTCTGCAGGTACACCCTCTAGCTGCTGGAATGTTCTGGCTTCTGAGCACTGGGTTTCTCATCAGCTCTAAGATCCCATTACACGTGGGAGCTGACATGAGAATATTAATGACCATATTTCATAGGGAACCATCTGTCAGCTCATTTCTCACTGGCCAGCTGCTCCCCTTCGGAGCGCTGCTCTCCCTCCTTCCTGACTTCCCGCAGCAGTCGCAATCACTGCACTCTGACCATAGATCAAAGCATGCTTGAAAACAGCATAATCAACCTTTACGACATGTAACAGCACAGGCTTTCCCTCTGTTGGAGAAATTCATGTACATCCTATTTCCAAAGGAGCACGTCATATTGTACATATGTCGGGGAGGAGCTGTAGCAGAAAAAACTGTTGGAGCACGGGTTTTAATATAGACCATGGCACTCTGGATTCAATTAGCCATTTCCAGCGTGACAATCACCTCTATTTATAAAAGTCACCAATTCCCTTCTTCTTGAGTGCATTCAGTGTCACAAGAGCAGCGGGAAAGGATAAGCAGAGCATTTCAGGACACGGAAGTTGTGCCTTCTGTTTTCCATTTCAGTTGCTGTATCACCTGAGGCTTGCTATAATCAGCAAGACAAGCACTGTCCTATTGTGTCTCATTGCTCAAATATTCTGTTAAATCTAATGGTACATCATCGTTTGTCCAAGAGCTGTTAGCAGACTCACTAAACACACATGGCCTCAGAGGGACTGGAAGCCTCCAAAGCACCGCTCCCAGCACAGGGCTGCACACACATTGTTCATTCCCAATCCCGGGATCATCTCATCGTAAAAGAGTCAGTAAAACTAAAAATAAGACCAGCCACAGACTGTGACCAGCTCCACCTACGAGGTGTTTGCAGGACTGATCCTCCCTCCTCACCAGGCTTGCAGCAGTCACTGCTCAGTAACTCTCCTGCCATGCCCGCAGGAAGCTGTGCTGCTTTGGGAACACCAAGCTCAGGGCTGAACACTGCTTGGGGAAAGCAGGAGGGGAACGCAGAGCACTGCCTATCATCCCGTGGGTGTGCAGACCCCACAGCCCTGGAGAGCCCGCATGAGCTGAGGATCAGCTGAGAGAATGCACTGGTTCAGTCTGGAGAAAAAGAGGACCCAAGGGGACGTTATGGGTCTCTACAGCTCCTAGCAGGAGGTTGGGGTGAGGGGGTGTCAGCTCCCAGGGAACAGCGATAGGACGGGAGGTGATGGCCTCACGCTGTGCCAGGGCAGGGCAGGCTGGGTATTAAGAGAAATCTCTTCTCCAAAGGGCATTCACAGGGCTGCTGTGGTGGCACCCAGGAAGGGAGCTGGGGAAGGAGCCAGCATAGGGACTGCCCTTGAGCATAGGAGCCAGCATGTGCTGTCATAGGGACTGTCCCTTTGGCTTCTGAGCAGGAGACGAAGCATCACATGCATCACATTAAAAGGGACTGGGTGAAAAGTTAGTAAAAGCTTCTTAAAATTATGATGGCATTTGGCTTCTAAAGCCGCAGAGGGATTCCCTGCGGAGGGGAGGAGGCTTCGCTGTGCTGACTCCGGTATCTGAAACTCACAACTGCTCAAGTATGCTGTGTTACAGGGCTGTGAAGAGCTGCATCTCAGAAATTAAACAGCCACGGGGAAAAAGCCCAAAAGCCACTCATCTAAAAATATTAATTTTCTTATACTTGATAAAGCAAACAAGACCTACATTTGAAATAACAAAACTCATTATAATGGCTTAATATATTACAATAGTGTGAAGTTATTCAAATATGAAACCAAAGGTAGGAACCCCCCGGGGCTGGCACCGACACATGGTGTTCTCTCCATGCATAGGCATAGTCTGCAAAAAAGGAGATTTCATTTCCATGTACTGCTCATGGTATGGAGCAGTGGAGTAAGGAGATGTGTAGGGTGGCTGCACATGAGTGAAGATGCTGCTGTGGTCTGAAATGGAGCTCCACACAGGTAGTAAATGCTGCGTGCAGTCAGTGAGCTGGGCAGGCCTGCGGTTGTTGACTCAGAAGTGAAAGCATCACTTTGTTCCTACAGCAGCAAATGGAGGTCTTGCAGGTGCTGAGTGTATGGTGACCAAAGCTGACCATGGGCTCTGGCAGCCGCGTGGCTCTGCGCTGTGTCCCCAGGCATGGCACAGTGTCATGGGAAACACAAGGAATACTCTGTGAGCAATCAGCTATAGCTGGCACTATAATAACACGGGTACTGTTCCCATGTGACAAGATGTGGTTTGCATACAACAACAACATTTAAACTGATCATCTTCCCCTGTGCCAGAGCAGTGGTATTTCCGACATGGCCTGGAAGCAGCTGAAAGCTGCACAGTCTGTATGGGACAGGGCCATGGAAAGCTCAGCTCAGGGAAAGGGAGCCCAGTGCAAACTGTTGTGTTTGAGCATCTGCTGCATTCTGTTACCTGATTGCTGTTCAAGTTGCTGTCTCAGGATGCAGTGCTGTGGTAGCACACCCTTCCTAATTGCAACTGCAGTTCGTTGCTATAGAGGTCTGTAAAATAAATTGTGGTCACCATCCTAATTAGTCTATTTCTTAGCTATGTAATCCCAAACTACAACCAGTTAGAGGTGCACAGGGTTATGAGCAATCACCAGATTGTGAAAAACAACCTCTGAATGATTTACTGTAATAGTCAGAAGTGGGCTCAGTGTCTTTAGAACAACGCTCTATCTCCATGCCCTGGCCTACTGCTCACCCACAGCCTTCCCTGCCCCTGGTGCAGCGGTGGGGCCATGCAGGCAGGCACTGGAGGTGCTGCTTCCAGTCCAGCCATGATCCAAACTGCCCGAGGCTGCTCCCCTCACACCTCCAGTGCTGCCAGCTGCCTCCCAAAGCAGCCCCACTGATAAGCTTGTTCAGCAGGACCACGTGCAAACTGATTACTGTGCTATCAGCTCTATCTGTTAAAAACAGAAATCAAAAAGGCTATTGCTTATGGTATATAAGTTATAGACTTTTTTTTTTCTTACCTTCTAGACTGATCAGTGGTCAACAAGGAATAACTATTAAAAATTATAGCACGAGATCACTTCTTACTGTTACCAATGTGACAGAAGAGCACTTTGGCAACTATACCTGTGTTGCTGCCAACAAGCTTGGGATGACCAATGCCAGCCTGCCTCTCAACCGTAAGTAACGTAGATGTGTGACAAGTGTTCGTGCTCGTTTGTTTCCACATGCCTGGGTTCAAAAGCAGAAAGATGTCAGCGTGCTTTTTCTTTTCCTTGTCTTTTTCACAAGGCACACAAATACCATTACACTCCTCAACAGTGGGAAATAACACACCTGGTTGTTTCTTCTGTGCTGCAGAATGGTTTCTGTTTTGGAAGTGATGCCACAGCAACGAATTATGGATGTACAAAAAGACACACGAGGGCTCAGCCTGCTTTGTGGCACGGACACTTAACATGGCACAACCTTTCTGTACTGGCTGGCCAAGGCAGCACTGTGAGCACCATTCAGAACTCCTTGGGAGGTCTCCAAGGGGCACTCCGAGCTGCAGCCCAGCAGCACTGCATGCCCCAGGCTGCACACACCGGGTGGTGGGGTGAGCTGAGGGGACGTGCTGTGAAGTCCTTTGATGAAGACAGTAGCCACTGGGGTAGGCAAAGCAGAGCGCTGAGATACTCTAACATGAAGCTTACATAAAATGGGTCTCGAATGTCCTACTTGAAAGATATTTATAGCCGTGACTTCATCGTATTTCACATTTTTTGACTCTCCAGCCATCTGTTAGTGGCATCCAAAGATGTTCATAGCTGAACTTCCGTGGTAATCTGCCTGTTTGTATAGCGATAATACTGAAAGACATGCATGAAGATATTCCTTAGTGGAAATCGGAGTGCAGGTTTTCATCTCCTTCAATCCTAGGGTTATTACCTTGTAACCACAAAGCTTCGTTCTTGCTGTGCTTCCCCTGTGTCGGTGTTATCGGGATATTGAAACCACCACCACAGACGTGTAATGCGCAGAAGGCAGCGTGAGGTCTTTCCTTCTGTTCCATTTCAGATTTGAGCAATCATTAACAAAGTGAACACAATGCAAAAAGTGAGAACAGAGGAATATTATACCAGAAGCAAGTGGTATTTGGTGTGTGTGCAGCTCAGAGAAAGTAAAGAGGAGGTTTGGGTTAATTTGGTACAAAGCAGTTCTTTTGCTGCCAGGATTCCATCAGCTTTCTTTGCTGGGGTGATAAGTGCCACGTGCCCACTGTTACAATGCACTGAGTGCAGAGGGTGAACAGCTCAGGTAAGTGCCAAGTGCATGGTGAGAAACAACAGCAGGTGTTCTCTGTAGTGAAAGGGGTGGGATGTGGGAAGTGAGAGGAAGTGCTGAAATGTGGGTCTGATTCTGACCGCTCCATTGAGATGTGGGGGAGCTGCTGAGGTGTGTCTGAAAGGCTGAGATGGAGGGATCTGTTTTGTGCTGCAATCTTTTTGATTCTAACCAAAACAAGGAGAGGTTCCCAAAGGGTGATCTGGATTTCAGTTGGGAATTAAGAGCATTTGACTTGGGAGGGGGCGCTTATCCTTCTTCAGAGTCTGCATTAATATCACCTGGAAAGAGTTTCTCTTTTTTTTTATATAAAAGAGAAAAAAAAAGTCTCCCAGGGTTACAACCTATTAGACATGGATTCCCTGATACTACAGAGGGGATTTTCTCTCGTGAAACCCTGCTTGCATTTTATTTTGTTAGCAGCTGTAAAATGGACAAACTGAGACGTGGGAAAAATACAGAGCAGTAGCGGCTCCAATGACGTAACGAATGGCAGTTTGGTAGTTATTCATGTCCATGCCCATCCTATCATCTAAATGCATGGGGTTCTGGCACTACTCCTGTCCGGTGGCAGAGTGTACACATACAGGATCCCCCAGCAGTGTGTGATGAGCTGTGTTGGACGGTCCCATCCTGCCATCTATGGGCCTAATTCATCACATGCGTAGTGCTGCCCGTCTTGGCTTTTCCCAGAATATTTGGTACTTAAGAAGAATGTATTCTTTTCCTGTAAGTAAGGCATGGACCTGCTGATTCGTGAAATCCAATTTCTGTAGAAAACTCATTATGGTATGGACTGAGGGTATGAGGTTTCATTTACCAATGGAGAATGGAGTAATAATTAAGCAGATCTCGCTTTTAAATTGGTGCAATTTTAATTCAAGACAAAAGGCAATTTCCTGCAGATAAATTTGCAAGGCCACCATGAGGGGGGTGAGCCATCATTAACCTCTGGCAGCGAGGTGAGCTCATTCAGCTGTCACTCTGAGAAGCAGCCAGAGGTGAGGTGCTGGTCAGTGCTGCTGCCGGAGCAGAAATGTCCCCAAGGGAACGTGCCATGTCCCCATGCTGCCCCTCCATGTCCCTGCACATGGGACCAGGGCTGGAGTGCTGGTCTTTATCAAAACTGCGTCACACCGGGAGGTTGTCTCCTCTGCCTGAGCACTTGTTGCATTACAGCAGGACACAGGGTGGCTGCTGAAATCCCATGTTTTCAATCTGAATGTAGATTTAATCTATACATCTGTAGGAACTGTAAATCTGCTTAGAAAGAGGCTGTTCACAAGGGCATAAAATTCCCAACAACGTGTGATCTCTGTGTCTCTACAAGATAAGACACCCACGAAAGTCTGGATTGATGCAAGCCATCACCTTACAGAAGATAGATGAAAATCATTGTGTCTCAAGCAGATAGGTATCTGATTATTCTCAGATAGGTAAAGGCATTATTTTGTTTGTATTTTAAAAGCACATCTCCTAGGCACTCCTGAGTGCTTTTTATGAGTGCTATAAACAGCTCACCTGGGAGGGGATACCTTCTTAAGAAAGCTTGCAATAGAGGAGAAGCACCCGTGCCCATCACTGGCAGCTGCCCTGGAAATGATGCCCTTCGGTGGCTGCCTTTGTACCCCACAGGTGCTGCTGAGCTTTGGGAGGATGTGGCTTATTCAGAAATCAGAAGTATCGTCAGTAGTTGTTCTGAAATGTAAATAGCCGTGAAGAGCTGCAGCAAAGGTCAACAGTGATGTTAGGAAGGGGAAGGAGAGCACAGCAAGGCGTGTGAGGGATGTGGCAGTATTTTCTGTGCTAATGTAATTGTTGCAGCTAAACAGAACTACCTTATTGCATAAGCATCCAACTGTGAGCTTACCAGTAGTGCAACATGGTTATGATCTTGTCTCAAAGAGTTTGCATGCCAGGAAGCATCAGACCGTGCCTCCATTTACATGTGTTCGTTGCATTGTATGCTGGTTCCTACAGAAAGATTCCTAATCAAACTCTTATGCCAATATTTTAATTGAGTTTCATGTCTGAAGTGCAAAAATTAATATTCTTCCCAAATTTTAAGTTAACTCTTTGTAAACAGTACATTGCATGGAACAATATATGTGTTCCTCAGGAAAGCTGGTGTAGCATTGGATGTGTCTACTGGGACACTGAAGATCCAGGAGCACTGAGGGTATCTGCAGAGCAGTACAGTGGTCTTTCTACTCCACATCAACTAAATGAAACTAATATTGAGACAGACAACAATTTTCCCTGGTAATTTCCTGGAAGCCTGACTCATGGATCTGCAAACCTTCCCCCTCCTGCTGCCCCAAGCCGTAACAATGAGGGACAGCAGGGATGTATGGGATTCAGGGGTCCTCACAGTCATTTCGCTGAGAGCATGGCTGTGGCCACAATGCCTTTTGCCACTGCTGGCAGCTGTGGGACCTGCTTCCCACTGCCCCAACTGTTTATATGCAGTTGAATGGCATATAAGTAAAACCGAATGCTTTCTTTACATCACAAATATGCCCAAGGAACTGGTGTCACAAAGCAGTGCTGAGACAGGGAGCCCAGCAGAGTTAGTGATACAGCACCTTGAATTTGTATACTCACACTGAATGAGATAAATGGCCAAATCTTCCATTTATGTTAGTCATAATAATTCTGTTATACGCTGAGCATGAGACCCTTCCATAAGAATGCTGACTGCTGCTCCAGGTAGCAATTACTGAGAGCTGAGGAGAAGTGTTCCAGGTATCCACTCTCCAGGTTGAGCTTTATTCTGAATGATATGACAATAAGTGACTGAGATGGAACAAGGTGGGAATAACCGCTCTGAGAAAGATCAGCAACATATGTTTCTCCTTGACATTTTGAGGCCTAAGAACATGTTTGTGTCTGAGGGGGAGCAATTTATGTTAATCTTTATTATGGTTCCTTACAGCAGTTGCCTTTTGTGTTAGTTTTTGTGAAGTTTGTGTTCGTACTCTTAAATTGTGTAGCTGTAACCATATGTTTTAGATACATATTTCTACTGCAATATGATAATCCAGAGAGGCTGAAGCATGTCTACGAGCATGTCTAGCAGCAAATCTAAACTTTCATTCTAAGTATCAGCTAATTATGGTGATCAAAGCATTCGTAGTCATCTATGGAAGTCCCCTACAGTGCACCCCGATGAGGGAGGGGAGCATGGGAGGCTCCTTCTGAACCGGTGTTCCTTTTAGTGATACAGAAGGGGTAGGAAATCTTGCAGTAAATTAACATATGAGAAAAAGTGAAAAATCCAAAGTGGAACATGCGTAACAAATGGGGTGAAAATGAGAAGTGTTATAAATACTGACATAAATACATTGTGTGACTCAATCTGGTATGCAGGCTGCAGGCTTGGTCTCAGAACGGTGGGGGAGGTTTGTGGAGCGCTGGTAGGAGACAAAGGATGAAAAATTCCCATGTCAGGAGAAGGAAAATGAGTGCTTCTTCATTAAAATATACTGCTAAATGGAGAGCCACTTTATGTAACGTGTTGCTCAGGCCAAAAGTATGGGACTTTGAGAAAGAATCAGCTATTGATCAAGAATATCAAGAATATTCATGAAAATCATAGAATGGATTATCAACTCCAGACGTCAGCACTGTGTGCTTGCAGCTCTTTGGGTGAAAGCCTGAATCCCACTCGTAGTACCCGATGAGAGCTTCTCTCTTCGTTTTGTGTTACTTCTTGTCAACAGCGACACAAACAGCCTTGGTCTGACAGAGGGATGATTTGCCGACTAAATTCTGGGTTATTGAACAGCAGCAGTTGCTTGAAACCAATGTTTATCTGAAAAAAAATTAGTTGCATCTATCATGCCATGTGTTCTCTAATAAGATTACTAAAAATAATAGACACGGATAATCTTCACCACATTTATTTACATTTCCCTGAAAGCTGCTACACAGTCCCAGGCATCCAAACACTTTGTGGAATGAAGAAAATCAGAAGGAAATAGCTTTATTATTATTATTATTTTGCTGCAGGAGAGCTAACAACAGATTCTGAGGTTTAAACCCCTTTTGGTGAGCCCACACCATGAGCAACAGCTGCCCCCTGTGGTCTGCCCCCTACGAGGTGAAATGCCGAGGTGTCCCAATAAGCCTCTAAGAGTGAAGGAGAAAATACCAAATCTTGTGAAGTAATTGCACCTCAAAGTAAAACACACCACAGTATTGACATAATCACAGAATCATAGAATGGCCTGGGTTGAAAAGGACCACAATGTCCATCCAGTCCCAACCCCCTGCTATGTGCAGGGTCACCAACCGCCAGCCCAGGCTGCCCAGAGACACATCCAGCCTGGCCTTGAATGCCTGCAGGGATGGGGCATCCACAGCCTCCTTGGGCAACCTGTTCAGTGCGTCACCACTCTCTGAGTGAGCAGTGTATAGCTTTTATTTATTTAGCCAGTGAAATATGCATGGGGTACCAGTCCCTTCTCTCTGCTGGTGCTGCTGTGGGGCTTTCTTCAGTGCTGCCCCTCCGTGGGTAAATGCCCTTCAGAGTGGAGAAGCTGTGGGGTGAGGAAACAACAAAGTTTTCCCTGAATCTATAGAGAATATAATGCTTATATAAAGATCTTTTCCATCCCTGGTGATTCTGTGATTCTATGATGCAGTGCTTTTAAAATTACCGTTTTACAGCTAAGGACAGTTATGTGCACATTGTCATCTCCATTTTTGCTGCAAGGAAATACATCATTCTTCTTAACCTGGAGCTGAGCTTGAAATGTAAGTTCATAGAATCATAGAATCACCAAGGTTGGAAAAGACTCCAAGCTCATCCAGTCCAACTGCCCACCTACCACCAGTATTTCCTACTGAACCTTGTCCCTCAGTACAACATCTAAATGGTTGTGCAACACCTCCAGAGACAGTGACTCCACCACCTCCCTGGGCAGCCCCATCCAGTGCCCAACAGCTCTTTCGGTGTTTCCTGATTACAGCATGGAGTCATCACACGCAGAGTATGAACCTTCTGAAATAGGAGGTAAATGTGAATGCCTGAGTGGGTGACATTTGGTAGCAAATAGCCCTTCTTGCAGGACAACCACACACTGTCCCTGTCTGTTTATACCGGGGGGGGAACGGCTGTTTATGAGGGTGGATAGTGATAGGACAAGGGGAATGGTTTTAAACTGAAACAGGAGAGGTTTAGGTTGGATATTAGGAGGAAGTTTTTCACCCAGAGGGTGATGACGCACTGAACAGGTTGCCCAAGGAGGCTGTGGATGCCCCATCCCTGCAGGCATTCAAGGCCAGGCTGGATGTGTCTCTGGGCAGCCTGGGCTGGTGGTTGGCGACCCTGCACATAGCAGGGGGGTGGAACTGGATAGTTACTGTGGTCCTTTTCAGCCCAGGCCATTCTGTGATTCTGTGATTCATTCTATGACTGCATTGGGATGTCTGCATTAGGATGCCTCATGAGGACGGCTCCAGCCCTGAGCAGGTCCACACCTCCAGGGCATGAAGGTGGCCCTGTGAGTGAGGGACTCCTGGAGGTCTTTGTGGTCTTTGTACAAGACGCCCTACAAAACCCATTGTTCTGAAGCCATCACTCTCCTGCTGTACAAAGATTTTCCCAAAACACCTGGGAGTTTCCTGGATGCAGTGGTACCCCCACACACCAGGAGGAGGTGAGGGGAGCAGCAGTGCTGCAGCAGTGACCGAGCCGCTCGTTATTCATCATTTCTGCTCAGAGCTCAGCTTGTCCAGGGCTTTGCTGGACCTGGCTGTGCTGCTGCACGTGACAGCAGAGCACAGGGAAATTGCCCTTGTATAAATATTTGAGCAATAGCGGCTGAGCAGAGCGAACCTGGGAGTGCATTGCCTCTGCATGTAAATCAGTGCAATAAAGCATTGTGAGAAGGCCATTTAGGCCAAGGGATGAGGCCGGTCCAGAAATGAATGGATACGATCTTGTCACCAATAAATCCCAGCTGAGCTGGGTTCTGCGGCACTCTGCTGCAGCGAGCAGCAGGGCAGGCAGCAGGAATTATTTCTACTTGGAAGCTTAGTGAGTTTGTCAGAGGGATTTGCCCTCAGCGCTAAAGAAATGAACCTAAGGCCGCAGGTCTTCTGCACAGCAAACAAAGGCCCCGTTGCAGTGCAGCTGCAGGGCAGCTCCCTGCCAGCACTGTGTGCGGGGGCACCCGCGCTCCTCCCGCACCCCAAGGGCACATGGGTGGCTGTGCTGTGATGTGCCCTTTGGCTGATTCACCTGCAACTTTGCAAAGCATCTGTTGTCTACGTTAACCCCTTGGGGTGTGTGCTTGGATTCTCTGTTCCCATATAGACTGTTTGCAGACTTCTGCTCCTTGATCTCACATTCTAAGAGCTCCCTGGGCAATGAAAGCATTTCATCCCACTCTGTGTCTGCAGGACAACTTGTCCTAGCAAGCAGCAAGGCACCAGCTGTCCTGGTCCTACGTGTTTTCCAATACACATCTGTACCAAGTAGAAAACTTATCTGTGACTGGGGTTGGATGTCAGGAAGAAGTTCTTTACTATGAGAGTGGTGAGGTGCTGAAACAGCTGCCCAGAGAGGCTGTGCATGCTCCATCCCTGGAGATGTTCAAGGCCAGGTTGCATGGGGCCCTGGCCAGCCTGGTCTGGTATTAAACGTGGAGGTTGGTGGCCCTGCCTGTGGCAGGGGGTTGGAGACTCATGATCCTTGAGGTCCCCTCCAACTCAAGCCATTCTGTGATTCTATGACTTGCTGATCACTGCAAGAACCCACACTGATGTTCACCATTGCACTCCTCTCCCTTTCTTGGAGGCTGACACAGAGCATCACATGGCACTGTGGGGCTCTGTTTTCCTTGGGGAAGTTCAAATCCACATCATATAATGTTCTCTTTCTCCAACTCTGGCTGGAGATGTGCAACCATAACTCCAGCTTAATTAAGTTTCCTTTTGCAGAAATTACAGACGGTTGCGAATTTCATCATGGCATTGGCACACTCCACCATGTAATTTATAGAGATTTGTAATGATTCATTTGATAGGCATTGTCTGTGGATTTCGGTTCATCAGGGATCAGTAGAACTCTAATTACATAGTAATTATTAAATAACTTATTCACAAATTGCCATGCCAGCGAGATCAGATAGTGGAGCAGCTGAGCAGCTCCGATCAGGGCGGCCTCTGAGCACAGCACATGGAGCTGGTGAGAGACTATAGCAGTGACAATGCAATGCTAGGGGGGGAGGGCCACCAGTGAAGGACTTCCACCTTCCCAGAGACAGCTTTCATAGAATCCTAGAATGGCCTGTGTTGAAAAGGACCACAATGCTCATCTCATTTCAACCCCCTGCTATGTGCAGGGTCGCCAACCACCAGACCAGGCTGCCCAGAGCTTTAAATGCCCCCAGGGAGGCCTCAGGAGCACATGCAGTAGTGAGGTGCTGTATCCCACAGAGCCCTGCATCCAGGCTGCCAGCATCACAGCTCTGCATGAGAACAAACCTCCTGTCCTGACCAGGCTTTATTCAATTACATATTTCCTGCTTCCTGCTTATTACCATAGACCTGGCGATGCCATTCCTTCGGGGCTGTTATCAGCAGCAGGCATGCCGCCGTGAGCGCAGGGAGAGGGCAGCTCTGTGGCATGCACCATGCTGCATCTCTAATGTCTATTTCGCCTTATTTACATCCAGAAATACAGCGACAGTTGTGCGAATTTAAAGAATGACCTCTGAGAACAAGAATATAATTGTTGGAGTGAGCGCAATGCTAATCGTCTGTTTCTGAACAGCAAAACTGCTAACAGATTTCTGCGCCTGCATTATTCATCAGGTGCCGGTGTATACATATGAATGGAGGATGGAGCTCAAAGGATGCCGAATACTTTGTCACCTTTTCTTCATTTTGTTGTGGTCTCAACTGCCGTAAAATCATTAAAGCATTCTCTGGAAAAAAAAATCTGGAACAGGACATAAGGACAATATGTGCCAATATTGTTTGTCCTCTACGACAGTATAACTGGAACAAGTAAATAAGAATATTTCCTGTAACTTCACACCACAGGCGTAATTAAGGTGTTGATAGGAATGAGAAATTAGAGAAATTTCTGTTTTCTTCACCTGGTTTATTGCCGAAATCACAGACAGGTGACCCAGCACCAGGCAGGAGCAGCCTCATTAGCAGCCTCATTAGACCTCTGACATTCATTGTAGCATCCCTGATAGTGAGGCTGTGTGTCTGTTCATGCTTTTGCTCACTGTGCACAGTGGTCATGCAGCACTCTTCTATGAACTTGGTTAGAACAGAATGGAAACGGCTTAAGGAATCCTAGAATGGCTTAGGTTGGAAGGGACCTCAAGGATCATCAAGCTCCAACCCTCCTGCTGCAGTCAGGGCCACCAACCCCCACTTTAAATACTAGACCAGGCTGCCCAAGGATGCATTTATATATGGCTTTCAGAGGACTTGTACATGTTCTTTTTGCTCCTCCACGAATAGAGCCACTCCTTCTCCTTCGTTCGTTTTAATTAAAAACACGCAAGTTACTTGGAGACTTTTTCTTTGATAACTGGCCCTGATGGGCTCTGCTGGAACAGCCAAAGCTGCCCTACATGCTGTGACTGCAGAAGTAGTGGCTGAGGCTTTCCTTGTTGATGAGAGCTGCTGTCAGGGCTCTGTGTCCCCATGTATGGTATTGGAGGTGCAAAGCTGTTGTCACAGCAGGGACTGAATCAGAATCCTTCTGCCGGCAAGAACATAAACTGCATGCCCTGTCTTTTAAATAGTGTTTTGAAAGTTTACAGTGGAAATATAACTTTCCCTTATGTGTGGTTCTCCCATCCAATTAAAGAAAGAGATTCCTCCACCTCCTGGATATAATTTTTGTGCTACAAAGTATTTCATCCTGTGTAAAATGTGATCGTTCATTCTGGCACTTAGTAAAATTAAAAAGAGGATAAAAATGTAGACTTCTGCAATTGAAATGCTGAGTCACAGCCTGAAGCAGTGATGAAGCACCTGGGGGGAAGGCAGGGTCAACCCAGGGGTGCTCAGGTGTATGCAATGCAGTGCAATGCAATGTGAGGCACCTGTGTGACCAGAAGGGCTGGAGCCAGGATCCACCCCTTCCCAGCCCTCATTTAAGGGTTGGCAGTGGAGGTGAGGGTGTTTTGTTGGAGATCCCTGCATACCTGAGGCCTTCTAAAGGTAAGCGGATTCTTTCCTTTATTTCTGTGCTTATAGCTGTTGCATTTGAGCCAGTCCTCACTTGTTGCAGCCTGGGACCTTGCTGCTCTGCTCTTATTGCTGTGCTTTCTATCACGTTACAACTCCACAGTTAAAGCAATGTGGTATTGTAGTGGCAGTGGGTGGAGTGTAGCAGGGATGGCGTAAAGGGTGGAATGAAATGACTGCTCAGTGACTGCACGTTTCAGATTCAAAGGTGATGTTTTCTCTATGTGTCTCCTGGGCACTGAGCTATTAAATACTTGTCATCCCATAATAAGGGAACAAACGACTTAAATAAAATAAACCATCACTTGGCAATTAAGGTGCGATAACTCAAACCTCTAAAAGAGCTCAAATTGTAATTGCCGGATATTAATGGTGAGTAAAAGACACAGGATAAATTAAGGGCATGTCTCTCGTCAGCCCACTTGCACTTTCCATCCAAAAGATTTATTATTAAAGAAGTTTTTCCATTTTCCATTTAGTGTTGTTCTCAAACAGTCCTTGGCTTACCCGGGCTTAAGGAGCTTTATTTCAAAATAAATCATTAATCTTTAGCATAGCTGACATAGCCCAGGGGAGATGAGATTAAATAAGCCTGCTTAATTATCAAAGGCCATAGAGGAAAATAGTGATGAGGGTTTTTTTCCAATTAATACATGTGTTGGTATTGGATTGTGAGTGGTATTTTGGACCACTTATTGATTTCTCTAATACGTGAAAAGTCTAAATATTATTATATCAAAATCCAATGCTTTTACTGATGCAGACTGAAACAAAACTAAGTGTTTTGTATTCCCCTGCTGCCAAATGCTCTCTGTGGCCTCTAGAAGTGCTCGGCTGGTAGCGGTGTGTTGTGGCACTGTTTCAGAGTTAGATATTGCACTCTTGTTAGGAAAGATGCTCTGAGCGAGCAGCTCTCTAACCAGCCATCCTGTAGTAAAACATATCATAGAGTTAGGAATTCTCAGACAGCATATGTAAAAGCCAGTGTATTGTAAATAGGAATATGTATGCTCCTCCAGTGTACCTAATCCAGCTGCAGCCTCACGTTGTGTTTGCTGGGCTGTCCGTGTTGCCTCATTTTCTTTCTCCTCCCACAGTGGGAGACCTCTCAGCTTCTTCCCACCTCCCCTCTTGTCTTCACAGCACTCAGCAATGCTGTCTCCATCCCAAGAGGCAGCTGCTGGCTGGGGCATCACGCTGCTGCAAAGTGTCACATTTTGTAGGGCCACAGAATTGTTAAGGTTGGAAGAGACCACTAATATCACCAAGTCCAACCACAACAGTGTGGGTTCAGTCTGTTTGGTCTCAGCTTGTATAGATACTCTGTTTTCGAATAGCAAGGTGCTGCTGTGAATGTTTGTGTTGGTCTCCAGCAGCAAAGAGCTGCCCGGCCTTTGGCTTCCTTGCAGTGCTGAGAGGCCCCAGGAGCTCTGCAGTCACTGCTGCTGCTCATGCCCTCTGCCTCCTGCAGCTCTGCAGCACTGGGAGCCCTGGGGCGAGGCCTTTGGGTTCTTCCAGGGTCCTAAACCTCATCTTGTGCCAAAATGTATTTTGAGCATTCATCCATAATTCAAGGAACAAAAAGCGAGACAGCACGTTTGCTGCCGAGAAGGCAGAACTGGGGTTAGGCAGGTCGGCTTCAACCTGCAGGTAGGGCTGCACAGCCTCCTCTCCGTGCCAAGTAACAGAGCCCCTGAGTCTGTGTGGAAAATGAGACAATGCTGGAATCAGTGAGCTTGTCAGCCATCACTGTGCATCCTTATTTCTGTAGCACTGTGTGATTCCGTTTGGTACCTATGCAATATCTTATTTTACAAGCAATTTGAATGTATCGGCAGCACTGATGCATTTGTCAAGAAGGTAAATAAATATTTTTAAGATCGGAAACATTCATCTGCAGGAGCAGAATTGTTTGTGTTGGTAATTTGGTCAGGGAACTGTACAAGTTTTGGGGGGAACACGTCCGTCTCTTATCAGACTTAGAAGCGTTTGGGCATTGTGTTAAGCCAGAAAGTAATTGCTGGGGGGAAAAAAAGGCAAAATTGGGTGAGCATGGAGAGTGTGCTCAGAGCTGCTGCCATTACCTGCCCCTCCCATGGGGCTGCCTGGCTTTTGGTTCCATTCGTTCCTTGTTACTGTCAAGATACGGTCAGTGATCTTTGGAGCTCAGTAATTTCGTTAAATCTTTTTCATTACGGTTATTGAATTGCTGCATTGAAATAGTAGCTTGCTTCTGTGTGAGATTGATTGGGACTGGTATTTCATTTTGCATAATGCTATACATAGCTAATAAAAGGGCATGGAATAATGAATTTTAAGGTATGATTATAGCAGAATCCACAGATGATTGTTTCATTAAGCTGAATGCTGGAGAGCTTTGGCCCCATGCTAACTTTTCTCGTTGCTGTTGTGGTTGTCCCAGGTGAAGTAAACATCTCCAGAATGTGTTTGGTGTCTCTGATAAATGTTTTCTTGTGGAAAGAGCTCAATAATTAAGGAGATGAGCATTTTTAAGAGTTCACTAAAGCATGAAACCACTCCTTAAACACAGTCTTTGTTCAACGTTGTTAACTCTACTTATATTCATCATAAGAAATTACCTTCAATAAATGGAGCAGAAAAAACCCTTTTTCCAGGCAGGTTTCGGTATTTCCCAGGAGAAATGTGTCTGAGCTGGAGAGCTCCAAGGGCAGCTGTGAAAGGGGCCAAGCAGACACGTGCACATCTGGAGCCCTCACGTTGCACACAGCTGCCACAGGAAGGATGTGTTGGGCCAGGCAGGCATGGTGTGCACTGGGCAGACATGGCCTGCCTGCTGCATGCTGCCGTGGCTGCCAGCCCTGTGAATAAGTCGTCACTTGTGTCTGTTGCATGACTGTTTGCTGTCTCATTCTGTATTTGTCTTCCATGTGTGATTAACACCCAAATGTTCTTTTTTTTTTCCTTTTCCCTTTTTGTAGAAATAATTGAGCCTACTACCTCTAGTCCTGTCTCAAGCCCAGGTCAGTATCCACATACATCCACAGAGTATGTTTGGGTACTTTTTCTCCAGGAACCGGGACTGATGCATTGCCATATCAATAAAAGGATTGATAACGGGCAGTTCTGTTGTGGTAGTGCCGGGCTGTCTCCTTTCTGTCTCTGTGCATCCACTGACTTGTCTTTCCTCCAAACTTCTGTGTTTTGTTCTGTTCTTATGTTTCCCCTGCTGAGAAACCTCTTCCTCCTTGCATCCCTGCTCTTCTCTCCCATTCCTTCTCTGCCCCAGGGCTGTGCAGTAGATGTGCACAGGGCAATGCAGCCATGTGTGTTGTTATTGTGGTGTTCTCGTTGTGATAACCTGGCTGTTCTTTCTGTGATTGTGCACGTTTGTTTGAGGCTTGTATGTTTCTTGTTGTATCGCCGCTGAATGGCCCATAGGATGGCTCTAGGTCACTGCTGTGAGGCACTGTCTCGCTATAGGGTGCCAGAGGGTGTTCCCAATGAGTTGCAAATCCTGCCTTTGTGCTTGGCCAACAGTAAGAGGTTCTCACTGTGCATGGGAGCTCCTTGTGTTCTCAGGGCTTCCATTTCACCCGGCAGCACGTGGGCAGTGCTGGTCAGCCCAGCGCAGGGGATCAGGCAGGGGCTGCCCAAAGCTCCCTAACTGCTGAAAGAGTATTGCCAACAATTTCCCAAAGGTTCTGGGCTGGGTAAGTCACAAATCTCACATGCCCTGCTCCGGTTCCCATCCGTCTGCATTAAACATCTTCCCAGGATGTGATTACAGCATCAGACCGGTCAGGGGAATGCGATTTCCTGGTGTGCAATGGGGTAAGGTGTGCAGTGCTCAAGCACTGGGGAGCAGAATAGAGAGGGGGGAGGGTGAAAATGAATATCATATTCTTATATCAATCCCTGTTTTTATTATGAGAGTGTATGATCGAGAGATCTGTTCTTGAAGTACAGTATGAAACTGAGATTGTGAAATCCTCTGAACGCAATGGAGGAAAACTGTAGAAGTAGCTGGGGCTGTGATGATACAGAGCTACGTGAGCTGATCTGCCTTGAAAGGGCTGAGGGAAGGACTCTGAGGTCCATGTGCAGATGAAAAACATTAGTTCTCCTGAAAGACACGAGCAAGAGGTGAAAGAGAAGTTCCTAAACAGGAAAAAATTAGGGCTGAGTATTATTCTGCTCCCAGAAATCAGCATGGTGTCAACAGTGGCACTGCCATTGAGCTGTGCTGCTTGCCTTATGTAATGAAATGTTGCTGTGATATTCCCTCTACCTAATTTAAGTCTGGTAAATATCCAGGTAGTGCCATCACTGTTGCTGCAGAGCTATACAGCTGCAGAGGCAATTAAAGAGTTTCCAGTGTCAGAAAGTGAGTCTGTGTGCTCTGTAGGATGGCAGAGGAGGCAGTGGGGGGTGGATGGTGGCACAGAATGCTGTGTGTGATGACGGCACTGAGATAAGAGGTGCAAGTGTTTAACATCAGAATCATTTAGCAGTATTTTGGATGCATTCCTTCCTATATTCCATCTTGCAGGACTGGAAGATGGTATCAATAATGCTGTTTTCTTTGAGTTGGCTGAGAGCAGGGAAGGCAGCAGCATATCAGCAATGGAAGTGTCACAGACCTTTCTTCCAGCTAATTTTCCTTCTCATATTCCATATAATTATTCTGAGTAACGACTACCATTGTTAAAACTTCTATGGTTAAAAATTATTTCCAAGATACGCATGTAAAATTCTATCACAGAAGTCCTGTGACATTTTCCAGCTGTTTGTAAGCCTTGTGACAGCAGCCTCAAAACATCTTTCAACAGTTGCGCATCAAAACCATTGTGTTTAAAGAAAAATCCCTAAAGATTCCTTTCTGCTCAGAGAATACGCTTTGAACTGCTCCAAACATGTGTAACAAGTGCAGAACCAAGGCTGTATTTGAGAGCTGTAGTTATGCACTGTGCCTGCCTTCCACCTCTGGAACGTTTGGGAGTTTACTTTTCCTTTCTGAGATGCACACTGAATTAGCTGCAAACGTTAAAAAATTGGGGCTGTGGTTGTTATCTCTTTTGTCAGCCCCTGCCAGGAGCTGTGGTTTGTTACAGATCCCCATCCTTTAGTGTAATTAGTTCACAGGTGGTGTCTGGAGAAGCTTTTGAAGATGCTGCTGAATTCTTAACGCCGACTAAATAAGTAACGGTGACAGGTCAGAGAGAATAATTGAGAAATCTCCTTTGATTAATGATTTCACACGTTATAAGGTGCTTTTATAAAAATTGGACTTGGAGAGAGAGGGCTGTGGGTTATTTAATATTCTCAAGAACAAAAGCTGTGTTTAAATGAGCACTCTGGGCAGGTTGGACGGCTCCTTGAACTTGGGTTACTTCTCCCTGATCTGCCTCCCCACATATCTAATGTGTTTTAATATGCCAGAGTGCCAAAATAATACCTGCTTTCAAGCATGCTCTGTTTTTTAATAGGAAACATGTCAGCACTCCTATTTTTTTTCCTGTTTTCATGAAGTTGCAGTTCCTGCTTTAATCAATTATTTGCATGTGGAAGATCTATGGAGTTGGACTCCAAATCTCAGCCTTCATGGCACCATTTCTCACTGTTGGTTGTATCTTTACATGATGAAAGCACTGTGTATATCAAGCTAGAGAGTTCTGCATGAGGGCTGATGGCCAGAGTGGCCGTTCCCCATCTGCAGAACTTCTTCCAAAAACTCAACAATATGGAAACATCACAAGGTTCTGGGATAACAAAGGGATAACAGATCCCAGCTTGTTGCAAGTTTAACTTCTAACCTATATTAGAAACAGATGTGTGCTTGTTCAAAAGCTGCTGGCTGCTTTGCTGCCCCATGAATAACCCCATGCTGGAAGGAGGAAGGCTGAGCAGTGCCCTTCTGAGTCACCTTACAGGGATAGATGCAGAACGCCATTCTATAATTCCACTTTAGGGACAGAGAAACACATAGAGGGGATACTGAGACTTGCAGTGAGAGGGTGGGCATCAAAAAGGTAAACAACTTCTATAGATAGAGGTCAGTGTATTAATCCTATTTGCTAATTGTTGAAAGGTTTTGTGTTTGTAGTGTGTTGTCCGCTTGCGTTGCACTCCAGAACAGTGGGCAGAGGGAAAATCCCAGCAGAGTTTTCTCTGCCAGAGAGAATCCATACATATGCTTGCCCCGTGTTGTGCAGCACTGTGTTGCTGCAGGAGCATGCAGCAGAGCAGCATGTTGTTCAGCCAGGAATGCTTTGCATTACATGCTGGGTGCGCTGTGGGAAATTGCTGCCTTACCAGTATTTTATTTACTGCTGTTACAAATGGGTGGACTCACATCTCAGAAATGTTCTGTGAAAGCTGCATTCTCACAACCTGTGGAAGTAGGGAAGCATTTCTGTTTAAGTAAAATACATGTTTCAAGTTACTCACAGTGTGCTCTCCATAGCATTCTCCTATATTTTAAGTCTGCATTGTTGCAGAAGAAGTGCATTACTTGCTGCTTGCTGAGTAGATGTATCATTTCATGTCAGAGGGGCTACTTTCTATCAGCTGAGAAATAGGATTGGAAATAGGTCATTGTTAGTCCACTGATTCCTTGCTTACTAAATCTGAATGTAAAATGTGAGAGTATTTCTTCTGATACTACGCTGCCTGCAGTCTTCTGCCGGGGGGATTTTGGCATTAAAGAGCTCTCCCACAAAGTAGCAGCACCCACAGCAGTGGTGGAGCAGCTGTGGTGCTCAGTGGGGCTTCACACAGTGATGGGAATGCTCGAGTACTGTGGTGTGGGATACGTTGAGCATTTTGCTGAGATATCTCACTTTAACCAAGCAGTGCTCTGTGGAGTGCCAGGAGAGCTGTGCAGGGATATCTTTTGAAATGATGCCCGAGGAGTGTGAAGGGGGTAGGGAGTATGCAAGGCAGGCAGGGACCCACAGCCTTCTCCATCCGTGTTGCCCAGGAGATGCTGGGAAGGTGGGTGTGTGCATGCCTGGTGGGGGGCACACCAGGGCCACCTGTGTTCAGTGGCTCTCAGGTCTCATCTGCAATTTCACTCTTGCAGCATCTCCCATCTGCGGGGCTGCACTGGCAATGGAAAGGCACAGTGATGCGAGTATGGGTCTCCCAGGCTGAGCTGTGACACTGCAAGGCAGTAAGGCTGCTCCAGAAGAACCCACATATACAGACACGTTGTGAACGAGCAAAGAGAAGCGGGGGATTCCAGAATGTGATTCATTAGCACAAAGAGAGCAGTCTTTGTTTTTATTTATCATACAGGGTATGTTTTATGAGAAGGTTTATCAGTCGGAGTTGGCTGGCTACAGTAATTCACAGAGGAATAAATATGCATATATCCATCTAGATGAGATGTGTAGCCATGTGCAGAACTTTAAAATGTACATATAACTGTGCATATATATATATATGTATAGCTTCAGGGAGGGTCCCAACTGCCCAGAATATCAAAGAGGCTCCAGCTGTCTGGGAGGGGGCTGACGGCTCTGGGCTGTTGCAGGAGGGAGGCCTGGGGGTGGCAGGGGACTTGTCAGAAAATACTCATTTGAAAACTCCACGAATATGTCAGTTTTACAGACATTCGAATGCAGGACTATTGAGTTTTTAGTGGGGGGGGAAAAGATCCTGGCTTCCTTCCAGCCTCGTCCCAGGCTGCGCTTCTTTTCTTGTCTTCTCTCTGTCTGAAATTCTCCAAATGGAAACTTCAATTTCTTGGCAGCTGCATTTGGAGCATCAAATACTGTTGCCAGCAAGATCTTCAGCTATGCTGGATGAGAACTGGCACCCAGAGATAATACAGGACCATCCACTTCCTTACTCTGAACCCAGTGATTAAAGTCATAGCTGCTGCTTTGTCTTTCCTTACTAAATACCACAAGACCCGCTCTACCAAACTGATCTTTAAATAGTTGGGTCATTCTCAATTAGGGACCCTGACAAAGATGGTATGATGCAATTTTTCTTCCAGTAGCATCTTCTGCGTTGAAGAAAAGAGAAGAAAAAAATCACAGGGAAAAACAGATATGGTATTTGGGTCACTCCATGTCCTTCAAGGAGTGTGGTCAGAGAAGGCTTACTTGGCCGCTCTGAATAGTAAAATATAGACTGGTTTATCATGAGCTGTCACTGCTCCCAGAGTGGTGCCATCCTGGTTTTAGCCATGGCTTTTGTGCAGAACTCCACGATGGGTGATGACCTTCCTCCAGTGGGACGTGGGCTGGGCAGCCCAGGCACAGCGAGGTGCTTCTGGTGGAGGCACACTGGGTGACCCACTGGTGGAGCTGTGTGCTGAATAAAACAGAGATTGTGCTTGGAGTTGCCCAGGGCTCAGCGCCTCGCTAGCAAAGGTCATATTATGTACATAAACCACTTGCCTGGTGCCCTGCAGCACTGTGACCTTTGCTTCTTTCCAAGCCCAGGTGCTAATGAGAGCTTATGACATGAATGCTGAAAAATGGACCATCTCCTTTCACAGATATAGGACAGCACTCAGTGTGATTGCAGTAGGACCAGGAGTTTGTATCTTTGAATAGCAGGCCTTCATAGGAACCCTGCATCCATTTAGGAACTCCTGTGGAAGTGGAAGGAAACATATCTCATGCCAATTTCCTGTGTGCTACTCCCCTGATCAAATAAGGTTCACAAGGAAAATCCACCTTGTAGTTGTTCCTATGGTTTGTATGATCTGTTCCTGTATGTACGTCCCACTCATTGTCAGGGTCCGTCTCTCAGCTTGCATTTCTCTCTGTCATGTTCCAAGTAATAAGGATGCATCTCTTCAAAAAACTATCGATAGAATTTATCCTTCTTAGTATCTCTGATTGCAACTGCAGTGATTGCCTACCATTCAGCCTCCTTATTCAACAGGCGTGGTGTATGGGACCACACTGAATGAGCTTTCTGCCAAGCTGAGGCAATTCAGAGAACAACTCCGTTTTGAAAGATCAAGAGCGTGTTCACTTGAATGAGCAGGGTATGGATTTTATAATAGGAAAACAGCACGTAATTTGAATAGTCTGCAGTAAATTGTTATAGCAAAGCACTCGAGTTATAGAGACACTTTGGGAATAGGCAGTGCCTGCAATGCTGTTTGTTAGGTTTCCATACCTGCGGTCTCCCGTGGCCTCCTGTTATGGTGTTTCATTGTAAATGAAGGAGGAGATGTGTTTGACAAAGAGGTAGAAACCCTCTCTCTGGTAAATGCAGATTATTGCTACTCAGTGAGTTATGTGGAAGGTTCCTTTTGTAGGAACATGAAGAATTTTTGCAGCTTAAGGGTTATATGCAGTACAATTTGGAAAAATAATGAATTGTGTGTAGTGTGTGTATATTGGAGGCAGCTTTAAATGACTCTGGGCCCACCTCTGTCTCCCTGAAAGCATAGCTCTTTGGAAAGGCATGCCTTAGGGCGTGCACACAGTCGTGGCTCTGAAGGCACCCTTAATTCCCAGGGAGGTCAGGGGAAGCAAAATGTGGAACACTTTCATCACTGTCTGCCAGCCTTACTACTGCCTGGAGAGCGACATACATCATTTCTCCACTTATTTTTTGTCTGAATATGGCATCCATAACTCCTTGGAAGGTTGCTGACATTCCTGCCCGGTGCCACGTGCTGCCTTCTGAAATCCCAACTTAGTGCCAAAATCAATGGCAGAAGGAAAGTGCCCATTGGCAGCCTGTGCTGCTTTCCCATGATCCAAAGGACACACACACACACAGCATCGAGTTGCTCTGCTCGTTACCAGAAAATGCCCCTCTACACAAGGAGCTGAGCTGCTGCTTGCCTACAATGTGAGGATGTTAAAGAACCTTTTCAGTGCTTTATTTTTCTGCTTTAAAGTGCTGCTGCAGTCCAGGGGCCCTTTGTAATACAGGCTCACAGTGCAGGGAGTGGCGGCTGAGCACTGTTGCTGGCTACTGACCCCTGCCTACCTGCATGCATTGCTGCAGTTAACTCTGCCTTCTTCAGTAGGAGGCCTCTTCTTCCTTGAGCCAGCAATGCATGCAGACAGGTGTCCACCCAGGGTCATTTGCAGAAGCCTGCGTGGTTTCAGGCCCGGCTGCCTCCATACCACTGTTAGTATTTCACTGACAATTCTGCTTCCAGAAAAGCATATCTCTAGATCATGATTCATCACAGTGCAGACCTTTGTAAATGCCACACAAGCTTATGCATTAATTGGCCAGGGAGCACTGATGAGGAGTGGGGACTGTGCAGAGGTGTTGAGGCTGTGCACAGCAGGGCTGTGGGATGCCAGGTGGGAAAGGGGCTGCCAGAGGCACAGCCCTGTCCCACACATTATGCTAACAGGCAGAGATTTTTGAAGCTTTCAGCCTTAACAGGAGTTTTATTCCTAAAGCTCCCAGTCAGCTTTGAAAAATCTCAACTGTTTTTTTTTTTTTTTTTCCTCTCTCCTGCATAATAACACATGCAGAGCTGAGCCATAATGTCTCCAAAATCCTCTGGATTAAGCTGAAGAGCAGGTGGGGAAGGCGTGTGCCTGGAAAGCCTCTGGATGCCAAATCCTTCTCTGGCAGCAAAACTGCAGCCTGGGAGGCAGCAGCACCTGGAGGGCAGGGCCTGTGGGGTCCCATCCATGGGGCCTAGGGCTGCAGGGTCCCGTCAATTAGAGCCTAGGCTGTCCCCAGCATCCCTAGGCTGTCCCAGGCCATGGCTGCAGTCACTCTGCTCAGTCCCAGCTTGCTGACCCAGGCGTGGGCACCAGCAGTTCCTCCTCTTCTCTCACTGTGCTTATGCTAATGTCAGCAAATGCTCTTTCCATCTACCCCTGTATTAGTGTATTACTGTGTAGTGACAAAGAAGCAATATTAAGGACAAAGTAGGTGTGGTTGTGCCTGTGGCCTGCTAGCATGCTGCATTCAAGAGATACACTTCTTATCAGGAGATTCACATTAATGAAAAGTAGCAAAATTTGACTCTGTGATAGGCAGTTCCTGCCTTTTTTTATGCATGAACTTTACGGGACGTTTTTCTAAGTCCTCAGCTCACAGATGGTGGAGCCCAGAATTAAAGCAGCAGCTTTAAATAAAGGAATTAAAGTGGCAGCTTTAAAGCAACAGCTTGTGTCCCTGCACAAACGAGAGGTTGTCTGCCTCAAAGGATTAAACCTTATCACAGAGAGAGGAGGATGTGCATGAAATTCATATGCTTACAGCAGTGTTGTGTAACATGCACACACTGAAGACAGCTCAGATTAATTGAAACCAAGTTTCCATATCCAGTCGCACTGCCAGCAGGGTGAGTTACACGGTCACAAAGAAACAGTTAAAATAAAACATCGCTTCTGGAGTCAGCCAGCAGATTTCCACTCCTAGAAGCAGCATCCCGTGGGTAAGAGCTCCTGGGTACAGGGATACCTGGGCAGCTGAGTGAGTATAAGTATGGCTGTGATTTATGCATGAAAAAAAGAGAAAGTGTGCTGTGGAGAAGAGCTTTGCGAAGTGCTTTGCTATGGTGCAGCAGGAGACTTCGCAGTGTGCAGAGTTAAGTGTATGCTAAAGGCAAAAGGGAGATGTTGTGGGTTTGTATGGTAGGAGGCAGCCGGCTCGCAGGCTGCTCCCACAGCCCCATGTGCTGCACAGCAGCAAATTGTCTTAATGGGGGTGAAGCGACAGGGGAGACGAATGCCTTCCCCTTGAGTCATTCTCTGATAAAGACACATCGCTCGGCTGCAAGATGACAAACTGTATGTTCAAAGTGACAAATCATTTAATTAAAATTTATAGGCGTTTAAATACTGTTTGATCCAAATGGAGGCAGTTATCATGAATCAATTTTGGAGGAGGAACCAGGCTTTCCAGCAGATCAATAGCTCACAGCTGCAGTACCTGGACAGCCTCTGCCTTTCTCGTGCGCTACGAGTCCTTTTGCTGGCTGCTGTGTAGCCTCGCTCAGAAAAGACCTCAATCAAGTTGAAAAGTAGAAACAATTTTACTTAGGCGGTGTTTGAACACTCAACTTTCATGAATAGTTAATGTGGTGTCAAATGTTTGAGAAAAATGCTCTTCTATCTTAAGAGCAAATAGCTCAACTTTTGATGAGTTATGGTTCTTTATTGCATGTACAGACCAGTGGAAATTGCAATCATCTTTCATGAAAAGGCTCAGCAGTTTTTATTGTAGGAAAGTATGGGTGGCCATTGCATTTACTAACTAATGTAGTAAATGTGAAATTGCCAGGGTAACACGTTCTTTTATTTATGCTGCCAAGCACGTAATGTGCCGGTACTTCCATAAAAATATGTAGGAGAGGAATTCCACATGCCAGCAAGCTGTAGATCTCTTTTATGTATATGACTTATCCAGTGTCCTTCTGCTTAAGATATCCCCATTACAAAGAAGACGATTAAGCAGTATTGACAGACAGGACACACTCAGGAGATAACACTGATCTGGTCAGTCATCACTGGCGGTAGCGCTGTGTTTAAACTCTTGTGGAATTGGAGTTTAAACGCTTTGACTTTACTAATTCTTTCATCTGACATGTTATTTGAGGTCCCTTGTGACCCCTACAGTTCTGTGAGAGTGCTACTGATGATGAATTGACTGACGATCGCTGTGCTTCAGCAGACTGCCATGAGTTCCACTGTTCTTAAATACGCCTGTAAACCCAGGGCAATGTACACCCAGGGCAATGTACACACAGTGCAGAAGGCCGGCCAGGAGAAAGGCCTGGGAAGTTCTTGGGAAATTCAGCAGAAAGCTGAATGAAAAATCAACACTGGGAAACCACCCGACAGCTTCCCCACCGGAGGATTTGTTCAAAACTTGTCAGATCCTCCAGCAAAAAAAAAGAGTTCCTTTCTCATACGCAGCCACCAAAAAGAAAAGAAATCATGCACTAACCTGCTAACTTAATATCCTTTGTCAAGAGCAGAAGAATGATGTTCAAATTGTCCAGAAGCTGTAAAGTTCAGTGTTTAAAAAAAAAAAAAAAGATAATTCACCATGTTGTATGGCATAGCTGAATGTAGCAGAACCAACAGAGTCCTCGTGATATATGAGGACCATCAAGGGTTGCCACTGAAGACGTAGATTTAATATGCTGCTTAATTCAGGATCTTATTTACAGCGTCTCGCTTCATATTGAGGAGAGCGATGCTGCCAACTGATCATTTAAAATGCAGGAAGAATGTTTTACAAAAGGTCAGAAGTACAAATATTTTACATATTATCTACTAATAAATTCATCTTCTCTAAAAGAAAGTTAGAAGGATCAGCGAAAGTCTTCAAAGCTATTTGCAATATTTCAGTGCAAGACTCAGACTCTAATTACCAATATAAGTCATAAATAATTGTCAAGTATGCAGATGAGCCAAAAAAAATATCAAATTAAAGTAATTAGCTCCCATGCCAAGTTTTTCTGTTGCATTAAAATGCTTTTACTTTCCTTAAATGTGACACTTACAAATGAAGGGAACATTGTCAGGGAAGCAGTTATTGTAGGCTGTCAGAATTCCAAGTGTAAGTACCTGGTAGCACACACCATAGGTATTATTTTTGGAACAACCTGTGCGTCTGTCTCTTGGCTTTGTAACCCCATAGCTGCTGTTAGAACATCACTCTTCTGAGCTGAGCCCATTCTTCAACCTCGATCCCTTGCAGCCGGCCCAGCAGTCACCCACCTGGTATGGAGATGTGAGTGTGGTTATCCGACAGGGGCAGCAGTGGCTCTTGGCCAGCCTTCCCTGAAGACCTTGTGAGGATGGGAGCTGGGAGCCCCACAGCAGGGACCACAATGCAGGTGTGGGGGAGGGGGACAGACAGCTGGTTGGCTTGTCCCAGTGCATTCTCTAGTGCTTTTCTGGTTGTTGTCTCAGTGTAATCTTCTCCAAAGATGCGTTTGACACATCCAGTGGAAGACTGTGACCAAATCTCCTCCATTTAATTTTGCATTTCCATGCAGATCCCTCCATCAGCCTGCTCTAGACATGACGTCTATACCCTCAATGTATTCTTTTCTATTTCATAGAATTGTATCATAGAATCCTAGAATGGCCTGTGTTGAAAAGGACCACAATGCTCATCTCATTCCAACCCCCTGCTGTGTGCAGGGTCAACCACCAGCCCAGGCTGCCCAGAGCCACATCCAGCCTGGCCTTGAATGCCTCCAGGGATGGGACATCTTAAGCTAATGTGATGATTGCTTCCATTGGTTGTTGTCAAGGCCAGTTGTGTGCTGCAGACACGTGGCCATCCTCACACCCTGAAACCAGCAGTATGAGCAGAACACTGCACAACAGCAGGAAATTGTGATTAATTTCTTCCCTTAGAATGAGCCCTTTCCATTGCCATCCCACTCTGCTTTTACAGTTGTTGCTATTCCACATCTTCCATTTGAAACAAAAGGGGCTGGACTCACAAATTCTTTTTTTTACCATGGCTGAGCCACAGGTGATGGGGATGTGCACCCCCAACACAGCTGATGGCAAACCAGAACCTCGTGCCATCACAGAATAAATGAAGGGGAAAGTTTCAAACGGGAAGATAAAAAAATAAGAGTATATATATATATATATATATATATATATGCTTCAGAGACAGCATGTACTTTGTGCTGCAGGCAAACAAAAAGTCATCTTTCTATAAGTAAAATTTGGGAAGCGAATGTGATATCCATATTTAGTCACTGAGCTCCAGGGTTACATAGCCATATACGTCACATAGGTCTACAGTAAATGGGGCCTATAATTGCCTGGTGTCTTAAGATTGCACATAAATAGGCTCAATGGAATTAGTTCTGGTATCAGTTACAAGGAAGGATTTTCAATTAACGGAGGGCTTTAGTAGATGGCTCATTTAGAAAACTGATCTAAAAGTGATTTCATCATTCTCAATAGAATTGCTTTTTACTTTCCTCAAAATCTGAGGCTTTGCATACATAAGCTCAGAAAGAAAAGTCTTTCACCCGAAATCTGAGGCAAGAAGGACATTTGGGAATTGCACATCTGTCTTTTGGATGACGGCTAAAAATACACCGTAATTAAAAATCATCCCAGTTCAACCATCTTTCTGGTAAGCAGAGGCAAACCCGAGCTGCGTTTGGTGGCTCTGCTGAGCGCACTGATGCTATTCAATTATTTTTCTGCTGCTTGGAAGCAGGCTGCATTACGTTGCGCTATCCAGTTTACACAAGTCTATATCAAGGCATCACCTTTCTTTTATACAGCAGTAGTAATTCCAAAATAATCAGTCCAATTCTCATTTCAAGGAGTTCTGCTTTTTTAGCCAGGAAATTCAGCAGGATTCAGGTATCCACAGGAATGCCTTAATAGTGAAACCAGCATTTCTCCCCAGGATGTCTCTTTTTCCCTTTCTTTCTCCCCCTGCAGTGAGCACAAGGCCAGGCACCCTGGGGTGTTGATGGCCCAGAGCAGCCTAGCACTGAGCAGAGGGTATCGCCACCCCATATCACCTTACTCATGTTGATCTCATTCTTATTTCATACAATGCAGTTGTAAGGCACAGCTTTAGTGGAAACGCCTGCAATTAGGTTCAGCTTGTTTGACTTTGAGGTTTTCATCAGGAAGGGATTTTGTCTGGGGCTGGTTTTTGCCTTGAGGTGCTTGCAGATAAGCTATGTAGCTATGTGTGTGAGACAGCCTTGTGCTGTGCCTGCATCCCAGGCTGTGGTGTGCTAGCCTCAACTTCTGCTTGAACGTGGAGATGGAACTGTCGCTGTTTGGTGGACTATTTTTATTAAATAGGCCTTGTATCACTGTAGCAGAAATGCTAAGTCACTGCCTGAAGCAGTGATGCAGCACCTGGTGGGAAGGCAGGGCCAGCCCAGGGGAGCTCAGGTGCATGTAACCTAATGCAATGCAATGCACCTGAGTGACCAGAAGGGCTGGAGCCAGGATCCACACCTTCCCAGACCTCATTTAAGGGCTGGTAGTGGAGGTGTGGGTATCTTACTGGATGTCCTTGCATACCCGAGGCCTCCTGAAGGTAAGCAACCTTTTTTCCTTATTTCTGTTCCTATGGCTGTTGTATTTGAGCAAACCATCCCTTGCTATAGCCTGGGACCTTGCTGCTCTGCTGTTCTTGCTGTACTTTCCATCACGTTGCATATTACTAATAAAATCCTAGCTAGTGTTTCTAGCTCATTAATATGCAGTGGCAGATCATATGAAAATGACTATCAAGCTGTATTAGACTTGTATTTATTCAACTCTTCTCATATATGCTCTGAGGAGGCAGAGTGGATCTGATTCCACAAAGCACACTCCATTTGGCCTTTGGGCTAAGCAATAACTTTTATTTGAAGGCAAAGTTATTTGAGTCACTGATGATAACCTTACCAAAGAGATTACTGCTGAAATAGAACAGGAAATAATATTCCTATATATATATATAATATATATAAAAGTTTCCTTTTTTTTTTTTTTATAACACCTTGGGTGAATTATTTTTAGCACTTCTAAAGGAGAGGAAAGCCTGGCAGACTCAAAGGAAGTGGAAGCTGGGGTTTATTTCAAGCTGTAGAAACAATAAAGCCCTTTGACTTATTCATAGCTCCAGTGTGGGAACATTGCTGATAATTATAGCCCTTCAAAATCTGATCCCACCAAGAAATGGGTTAGAACTGCAAGTTTATGTCAAGTGTTTGAATCTGTTGTTGCTCCTGCTCTGTAAAGAGAGAGAGGGGAAGGAGGAAGGAGAGTTGGGGATGATGGCAGCCCCAGGAATGCAGACCATGAGGAGGGCTGCAGGAGCCAGGCAGTGTCAGACAGCCTTGGCTGAACACACCCAGGAACACAGGGCTCCTTCCCGAGGGGGATGACTTCTGCTCTTTGCTCCCAGTGGAAGGAAAGGAACTGTTTGTAAGGCATCTGGGAGTATTGATGAGGGACAGCTCAAGATATGTACAGTAACAGGGCTGGATGTGATAAGCTGAGAGGTTAATTGCAGATTCTACAGCATTGTTCATTTTTTCTGTGAGAATTAAAGACCTATTTAAAGTGTTCTCTGCATCTTGCATGGCACAGGCATGTTCTCAAGGCATAGGGAAGAATCTAGAAGCAGTTCCTGGGCAGGGAAGGGGAGCTCCATGCACAGCCCCTCTGCAGGCTGGGCCGGCTGCTGCACTGCCTGCCATCCCCTGCTCTGCCTGTCCTCCTGTTGTGTTGTATCTCAGGTTCCACAAAACCTGTCTAATATCTAATTGTGATGCATTCCTGGACTTTTTTTAAAAACAACAGCAAAACAGAATGCCTAGAATGCTCTCTTCCCATGGCCAAGAGAAGTTGCATACACAGCATCATTTTTGACAGATATTTATCCTCACTGTTCTTAAAAGCCTGCAGTGATCCAAATCCCTCACCCTCCATGAAACCCAACACTGTTTTTCTCTGTTGTTCCTCCTGCCCCCCCCCCCCCCCCCCCCCCCCAGCTGCAGCCCAGTCCTGCCCCAAACCAGGGAATGTGACTGCCTTACCTTCTCCAGGGCAATCCTTGTGTCCCAATAGCACTCTGTCTGCTCCTTGGGCTTTAAGCTGGCCTGCTGCTTGGCCTTCCTTGTGGCTGAGTGGCTCTCAGTGTTCTCAGGCTGTTATCTTTCTGTCCGTGAAGGCAGCCATCCCACCACATGCTGCCCTGAAGCAGAGCAGCAGCCCCAGAGCACAGCCCACACTTGTATGTACACATCCCAGGGAATATTTGTCCTTTTGTAGCAACATAGCACTGATGATTCACTGCAATCACAGATGCTTTTCCAAGGACTTGTCACAGAGTCAAGTCTTGTTCTCCCAGCAAGTGTGCGGTTGGCTATCTTTGTTAAAGAGCCGCTTTGAGAGGCCTTATTAAATTGGTTGGTTTTTGGTCAGTTTACTTTTACTGGCTAAGTTTGACCTGACTTCTAGCCATGCCCTCCTCAGTGCTTGAAGCCCCTTCTCATGCAGCTGTTGCATTCAAATCCCAGCTTGGCTCAGCCTGGGACAGACCAGGTGCCCATGCTGGAGGACAGAGGGGATGGGATTTAGGACTTGTTGTTCCTACTTCTGAGACGTACAGTCAGACTCCTGCTTGGAAGGCAGCGAGACATTGGCTCAGTGCTACCAACTGGTTGATAGTGGTTGGGCTAGATGATCTTACAGATCTCCTCTGGCCTTTATGATTCTATGACTCCCAGACCTGCTGTACCCTTCAGACAAAGCACTGGGCTGTCTTCTGTTCCCATTACTGGTGGCACCTGGAGACCACGTGGGGACCTGGTAGCATGGGCTCCTCCCTGTGCTGCCGCTGCTGTTTCCTCTGTGCAAGAGCAGTCTCTGACCTTCCAGGGTGATATACATCAGGAATTCTCAAGTTCTTAAAAGGCACTTTATTTGTTCCAACATGACTGCACATTTCTTCTGAGGAAAGAAATCTGAGATAACTTGAGTATAAAGGATGATATATAAAGCCAAGTTTTATTCTATCCAGTCACAGTAATTTTCCTCATAAATACTTCTTGGTATTATGAAATATTGCTTGCAGCAGAAATTGGGTATGTTGGGGCTGTACTATTTTGTCTTGTGAAACACTGAGGCAGTCTGTGTTCAGAGCCTGCTGCATTTATCCTATTAATGTATTAGCAGGGCTCCTTTCCTTTGTGTTATTTAATGGAAGGTTTTTATTTGATATGATCAAATCCATCTGTGTCTAAATGGAGCTCCCTTAAAGATATACCATACAGCAGTGTATCAGGGTGCAAAAACATTTTTGTTTTTGAAGTTACGCCAAAAGCATGTCAGTAATACCTGCAGGATTTGTATGAGCCTGCTTTGTTTGGGCCCCGCAGTTCCCGTGGTGTGATACCCAAAGACATTTGCTTCAAGAAACAACTGGGCAGCCAGCAGTGTGGGGGGACCCACAAGGGGGATCTACCACAGAGGCAGGCTCGTGCATTTGGGCTGCTGAGCCTCTCCCAGCCACCACTGCCCCATTTTTTCTGAGTTATCAGAGCCCACCGTAAACATGTAGAGATTGAATAACAAAAGGGACGTGTGCCTGTCCCACTGGGAAGCCCACACTGTCCCCAACGCTGCAGGGGCACTCACTGTGCCCTCAGCTGTCACACTGCTGGGGTCTGCCTGCTATCCCAGCAGGACACTGACACAGACCTGCCTACAGCCTTGGCAGGGCACAGACATGCAATGGGAAAGTAGTACTGCAGTCATGCAAAAGCTTTGACTTAACCCAAAACCTGTTAAGAAATTTTTTTGGCTGAATTTGGAAATACTTTTGTTCCAGCGGGTTATTTGTGAGGACAACCAGAAGCCTTCTGCAGGCACTTCGCAGCCTCCCTCAGCCATAGCTCCCCATTCTGGACGTTTAACAGCACACAGATGCTGAGTGCTCACCTACCACTGCTGGTCCTGACAACTGCAAAGCACATCAGGCACACTCCACTGCATTAACACAAAGACAGAAGCCATCTGACTTACAGTCTACATTGCTGTGTATGTTATTGAGCTGGGTTTAGATTGGTACGTTGCTGTTGACAACATTTAGTGTGAATTACCTGTAGGTGTGCAGGTGGAAGGATGGGGAATGGCTCTGCTCCCACAGGGGGAACCTGGATGCCCAGGTGGAGCAGTTCTGGTGCTGGAGGCTGAGCTAAACGCCCTATGGCTTTAACCCTGCAGTCTGAACCAGTATCGCTTGCCAGCTCAAAATCAGGTACAGAGCATGGCACAAATGGGGTCTTCATTGCTGAGCAAGGAATAATTTGTTCTTATTTTCAGTGCATACACTGAGATACATGCAAACACACACACGGCATTGTTTCCCTTCAGTGTTGCTGATGGCATATTTATCTCAAGTATTCACCATGCTAAGTTTTAATCTTTTAATGCAACAAATAATTGTTGTCTACTTCCACAGAGCAATTCTCTTCGATTCTCTGTATTCCTATCTCCGACCACAAAAGGTTCAGATTTATCAATTTAACTGAACAAGTGAATTTTGCATCATGGTTGGTCTCCTGCCTTAACAGTGACTGCACAGGACCGTGCAATGGGTGTCCTGCTGGGTCTGTGGCTGCATATGGGCCAGGCTGTCCTGTCCCAGGGCTGGGCTCCTCAGGGCCACAGGGTCTCCCCACCCTCAATCCATTGTTTTCTCATGCAGCCTTTGTAGATGGTTTCTCCACAGCCATCCATCCTCGGCTGCCTTCAGGTATCAGCGTGCTTAGAGATGTTACTGTGGGACTCTGGTGAGCCCTCAGGGGCTGCAATCTCTCCATCTGCTCTTGTAACAGACAGTTCTGACAGCCCAGTCTTCATCTTCTCCTTATTGCTTTGACCTTGAGTTAGTTTATCCCTTCCTTCTCTGTGTGTTTTAAATCTTGCATACAAACTATTAAGGCTTTCCTATAATAAATCATTAACCTGAATGTAGTTAACTGAAATGCTTATTAATGTCTCTCTGCATAATCCATTTAACAGAATTACTCTTGCTTATTCAGACAACCTAAAGAGGTCCGTGCTTTTGTCTACCAGCTTCAGCATTAGAGCTTGTAATTATTTCTGGTTAATGCAGCCCTGGGTGTTAGCAAATGTTGGTTTACGCATTTCAGCATAGTACTTTTCCTAATCTCTTGTATTAATTAGAGATAGTGATATAGCATTACTTTGCTCCTTTATATTCACTACCAGGAGAGATGTCTGAATATAATCCCATCTGTGCCGGGAGTGCTCTCAAACACTTCCACAACTGCTAAGTGTGGCAAACCCTTAGGATTATGTTCCCTAATCACTGAGTTAGGGAAAGTAGTGCACATGGGCAGAGGTGGTGTGGAGTTGGGAAGGTGGCACAGGGCTGCCTGGGAACACCATCCTCGCACAGTGGGTTGGAGTCCATCTCCATACTCATTTCTGGGCCTCCTCCTCCTTCGGGTTTCTTTCACATCAAGTCATGCCCCATCTCTGCAGACACTCGAGGTCAGGGATGGAGCTCTGAGCACCTGGTGGAGGTTCATGGCAGGGAGTGGGGCCGTGTGGCCTTCAGTGGTCGCCTTCCAGCTCAAATGATTCTGTGATCCTATGACTGGTCAGCCAGCTTTGGGAGTCACAGCTTTTCCTGTTATTGACACAAGTAGATGTATCTTTTCCCATTAATTCACCTAGCACCTTTGTGCTAAAACAATGCAGCTATGATTTAATAAGCTTTACAAACACAGTGATGGTTCACATGCGGCAAATCAGATTTACATAATTTTTCACCGGCTTTTAAAGCCACTGAAATTCAAATTATCTTTACTTGGGGAAACTCTTTTAATATGCTAAAACGAAATACCACCTACATTATGCTTGAGTTTGCTAGCTTGCCTTTTCCAATGCATTAAATGTTGATTTGTCATGCTGGTTCATCACAGAAAGTTCCTTTTTAATGAGAAGGGAGGGGAGTGCTGGGCCCTGTAGTTAGTCATGGCTGGAAGTCATTGAAGGAACAAAAGGGGAAGCTTTAACATCTAGAATGAATTTGGTTGTATTGTGTTGTTTCTTAGTGTACTGTTGGGATGGGCGCCGTGTTGGTCTCTCTTGCTGCAGTTCAGCACCCATAGGCAATTTCCCATCCTTGTCCCAGGCAAACTGTGGGTCATTTTAGCTTCATGCAATAATCAAGGCCCAGAATCCCTCTGTGGTGTTCTCAGCTCCTCCACCTTGGGATATTTCATGCTTTTGTGATTCTGTGAAGGAGGTGGAGTGCTGATGAGCTGCAAAATCTGTTGACTCAGATCTGAGCGTCACCTACACAACCAATGTCAACTTGTGCAGGTGGCACTGGGTGTAAGGTTTACACAGCTTTTGTGTTTTGGAATAGTCTATAGCAATGCAGTATCAAAAGCAAACACTGTTACCAGCATTCAGCACTGTGGTGGCAGTGGGCTTTGGGGCCTCATAGACCCTATTTCCCCCTCACCTCCACTGCACACGTCTGGCGTTGACCTCATGTCCAACCCCACCTCACTGGTGCCGGTACTCCCAGCTGGATGGGAGTTCCCCATCATCCCTCAGGGATTTTACAAGAGCAATAACAATGATTCCTGCTCGAGTCTCCTCCCATGCTGCTTGGAGGGCCAGCAGCTGGCTGCACCCCATCGTCTCGCAGCTCAACACGTTTCTTGACTCTGTGTGCATGCATTCACTGCAATATTTAATTAGGGATTGGAGAGAGGCTTCCTATTAAAGCAAGTAAATACAGTCTTTTCAAACGGATTGACAATAAATATGCATCTCTTTGGCTAAGCAGAATGTTCAAGTCTTGGCTCAGAAAGTTAAGCAGAAAACATGTTGTTGTCCAACAGAGATAAATATATTCCCCTCTCATTGGTATTCATGGAGATTTTAATGCTCAGGAACTTAAAAACAGATACGTTATTCAGATGTTTAAACAGGATGCACGCATCTGATGTTAAGTGCTCGCATTTTGGAGCGTTGACGTGAATCATGGGCTGTGCTCTGTGACACCACCAGCACTGCTGCCAGAGGGCTTGGTGACCTCTGCTGCTTCTCTCCTGTTTTCAGATGAACGCTTTTGCTGCTCTGATATTATCGCAGAAGAATGACTTGTAAGCATCTGGGACGTGAGGGTAGGAATGGCCCCTTAACCCCTTTCTCTTCTCTCCGCAGCTCCCAGTACGGCCCAGTATGGGATCACCGGGGACGCCGAGGTCCTGTTCTCCTGCTGGTACCTTGTGTTGACACTGTCCTCCCTCACCAGCATATTCTACCTGAAGAACATCATTCTGCACTGAGTGTAAAGAACCCTAAAAGGCTTTTAAGGATTCTCTGAAAGTGCTGATGACTGGATCTGATCTGGTAGAGTTTGTTAAAAGCAGCGTGGGATATAATCAGCAGTGCTTGCGTGGGGATGATCGCCTTCTGTAGAATTGCTCATTATGTAAATACTTTAATTCTCCTCCTTTTTTGATTAGCTGCATTACCTTGTGAAGCAGTACACATTGTCCTTTTTTAAGACGTGAAAGCTCTGAAGTTACTTTTAGAGGGTATTAATTGTGATTTCATGTTTGTAATCTACAGGTTTTCAGAAGCATTCAGTCATGGTCTGCTGAACTGCAGGCCGTAGTTTACAGAAAAAAAAAAAAGGAGAATATTGCAGTAAAATGGGCTTCTTTAAGGCTGCAATACAACATTTGGTTCCCTCCTCAAATAGCACTCTCACATGTACACAGGAACGTTTTTTTTTTTCTTTTTATTAAAAAAAATCAAATAATATTGCCTTCAAAATATTTCTTCGGAATATTACACATATCTAGATTTTCTTCCAGCATGATATTCAGGTTTCAAGAATGAGCCTTGTATTATAACTGCATTGTGCAGTACTGCTTTTTGGTTTCTTCCTTTTTCCTGCAAATTCAGCATGGGTGTGCCTTCATAAAACACTATTTTCCTCTTCCTCTCCAACAAATCTGGAATGTGCTTTGGGAAATGCTACAGCATCCTTTTGAGCATAACCAATCTCTAAGTGAGGATGAAGGTGCTATTGGTCAGGGAGAATGCCGCCTCTCCCATCTCCAGTGGGTAATGGAACTGCTTCAGACATATCTTTTTAGGCAATCAGACAAGGATAGCACCGATCCCTTTTTATTTCCCCCCTACTAAGCGGTGGACGATCTGCATTAAGAACGAGTTTCCCCATTACAAAATAGAACACAAATTATTTTGAGACATCTCTTGAATGTAAGAAGGTTTCCCGTAGTCGTTCTAAATCAGAATTCCCAAGTGGTTGTAAATGTGAGCAGCTGAATCATCCCTTTTGTATTACTGGCAGAAATACGATGCGAATTGGTATTTTTCTTGCACTTAATTTTGTACTGGTTTGGCTAATTTAGCAATGATAAAGGATGCTTTTAAGTATTAGATATCTGAAAATACATGAAGTATCAAGCAGAATTTTATATATATACATATATATATAAAAAATACAGATATATATTAAAACGAGGTTGCTCCAATAACTGTACTGAAGTGCATGCTGCCATCAGTGATGCATCCACAGGCAGGACTTCATTCCTGATGTACACACATTGTACAAATAGCTTACCACAGCAGTTTAGTCATCATACACGATCTCCTAGGACTGCAGTCTACCAAAATAAGACTCTCATTAAACTCAATGAAGGATCAAGTTTCAAAAGAGCATCTAACAGCACTATTTTTTCTAAGCAGCCCATACTACATCAGTGCAAAATGTTGCTGCAGTTTACAGCTGAGTTTAAAAGTGCCATCCTTGTAAGTTGCTGGGACATGACTGTGTGCAGCAGCCTTAGAACACATCATCTCCTATTGACCCCCAGTAGATGCTGATGTGGTTAAAGAAACAACAGCTGACGACATGAATAATAAAGCCATTACAGAAGTACTGCATTCCCTCTCCTAACAGTAAGGCTTGTGGTTAGCAATACCAGATGAGTGTTGTGCCTACGCAGCAGTTCCAAATACCCCCGTTTCTGAAAAGGCAAATTCAGAGTTTGGTTGGACTCGCTGTGTACTGTCCCATGCTAAAGCAGCACAGACACAACATGCGGTGAGGCTGTTGCAGTTACTGATGAGCCCGGGTGCACAAAGTGAGATGTGTTGACTCCAAAATACGGCAATAAAATGTCCTCGGTCTGCTTGTGTTCAGTGGCAGGTTGTGCTATTTCTATCACGTCGTTTGCAGCTGCATGCTGAGCTGTGGCCATTTTCAGAAGGGTGGCATTTCTGTAAAGCCTTGAATAATGTGACCAAATTCGTTCTTGAAGGAAACGGTTTAAAGCCAACTCAAATTGTACGACACGCAGCCCTTATATTCTGCTCTCCCTTGTATTGCAGCTTTAAAGTGCCATATTTTATAATCCGTCTGTTGGAAATAGTGGTGCTGCAGAAAATATCACGTCAGGGCAGTCTTGTGAAGAAGGCACAGGGGTGTGTGTAACCCAGCTGCTCCTCGTATGGATGTGAGGTGTGGCTGTGCTGGGGCTGGGACCAATTGGGCATTTCCATTATGATTTTATTTCGGTGATTCCTGGCATCTGAAACGATCCCAGCAACAGAATGGAATGAAAGGCAGCTTTATTAAACATGAAGAAGAGGAAGTATTGGCTGTTGGCAGACATAGAACCACTGGGTTATGTGGGCAAGGCTTTCAGTCCCATTAATTCTCCCTTAAATTTGTGGGTACGTTTTTGTTGTCAGTTCCAAAAAGGAAAAGAGCCCACGAACATTTGTGGGTGCCAGTAGCAGTTTGTCAGACACAGGAGGTGTCTGAGCACTGAGCAGAGCCGTGTACTTGGAGTGCGTGGGCTCACAGCCCCATGTGCCCCAGTGCCAGCAGAGCTGCCCCTCGGTGTGCAGCCAACGTGGGGCGCGGGTGCTTGGCTTCATGCTCCTGCCTTGAAAGATACGATATGTGGAGTCAAACAAGCTCAGGTTCTGGCAGGATCAGAGCCCTATGCAGCATCGATCTCGTAAAGAACCTGAGCTCTGTGGTTAATCTGTTCTGTGTGGTAAACCTAATAGTGCAGTTTGGGACTTGCTGGGATGTCCTTCCAGCATGGGCTGTGCAGGCTGCTGCAAGCTGAAGGCCACAGCACTGGGCAGAGCCCATTCACTCTTTAGTTTGTGGGGTGTGTTTGCTTTAGGCAGCCGTCGGACCGTATGTGCTGTGCTTCTTGGAATGGTTGACCCGTTCTGTTCATCTCTGTTGGTCAAATCGTATTCTATTTATTCCCACCTTTAAAAAGTGAAAAATAAACGGCTTAGCTCCAAGCAGTATAACCGAATACGTATATTAAGATCACTGTCCACATTGGAAAACCCGAGGTGTCTAATGCTGTAAGTTCCCACTCGTATGGTAACTCAGGGCTGCTAATTACCATTGCATCGGTGACGTGAGCAGCAGCACCAATGCTCAAGCAGTAGCATTGCTGATCAGGATATTATTCTATTATGGAATCAACGTAACTTCTTGAACAAATGCCATTTCTCAAGGTTTATAACCTGGCAGGAAGTGTATTCATCACTGCTAGACAGCTTTTTTTAAACTTTTCAATATATATATTTTTGTTAGAAACTGTGCTGTTTTTTAAGATACAGGGGTGTTAAACACCATCACCAGGAAAAGCTGCTTCTTTGCACATTTTCCAAGTTAGCATTCTAGACCAACTGTGGTAAATGTTACCCTTACCAAAATCTCTTCTTATTCCACGTAGGTGTGTTATAAAGAATGTGTATACCAAAATATGTATTTACATGGATGAACAATATGCCTTAAAGACTCAGTGTGCATTTACTTCCAAGACTGGACCAGGTTTGTGCCCAGCCTGGAGGTAAATAATCCATACTCCATAGCCTGCCATGGGAGATTTCATTTCTTCAGAAAATAATAACTAAGAAAAAAAAAAAAAAAGGAAAATTCAGTTTCTTTTCCAAGAACCTTAACGAATTTCTAAATTCTGGCATGATCTGACATATGTGAGGAAGTTTAGGAGAGGGGTGAAGCTTTAGCTCTAGCCCTAGCAGTGAGCAGCCTGTTTGCAGTGTTGTGCCAGCATCAGGCACTGCCATAGAGACCTCATTCCTGTGCCAAGGCCAGAGGCAGCCCTGTCCCTGTCCTCATCCCTGTCCTCATCCCCGTCCCCAGCCCCATCATGGCCAAGCCATCAAGTCAGCACTGCCTGTCCTCCTCCTTGCCCCCGCTGGGGACCAGCACACCCATAACCCCACCTGTGCCACAGCACAAAACATTCTTTAACACCATAAACTGATTAACAAAAAAAATCATAAGTGAGAAATATAAATTCTTCATTTAGCCTTAACAGTGAGTAGATAAATAGTTGGAAGGAGGAGTTTACTCTGCCTGCATGTTGATGCAGTGGACACACAATCTGGATTGGCTTCAATTTTTGGTTGTGCCTGGTGTTCCTCACTGAGCATGGAGGGAAGGCAGGGAGCTCACTGCGGTCAGGGACACCCATAGCACAGCTGGACACAGCCCAGGCTGCGGCAGGAGGGGTTCGGGACAGCCGGGGTGGATTCTCAGGGACTGCTGCTCTGAAATTGTCCCTCAGCAAAGGCAGGGAGGCCTCACCTTCAGCACTGAGCCAACACCTGTTTGCTCCTACAGCCTTCTGCCAACTTCAGACCTAATTCTTGAAGGGCTCAGAGGTTCCTTTATGTTAGAAAATCCTTGTGTTAAGAATTGCAGACCCATATTTTCACATCCTATAACCTTAGTTTCCAGCCCTCTATCTTTTAAAGAACATGGAGCTTTCGTGACAGCTGGTGGGATTGAGTCTGTACTGTAGGACAAGCTGCAGGGCTGATCTGTGAGGCTCTGGGTGCTGACCTGCCTCCTGCTGTGCTCACGGGACCATTGGGCTGCCATGCCATCAAGTCATCAGGCCATGGAGCCATTGGGTAATCAGACATCATGGCATCGGACCTCCACCCATGGGGCCATGAAAGGCCATTGGGTGATGAGCCATCATGGTGCTGGGTCAGCAGGTCACCATGCCATCAGGGTGTAAGGCTAGCGGGTCAGCAGAGCAGCTGCCAAGGGATGTGCCGACTGCTGGCCCTGTGCCGGTGTCCTGGTGGCTGTGGGCTGTCAGTGATTCCACAGGGCTCCCTCTAAGCTATGCCACCTCCTGTCCCTAGGACAGGAGAGGAGCAGCAGGAACCTTCCCTGTGCTGCTGCTCAGGCAGACCGAGGCACTCAGCAATCCAGTGGGAGCACCTCTGAACCAATCTGCAAGTAGTAATGCAAAGTAACACAGCTGAAAGTCATTTTACTTGTGGTCACTTTGATTTCCTGGTAGCTCCTCATGTAGCCTCTGTGGCTGCTGTGCCAGCAGGTACACCTGAGCCCCATTAGAGGAACAAATTCCATGTGTGCAGGAAGCCAGCATTTGGTGAGGAGCAGCCAGGGTTGTGCTGCTGCTGCAGACACAGGAATTTCCCCTCTTATCTTCCAAATATAAAAGCATTTATTATTCCTCCAAACCTTTATGCTGCCAGAGAGAAAATGCCCATAATGATGACATATATCATATTTGGTATCTAGAGGGTGAAACTTCTCCTCTCCTAACACACATCCATCCTTCTCTTTATTATTTTTCAGCCAAAACCAAAACACAATTCGCACATTCCATGATGCAGTTTATGTGCAATAACACCAGCTTTTCCACTTATCAAAACCATTATAGTCATAAGCACATAACTCCCATTAACCTCAGTGACAGCGACTTAAATGTGAACCACAAGTGAGAGTAAACCTTAAAGATGTCATTTAACAGCAGCAGCCTTGTTTTCTGGTATGTGTCTAATGGTGAGATGGAGGCTCATTTCTTCCCCCCTGTACCTTCCTGGTTTTTCCTCCTGATGCAAAGTGCCCTTTCCCCACCTGCAGTGCGGTCGGGTTGGAGGTGCGGTGGTTGGGATGTGCTTTGTGCTCACAAAGCATCACCTCAGGCAGCAGCACCCAGCAGTGCCTGGGCAGCCCACGCCGTGCTAACGAGGCAGCTCCATGCTGCAATTCCAGCTTTGTAGCAGCTCTGGGAGGTAGCACAGTTCATTAGGCTACAACAGCTTAAAGATGTTAAAAGGACTGGTTTTCCTCTCTCATTTAAGCACGTTGGGTTGCTCTTCCACGGAACTTTGAATTCACTGTTTTCTTCATTAACTTTGACCTTTTTACATCTATTATGATAAGAAAAAAATAGAGTTAGCTTTAGAGCAAGCTACTGCAAACTCACTTCCCCCAGGCTTCTACGAAGCCTGGTGCAGGAAAGCCACCATTTCCTATACTGATAGGATTTAAGATTAGCGATACCAAGCTGCTCTGAGTTGTTCCTCACTTACTCTCAGCTGGGCACAGGCCCCTTTCACCCAGTGCCTATGGGCAGCAGAACACAGAGGGGCACACCAGGCTGCCGGGGCAGCTGCCATTTGCTGTGGGATATTTGTGTAAATCTGAAACAGCTGAGGACACAGCCATGGGCTTTAGCCATAGGTGAGCAACAAGCCCAGTTAAGGAGAGCGATGGTCCCAGTCCCACTACTCCAGATTTCCCCAGATAATCTTTACCAACCAAGCATGGCTTAGGTCTATGGGCTGCAAACTTCAATGCTGTGACAGTAACTGGGAGCGTTTCCCCTTTTCCCCTTCTCTTTCCAGCCCAGTCCAGCCCCGCTGTGCTGCTGGGATGCCCAGCTCTTCCCAGCTGCTGTCCTCTCCTTTTTGGTGCAAACCAACAAGCAATGTGCTGCTCTGCTGCCTGTGCGTCCCATCTTGTTGGGGTTTGTTTCCCATGTTCCTTGTTACCTGAGTGCTGGGGGGTGCAGCTTCACCTCTCTGCCTGTGAAATACCCAATGGAAGCGCACCCGAGCTTCAGCACAACGTCCCTTTTGCCATGGGAGTCCGGATTGGTGTCTCAGCCTTTGTCTCAGTGCCTTACACACCTCCTGCAGGGCAGCGCGGTGCTGCGTCCCACTGCTCCCAGGAGAGCGCCGCATTCATCCTTGGCCATTTAAATGTGTTCATTTTTCTGACAGACTGTGATCTTGAGATTGTAGTTCCTCGCTTCTTCATCACGTGGAAGGTTGTGAGAAGTAATTATTTTAGCATATGGCGAGATGTGCAATTATTACCGCTAGGCTCTTCATCGAAGGCAATCTGCTTTAGCACGGCTCTCCCGTGAGCGCTGGCAGCTCAGGGCTCGGCCAATTCCAGCACAGAAAGCAGCAGCCGCCCCCCAGACAAGTCCTTAATTTCTAATTCCTCCCGAGAGCCGTGACACTGCTGTTAATGGCAAATAATAACGGCCACGGGACGGAGCCTTAAAGTGAATCACAATAGCTAGATGTCACGGGCTATTAATTGAATAATTGCTTTAAGTCATTGTATTCATGATTTTGGTTATGAAGGCATTTTATCTATAGTTAATGCTCACGCTCTTAGCAAACCTGTGACTTGTGAAAAGCACCTTAATGTTCCAATAAATCATGGTGCCCATGGCAGGATTCCCTCGCGCCTTACAGGCAGCAAGGTGGGTCCCTGCAGTGTGACAGGGAGGGCAAGAGGCACAAGTCAGGCAGTAGGGAACGGAATGGCCACCATGGGCTGTGTTTGCTGAAGGCAGGGATAGCATGCTCAGAGAAAAGCCAGGCTGTGTGCAGCTCCCGCAGCAGCCCTGCCCTTTCTGCTGCCCAGGAGGCAGGTCTGAGCTCACAGGTGGCATTCGTGCCCCTGTCCACCTCCACAGTGGGTCTGTGTGCTATTGGGAGGGCCGGTGCTCCCCATGCATAGCTCCCAGCTTTAAGGCAGGAGCAGATATGCAAATGTGCTCAGCAGAGCACTCCCGCAGATGTTCTTATTTAAAACAACCTGAACCCACCTAAAGTAATAACCCAAAAACTGCCTCGCCGCTCCCATACGTTCTGAGTCACTGCTGCAGAACACCACAGGAATATTATTTTTATAAGAGCAAACCATTTGCTAAATAAGCCACCTGTTAAATAAACACTCCCTCTCTCCAAATATTGCTGTTTTGTTTTCCAGACTATGCACAATCTGGATTTATTTTAGATGAGAAAAGATAATCGCTAAAGAAAAAAACCTGTATTTTGACTATTTGAAACCATCCATCTTGAGCACACATCTGCTCCTCCACACGCTGGCAGAGCGCTTACATTAACGAGAATCATCGTTCCATATTCAGCCGGGAGCTAATGAACTTCTATCATCAGACCACGGCACTCATCATTTATTTTAACCTCTCCAAGCCTTCCATTGTTTCCTATCTGCCCGGCTTGGCTTGCCAAGACAGGTGTCCTCTCACAGGGACAGAGGGCAGCTCCAGTCTCACTGTGCCATCACCTTTTCCATGCTTCTAAAGCCACAATGAGCATTGCCTCACCTCTGGCAGTGTGGCTATTGCTGCTGAGTTCTCCACCCCATGGCCACATGCACTCAGCATCAGCTGCAGGGAATTCATGTGGGAGGGATTCACTGTTTTCTGGGATTTGGGTCCATCAGGGTCCCAAAAGCCACAGAACAGCTCCCCAGGCACTACGACGTTCTTCCCCTGTTCCAGAGGTGGGAGGGCAATGCTTGCAGACTGGCTGCAAGGAGCTCCATGCATCTCATGTGCATGCAGACATCAGTGGGGATTTCAGATGGCTTTGGCAGATTGTGCATCCTCGGGTCTGCAATTAATAGCTTGTTGCAAGTAATTATGCAGCACAGACGGAGGCTTGCAGGTCAGGTGTGAGCCGTGCCAGCACAGCGTCCCCCTGCACTGCTGAGAGCACTGCTGAGTGCTCTGCTGCACTTTGCTTTCCTGCAAACCAGTGGGCACGGCCTCCCGGCTGCTGGCAGCACAAACAGGCAGGGATCGCCTGAGGGCATAAGTGTGGCCAGAAGGATGCATTGCCAGTGTGAGTTCGTAACCAACTGCAGGCACAGAGCGGGACAAAACTGCTTCTAAATCAGCCCCGTATGCCCTGTTCTTTTCCCTTTGTAATAATGAACCCGCTGCCATTTTGCATGGCCACATGTGTTTCCCTGCTCTTTGGCCCTCAGCACCTTGGCTCGGGCACCTTTAGCTGGTGCTTTTCCCACACATCTGAATAACACAGCAGCAAAACCATCAGCATGCAGACCTCACCTTCCCAGCCAGCAGCCTTCTCCTCAGGGCTCAGAGCTCAGCAGCCATGGGCTCACCAATGTCTGTCAAACATGACATCACTGAGTCACTCTGTGACTTTCTCCCAAGCACTTTCATGCATCTTTCCTCTGCTGCAAAACCTTAGGAGATTTCACAAAGCCTGTACTACTCGTTTCCTTTTAAGTGCAGCCCACAAATTAATGGTGCCTGTTAATTAGGCAGCTAAACCTGAAGGAAAAAAAACCCTAAGGAGAAAAAGAAGTAATGCTTCTCATTTGAAGATACTGTGCTGCAAAACACATTAAAGACATGAGCCAGCTTTTAATAACTAAGAGACGCTTTAATTAGAGTTGACATATGAACCGAGTACGTGTGCCAGGCCCAGTGCGGGCTCACATACGTGTGTAGCCTACATAGGGGTGTGTGTGGGTTACATGCACGTGGGTGAGCGGTGCAGGGGACCCCAAAGAGGATGCTGGCTTTTGAACCTCTGTGCTCTTTGATGATTAACAGAGGGAATCATACAATCACAGAATCATAGAATGACCTGGGTTGAAAAGGACCACAATGATCATTGAGTTTCAACCCCCTGCTATGTGCAGGGTCACCAACCACCAGACCAGGCTGCCCAGAAGGGAAGAACAATATTTTGCATACCTGAGTCTCCATTACTCTAAGAGCACTGGTGCAAAAAGAAGTTAATTTGGAACTATTGCAGCCATCATTAGGAAAAAAGTTGCATCCATGCAGGACAGACCCTTCCCTTCCCTCCTCATCTCATCCTGGTCCATGTAGAAATCCAGGATTTGTGGCTCTCAAAGAATAGACTTTAAATTTCTATACTCACGTCAGGGCAGCATTAAATATTAAAGCGAGATATTAAAATTTCAGAGAGCCTAAATTAAACCTGAGGTATTCAAAAATAAGTGTTCCTGCATATTTAATACTAGAGATCTCGTAATTAACTTTAGAAATCTCTCATGTTAAGAAAATGAGGAGCTGCCTAAAAACCAGTGACCACAGCTGTGACCTTCTGGGCACACGCTGGGTCTGCTATGGAGCAGGCACGGATTTGTTAGCAGGCTGGAAGCAAAGTAAGCCAGGGAGGACGGGGTCTGTATGTCCCTGGAAGGTCTTCACTGCCCATAGAGTGACCAGCAGGGTAAGCCCAGTGCTCGGCAGGCTGCTTGCCCAGCTGAGTGGGTACCCCAGCACAGGGCATTGAGGTGTTTTTTCTGCCTTCACCTGAGTTCCCAGGGCTGTGAAATAGCTCTATTTATCTCATGGTTCCTTGAGATATAAAGCCTTATATAAGCACCTGAATTTATTATTCTAATGCTTTCGTCCCTTGTGTGCTGCTATAAGTGGGAAGTTGCATTAAATCAATAGTATGCCACATTTTTAGGTCTCTCCAAGGATTTGAGTGTAGCAAATAAGGCCACAAGTCCTGCAGGTACCAGCAGCAGCAGCCAGCTCCTACACCGTGTGCTGAGCCCTAAGGGCTGAGTGGTTGTGCCTCTGCTTAAAACTGCATAATAGTATTCAATTAGCAGAGGCTGTGCCCCGGCTCATGAGCACTGGGCTCTGCTCATCCTGCTTCCACAGATGCAGGTGATTTTATCATCATAGCCTTTTGTGTCTGTGGAAATCAAGTCGAGATCGCCAAATGCCCTCCCACAGAAGAACATAGCTCTGTGACAATGGGCAGGCTCAAGGTTATGGACACTGATTTAACATTGGCAAGTTGTCCAGTCAAAGTAAATACGCTTTTCATGTGCCTATACAAAAGCTGCTCCACTAATATGACAGAAGAAGTCACCACCTTTGTCAATGGCAACACCAAATGACTGCCCCGTGTCACACAGCAGCTGGCACACATCTCTGTGGGCAGGGTGGGCAGTGAGGCAGCATCCCAACAGCACCCCAACAGCACGCCCTGGTGCAGGGCTCCCAGCAGCGCCCTGGGGACCCAGGCACAGCCCACAGTGCGACCCATCTGCGGGCTGTGATTTGTTAGGATGGCTGCTAACTTGCAGTACTCGATTTCGGAGGGTCACTCGGTACAACAGCAAACCACTCGTTCCCAGCAAAATGTCAGATTATGGATGGAGGGGAAGAGAAGAGGCTTGGAGAGATAAAACCATATACTGACAAAACAATAAAGGAAAAATCAATCTTTATGACAGATGAGAGAAGAGATTTACAGTGTAATCAGAAAGCACAAAGAGATTCATGGCTTGCCAGAATGGTATCCAGGCAGCATTACTCTATAGATGGCAACACAATCGCACTGCCAGATCTGTTTGTGTTTCTGAACAAATCTCTCTGTGCGTTCTGTTGGAGTGGGCACCATAAGCACAGATCTCAGCGCTCCATCTGCACGGCGTGCCTCTCCATGCACAGCTCCACAATCCTTGGGCTGTTCTGATGCGATCAGCTGCATGGAGCATGCATTGCAGCAACGGCAGGAGATAAGAGCTGCCCGGAGGGAGAGTTCCACACGGAGGGAGAGTGCCACACGGCTTCTCTTAGCACAGCCAGAGCAGTAATTAGTGTGGAAACCAAGGCAGCCCTCCTCCGCTAATGAGCTTCTGGCTATCAAGCCATTGTCTTAATTTCTAGGCAGTCAGATAAGATATCTTTTAGATAGGATCAGAATGGCCGCTCAGCTAGAATCCAAAGAAATCCTGATCTATGAGTTTAATACTATGTAAAGCTTAACATATACTTCAGCCTGAACTGGTTCAGATTGCCTGGCATTTTTTATCTAAAAAGCAAGAATCACACAGCAAGACCCCGAGGCGATTTAATCATCGGTTGCAGCAATGGAAAAGCAAATCCTTTCTTTCTCTCTCTGCAAAACCTCTCCTGCCCTGTGATGGCCACCCAGGCCTCCAGAGTCCGTCCCCTCCCCTCCAGCGGACCAGGGGTTCTGGGCCGTGGGCTGTGCCCCCAGGATGGACCTCCTGCCCTGTTGTGCCAACCCCCGCCCCAGGCCAGCAGCAGGCACGGCACTCAGGCTGGGAGCTGTCAGCAGAGCAGCAGAGCCCGCAGCCTTCCGGGCCACGGTCTGTTTGGTGCAACTCACTCCCCTGCTTGGTGTGGCATTCAGGCCCCAGCCGGGACACCTGCAGCCACTGCACCGTTCCTTACATCTTGTCTTTGCTCTCAGAAGCTCACGGGCAGCCCAGGGCTCATGGTAACAACAACGAGAACAAAATTAGCAGTGAGATAGGCAGCCAAGCTCAGACCCAGCCAGGAAAACCGTGATGTTGAGTCTTCTCTTCCCAACATCTCTCAAAACATCTCAGAGGAGGGTGTCAAGTGCAGACCCACAGGGAATCTGCAAACCCTGGCAATGTGCAATTGCAAAACAAGGCATGCACAGGGGTTAAACACACAGACCAGTCTGTAGCACGGATGTAGGTTTGTAGACACTCTCACCCTGTCAATTATTTAAAGAACATACCATGTAGAGCACCACAGCAGAACAAGTTAGAGCAGAGACCCAGCAGACTGGTGGTGAGTCTTTCTGACCATTCCCTCCAATAACATCACCAGAGAGCCCTGGCTCTAACAGAATGACACAAGTTATGTGGATGTCAACAGAATCATTCATATAGTACTCTGAAACTGCACAGCACAGCATGCAGAATAGAAACAACTATGATACCAGTTATGCTGTTTACAGATGGTGAGGATTAAATTCATCCTCCATGAAGCTCTGCACCACAGTAGCAATAAATCAGTTGACTGATAAAGGCAGCAGCACTGAAAATTATGCGATCTGTTGGCCTATTGCCTCAGTCAGGAAAACGACAGAGATTGGAAACCACACATTCTTCCTTGGTCAGTTTTCCCTTTGCCCCATTGAAGCATTGGTTAGCTCCTGCTATCTGTTCTGTTTAGAAAGTCAGGAGCAGAAATACAAGCAGAGGAAAACCTTGAAGGCATCAGGTTGATGCCACACTGCTGCAAGCAACAGATGACTGACTGCAATCCTTAATTTCCCCAAGACAGTTTCAAAACAATGAGCTTATCATTTTCAAGCCCAGCCATTTGTGTATGTCCTTTTCTCCTTTGTTCTCAGGTGGTGGGCAACCAGCATTTTATTTTGCACAAAGTTCTTTGGCAGCATTCGTCCATAATCATCAACAAAATAAGTTAATATATGTAGGCGACTATAATGACAGTAAATGCAGTGTGGGAGGGATAATATGTGCTTCATTGTCAATGCTCACATGCTGAATTAAATACTCTATTCTGGTTAAATGCTAATACACTCCATGAGCACTTTTCCATAAACACGTTTTTTAAGTGTGGTAGAATACAGAAGTGATATGAATTACATATTGATATAATCTGATATATGTGAGCTGAAGGAGGGGTGTTTTTCTGCAGCACGTCGCTTGGTACTGGCACTGGCACGAGCTGCATGAAAAAAGTCTTTGTGATAATATCAATTCAGCCCTATGTTGAGTTCACCCATCAGAACCACAGTAGCATCAGCCCTCATCTATAAAGGATGCATTCTTTTCGCAATGGGTTTGGCCACAGCTGGCCAAATGACGGGGATCACTTCAGCTTTAAGCGCCGGTAACTATCAATGATTCCTCTTTTCTGATATACTTAAGATTTTCTCTCTTGTGGTTTGCATCGCAGCCATGGGGAGGGAAGCCGAGGGCTGTGATGCTGTACTGATGCCTTGGGCATAACCGCCGCTGGCCCTACGCATCTGGCTGATACTTCAATTACTCTGCTAACACAGGGAAGACTTTAAAGAGCAGTAAACAGCAGCACCCTGAATTAATGCCTTGCTTCTCTGCTGTCTGTTTTTCACAAAGATATTTTCCTTAGCAATCCAGAGCAAAAGGCTCAGTATGGTATCATAAGGCAACTCAAAAGAATAAATAAGTTCCGCAACACAAAGCTCAGTATTAAAAAGACAGTGTGAGAACAGTATCTAAATGGTATCACCCATTTTGGAGCTAAAAATAGGCTCAGAATATCAAGGGAACTTTCAACAAGTAACGTAAGCTGATTTTAAAGGTGATCCATTAGAAGCCATCAGTCAAGTCTCACTTTGTGCTGAATGGTGAAACTGGAATAACTAAAAGAACTTTGCTGCTCCCTGACCCCAAAAATCCCCAACACCAACGTCAGCCCTAACGATGGGGCAGCAGCCCAGGCCTGGGGGTCCCAGCAGTGAGGAACAGAGGTGGGGATGTCACTGGGGGACAAAATGATAGATCAGAGCCCTCTGATATGTGACATGGGTGATATTTTCACTACTGAGGGAACAGAGCTCTTCTTTCATCCTCCTCTCCATGTAGATCTCTGCTTTCTAGGCAGAGATCCATTGGTAATCAATAGCTCCAAGCGTTGTCAATGAGATACTCCATGCAGTATAAAGTATAGAGGTCAAAGTGTTATATGTTTTTTTAAAAAAATCATCATACATAGAATCACATCACAGAATGGCCTGGGTTGAAAAGGGCCATCCTTGGCCCTTCCCAAGGGCCATTCCCCCTTGTCCTATCAATGTCACAATCAAAATCACAACCAAAATCACACAGCCTCCAATCAAAATCACATGACCACTTCCAACCTGCCGGTGGATTTCCATAGATCCCATGACTAATGCCCAATTAATTCTGACTGTCTCGAGGGTGCTTACTTTTAATTATAAACTCCTGCTTTACTTACAGAGTACGTCACCTATAATTGCATATCTTTCCAATATCTCTTGGTCAGAAAAACAAACTAAGCACCAATCTGAAAGACCTAAAGCTGAATGCTTCGCGAGCAGAATTTGGGAATACAAAGCAATGGCAGCTCAGAGGTGCGGAATGCTTTGGAATGTGGGGACGGGGAGCTGAGGTGCAGTGCTGCCCACAGCCCCGGCTGCCATGGGAGCCAGCGAGCACTGCCAGCCACAGACAGCCGTGCGTTGTCTCATTTGTTTCAGAATTAGCTCTCTTTTCAATCGAATGTCAGGACTTATTGTTTGAACTCCGATGGGCTGGTTTGCCAATTATCATCAGTGTCTTTTGTGAAGCAGCTTGCCCAGGCTTTTAAAACACAATTACCAGCCTGGTGCAGCAGATAGGATGCCTGTGACATTTTCGCATGCTGAAAATAAATACGTAAAATATAACAAAACAAGACTTTTATTAGTAACATACTTCTAGGAAGGAATGTAAAGTAGCCATTAGGAATCCTGCTAAGACCATTGGTCATTATGACAAGAAGGAAAGCAGCTTTCTTAGGGTTTTGATTTCTTTTTTCTACTTAATGGGTACTCCCTTTCCACCATCACCAGCAGACAATCTTGTCTATTAACATTTACTTGGCACTTATCACTTTTATATTTCTTCATAACCTCAGCAATTCAAATAACATTGCAGCTCTGCTCTGAACCTTTACTTTGGTACATATGGATAATGATGTAGCATCAAAGATGCCCCCCACCCCCACTGCCATCACAGAAGCTGCCAGGTGGGGTCATTTGGCTGAGTCAATCGTGCACCGTAAACTACATTTATACCTCATCCAAAAGGGTTCAGCAAAATAGTTGTTGCTGTTTTAGTTCTATGAAATCCATCGTTCCGAGGAGCTCACGTGGATGGGATGTGTGCTGTGTCTGCACGAGGCAGCTCCTTCCAGCAGCAGCACTGCTCCGTTCTGTGAGGGCAGAGCCAGGCAGAGGGCTCAGATGTGTCCCCTTCATACCCCTACGCTGTATTTAATTGACACTCTGTGCGCAGTGCAAAATCAATTACAGTGCAGCACCAGATTTAAATGCGATGTCAGTGCAACTGCACAGTTTGGATTGCCCTCTGTGAAGCAGGGTCAGGCTCTGTTAGACAGGAGCCAAGCAAGAACCAGCCCTGACTTTTCCAATTAAAACTGGAATAGCAAATTATTAAAAGGAGTCTGCACTATTTCTAACGGTGAGAAACAGATGGTAGATAGGATGAGTTCCATAACAACAGCCCAGAGCTGATCTCTAGGACAAGAGGAGTGAAATATGAACACCCATGGATGCAACACAGCTATCATCATCCACTTTTTTCTTCTTTCCTGCAGAGCAGATCTAGCACAGCACAACATTTGGTGTTACGCCCTGGGCCCACAGTGTTGCACATCTGTTAAACTTGTCTGCATAAAGGGTTAGGGTGTGAAAATCAGATTTAAAGCAGAATCCTTCTGTTAGCATTTTAAAAGCTTTACAGAGATAACCCAATCTTAGCCATGGTACATCAGCTCTTGGTTACATGGCTCTGGAATAAAAACCATAGTACCATAGAACTGTTTGAGTTGGAAGAGATCCTCACAGGCCACCTGGTCCCACCCCCTGCAGTGAACAGGAACACCCACAGCCCCACCAGGTGCTCAGAGCCCCATCCCTGACCTCGGGTGTCTGCAGGGATGGGACACCACCGCCTTTCTGGGCACTGTTCAAAAGCTCCGAGTAAACTGATGATCCTACCTATTGGTCGTGCCTCTCATTCAAATAATTAATGCAGTCAGTATGGAAACTGACTCAGGTTACAAAGCCAAATCCTGTTTCAAGCCATGTGCAGCAGCTTCATCATTTAAATACATTCTTGCGCAGCATATCTATGACAAATTATTTGCTTCCCATGGCAAGTCTCAGTTTTTAGGCTAATGAGCAGATATCTCACACTCCCTGATTTGGACCTTCCATCTCCCCAGCCCCACGTGTACAGCCTTTGTTCTGGCAGGTTTGATGTGTTTGCCCTTTACACCACTGGCGTTTGCTTCACACTCAGAACAGAGAATTACCAGGCGGGGCTACAAAATGGAAGCACACAGCAGTACAGGCTGCGTGCACTGAGATCTGGAAGTGCTGCACAGCGGGATTCCTCTTGCATTTGCGAAATCACTCAGCAGAATTACAGCTTTTGCTGGCAAAGCTACTTAAAAGCAAATAAGGTCAAAAAAGCATTAAGGAGCCTGAAGGGAAAGCCTGGCATTATTCATCCGTTCAGAACATAAAGCTTCTGCGTCAACCGCGAGCAGTTACAGTAAACATTTGTACAACACTTCACCTCCATAGATGGGGTGAGCAGAGGGATTATTTCTGGTTGGTAATGTGATGGTTTCCCTGCGAACCACAAACGATGGGAGCAGGTGGGACGCTGTGCCTCCCCGTGGCACAGCCCTGCTGCAGCCACATGCCACGTCCTGGTTATGGAACCTTCATGGTTTATGTGAAGTGAACCATTCTGAGATGAGGACAGCAGAAAGTGGAATTAGGTCCAGTATATCTGCCTGTGAACTTCCCAACATGGTACACATCGGGCTTCCCAGCTTGTCTCCACTGTGCAGAAAGTGAGGTAGGACCATGACGTTAAATATATGTAACCAAACGCAAATCAGCCTCTGAACTGAGGAGCCTGAATCTCATCTGGGGACACAGAAAAAGAGAGGAGCTAATACAAAGCTACTAGAAAGTGTTTCTCACAGTTGACCTTACTGAAGTACTTCCTAGTTACCCAGAGAGAGGAAGCATGCACAGCACACTCGTGCTCAGGCACAAGTCATGAGTTCTAAAAAACACAGATAGGACTGTATGGATAGGAGCAATCCCAGAAGCACACCTTAGCTGTAAAAGAAGTCACCATTTTTTTTTACCTAGTGCCCAAAACTCGGTTCAGTTTAGATTGGGTACATTTGTACTGGTAGCATTTATGATCAGACCAACAAAATCAGCCACAACAACACGCTCTTAATGAATTTCAGAACAGCAAACATTGAGCTAGCAAATGTCAGCAGGTGATGCTGCACTTTATTCCAGAACAAATACAATGTCATATCGATAACAGAAAAACCAACTCCAGCCCTTATTTGGGCATGGGCAGTTTTCCTGCAAATAAACTTGCATAAATCACAGTGAATCAAAGAGTAACACTGAGTGCAATGCGGGAACACTGCTGTACGAAGTGCCACTCACACCGTGTCGGACTCACATTCACATTATGGATGATACCCATCACACCTTTATCTGTCTTCTGCTGATGAAATTTGTGCTGTGAGTCAATGTACAGCATCCGTGTCAAAAGATCAGATATTGTATTTGTTTGTTTTCTAGCTTGCTTATGGCTGATAACAGCATAAGCTGAGCGAATCCAAGGAAAAATAATTCATCACAGTGCACTGTTCCCTCCTGCACTGCCTCAGAGACGTTCCCATCACAAGTGTGAGTCCAACTGCATCAAATTCCGCTTAAGCATCATCCATCAGCTGCACAGAGAGCACTTTCCTAAGGCTCCTGTAGGGCTGACGGAGCTGAGCACATTGGCCAGAGCCCAGCCAGGTCAGCATTCACCCGACACCCACCTCTGCACTGCTGCCCCTGCCAGGCCCTGCGCTGCAGGGACGTCCCTGCCCTGTGCACCGGGGTCACTGCAGCCCCAGCTGCCACCCGTGGATAAATCCATCCCCACAGTGACCCTACAGACAGCCCCAGGGGTTGGGTCACCTCTCCCTGCGCTCAGACCCCTTCTGTTAAGGATTGCATCTAACACTAGAATCGGGTTATGGATTGTACACCGTGTTACAATTAGAAAGCGATATGCATAGATATATATATACTAACCTTTTTTAGTTGTTTCTAAATAATTCATCTCCAATACAGCAGGATAGGGAGAGGGGTTTTGCTTTTAACAAGCGCTTTACAGCCACTGAATTGAATGGATGCCTTATTTGTGAGGGTGGGAGGGATTTGGAGAAGCAGCCCCCGCTGCACAGGCAGCCACAGAGCCCTGCAGGATGGACAGCCCAGGCAGCAGGGCTGGAAGGCACTGTGGGGCTGTGCTCCTGGGCCGGGCACTGTGCAACGTGAGCCAAGCAGGAGCACTGCAATGCTGCAGCAATGGGGATCTGTCTGCACTGCCAGCTGCACCCCATAAGGAACGAAAGAGCCTCCGCAGAACAGACGGAAAAGGTTTTTTCCAAAGCCACTCAGTAACTGCCTTGTAACCTCACTTCTGTACGATGGGTAGGAATGGAATCACTTCCATTAAACATCAGTTAGGTGAACTTCTCCCAGGATTAACATATAACAATGTTTTCTTTCTCTGTTGTTTTCAATGAGTTTCACCTGAGGTCAAGAGTCCCTAACTCTTTCCAAAACTCAGCAACAGCCCATAGGGACGAGCACACTTATTTCCTGCATCTGTTCTCCAAATTAAATCAGAAAGTGCTTATAAAGGAACATTCCTGGCAGTCCCCAGGGAAGCTCTGATGGAGACCTGCCGTGACGGCGATGCTCACTGCTGAGATCTCCGCGCTGTGGCACGGCTGGAACCTTTCCTCTCTTCTTTTCCATTTGATATTGTACTAATTGTAAGGGAAATGTAACACCACCACAGGGATCAAATCTGGAACACTGGCGAGACACCGGTTGGGTTCAATGGATCAAGAGATTCAATTCAGATGTTACCGTGCCATGAGAGCAGCGAGCAGCCATGCCCTCACATTGCAGCACCATTTGTGTTTGCTCTGGCACTGGGAACATGGTGTGAGGGCGTTTTAGTGGCACATATGAACATGAAGGCAGAGCCCATGTGCTATTAACACAGTGCTGCTCTTTGGCACTCGTGATAATGTACCGTGTGGAACTATGACCAAATCCAACCAGCCCAACCTTCAGCACTGCACAGCATCTTAGGACACACACAGTGTTTTCAGTAGCAGCAGACTACGGGATGTGGGGGCTGCAGCCTGGTAGGACATACCTGTGTTTCTCGCTTCTATGTACTATTTTGTATGGGTTAGAGAAGATGGCCTCTGTTGTGCATTGTTTGTGAAATGTTTCTTATCCCAGAGAGGTGTACGATGTAAAATACGTCAGTGAAAAGTGTATATTTTATGTGAGAGGAAAATACATTTTAATAAAGGTAAAGCTTTGTTAGCTGTAAAAATGGCAACTGTTCAAGTGTACAGTAACTTCTTACTAATGTACGAAAATCTGTGATATTTTTGATTTGATTGTATTTGTATTGCCCAAATAAAACATTTTGGCTGTATTGTTCTTAACTGCTACTTCTTTAAGCGGAGGAATGTGCATTTATACCTCAGGAATGCTTCTCATTCAGGAAGAAAAAGAGCCATTTCCAAGTTTTTGGATGGCACTCACAGTGAGTGTGCCGAGTGAAAGCCCATTCTGGCACAATCGATGCCCACATGGACACCTCTGCAGATCTCTCTAATGGTAGGAAGGAAATCTATCTTCTCCAGGGGCTTTCAGCAGAGGACTGGTGGTGGGGTGAGGCTGAGAGCCCTCCCTCAATGGGAGGGCCCCATGAGGGACCCACAGCAGTACAGCTAAGGGTGAGGTGCAGCATACAGAGAACATAACAGAGATGGTGACATCTAAGCCATCATGGCCTTCCTACTTTTTCTTTCCATCATTAAGGGGAGATAAACTAAAAAGATTTCGCTGGCAGCCCAGACAACACAAGTCAGCAATATCCTAATCTAAAAACCAAAACAAAGAAGAATGAGACATCATTATCTTATTAGCACAGATGATCACTGAGCTCCTTTCAGAAACATTAGCCATTACCCCACCTGCCTAGAGCATCTGTCTGGGCCCAGCCCTGTGGGCAATGTTCTATCACTCCACCTGCATCCCTGTAAACCTAAGCAGGGCAAGGGCATCAACAAAATGAGCTGTGCCAATTAAGTGTGGAGATAGAACAACATAACAGGCAAACCAGACAAAGCCTATAGCAGCTCTGGGCCAGCAGTGCCCTCCCACAGCACACGGGCTCCCTCTGAGCACAGAGCATCCCTGCTTCCACAGCACAGCTGGTACTGCTATGTGCTACAAGTCAGTGAAGCACTACTGCTATGTGCTGGGGAAATGAATGGCATTGAGCACCAAACCTTCCAGCAGTCCCACCGACGGAACCAGGTGAGCTTCCCCTCCAACCTCAGCCATTCTGTGTTGGCATGTGTATGGGAACTGTTGAGTCACAGCCAAACCACTGATTGATCACCTGAGGCAAGGACTGGGTCAGCCCTGGGAGCACAGGTGAAGGCAATCCACCTGTGTGACTGGAAGGGATGCAGCCAGGCTCCACCTCTCCTAGGCCCCATTTAAGGGCTAATTGCCTTAAATCAAAGGGTTTCTATTCTGATCACTGCCGGTCTACTTTCACTTTATAGTTACCAATAAGAAGTTAAAGAGAGTATCACCGGTGGATTCATTTTGATTGATGGCATCTGCCCACTCTCTTGCATTTTAAGGCACCTCATTATCGCACATTCAAGAACTGCATTTCTTAGCATGCTTAATAGCCCTTAAACTTGAGGCAGCTAATTGGTTCAGCTGGTGTTTCTGTGCCTTCGCTGCAAAGCTAATAAAACGAAGCACAAAAATGAAGAATATTAATGGTTCCTCCTTTGTGAAGATAAGCTTAGTGGCCAGTTTATGCTTCAATTAACGTACAGCAAAGAGTGCCTTTAGAAATAGAAAGACTACCATCAAGAAAAGGCTGCTGTGAAATATTTTTTTCCCTCTGGTATCTGTATGGGAACTGTTGAGTCATGGCCTGATCCACTGATTGAGCACCTGAGGCAAGGACTGGGTCAGCCCTGGGAGCACAGGTGAAGGCAATAATGTGTGTAGGACCAGAAGGGGTGGATCCTGGCTGCACCCCTCCTAGATCCTATTAAAGGGCTGACTGCCACTGGGGAAGGATCTCTTTCTGGAGATTCTTCTTTTAGGAGTTTTTCACCGTAATCCTAGGTCCTCAGATATGGGCAAGCCTTTCTTCTTTTTCACTGCGATAATCTTTTAATCTTTCCAACTATAATGCCTGTGAAGTACCATCCTAACCATGCTACTCTTCCAACAGAACAGTACCTCATATACATATTTAGGTATTTGAGTCCCTTTCATACATTTTTCACCTCTATCCTTTCAGACCATGAGAAAACAATTTCTACATGAAGTCCTGTATCAGCAGAAGATGCACACAAACACTTCAAACACTTTCTTTTACTGCAGTATCTTCTCCAAGAATCATCCTTACTAGGAGGAAACTGCATCATCCAACCTCCCTCCCAGGGGTACCTGCAAGCAGCAGGGAGCAGATCAGAGGCAAACCATGTTCTGAGAATCTTGGGTGGAAATAGCTGATGTATCATAATTCGAATCCTTCAGTCTGCAGAAAGTGAAGTGATGGGAACGTATTTTGGTGGCATGACAGAGAATGTTTGCTGCAAGAAACTTTTAAGCATTTTTTTGTTTGTTTCTTGTGGCTGGTAATCCAGAGGAGCCCCTGACCTGCAGGCTGTGTGCTGCTCCTGCAGCTTCCCCACGCACTGGGATGCGTTCTGTGGTCAGGAGAGCAACTCTGGGTTATCCCCAACCAAGAGCCTGTCTGCAGAGTGTGCCTTCACACCTTCCCTCCCTGTGTGTGCAGCTTAGACTTTCCCCCATAGGATGTTTGATTACTGGAGCAAATGCAGACTTTGGTTGCTGTTTTTCTGTAGTGAGAGGCAGTGGCAAATCCCCCACCCAACTTCTGCAGCTGTGTCAGATGAATGCTGCTCACAGCCACAGCAGTGCCTCTCAATGAGCACAGATCTCACTGCTGCGGTGCTCTGTGCTCTTTCTTCCAAAAAAGAACTATTTGCTGTTGCCTTCTGCTTCCTCTGATCTTCTCTTTATTGGGAGAAAAGCTCTTTTTTTTTTTCCAATACCTGAGCTGAACAGATATTATTTTCCTATGCTTTTAAAAAAAAGAACAAAAACAGCAGAAAACCAACTTTGTCTTTATTAGCTGACTGCTTTCTTAAGACACCATAATGACAGTCTGTTTGTAATGCTGGTGTAGCCCAGAATCCCTGCTATCAACACAATGGAGACAAAGTGATGCTTGGCAGTGGCTGCAGATCATTATACCCCTTGCACGCTGCAGGGTGGAAGTAACTGATGATTTCTGCCTGTCACCCAATGCCAGACATCCCCTTTTCAAGGTGTATTTTTTTCCTTCTACTGCTCTATAGTTTTATGGACTGACACACAGCAGGAAAGAGACAGAGGAGAAAGTTGTGGTATCACATCACTTCCCAGCTGAAGAAACACATTCCATAGCAGGAAGGGGGAAGGCATCAAAGAAAGGCCTGGGTTGAAAAGGCCCACAATGCTCATCAGTTCCAACGCTCTGCTATGTGCAGGGTCGCCAACCAGCATCCCAGGCTGCCCAGAGCCACATCCAGCCTGGCCTTGAATGCCTCTAGGAATGGGGCATCCACAGCCTCCTTGGGCAACCTGGGAACAGTGCGTCACCACCCTCTGGGCGGTCCTGCAGCCTTTGGCTGGTGTTGCTGTGAGGTCCCCTTGCTGGGGTTTTTCCAAATGCACGGGCTTTAGGTGTATGCTCTGCATTTGCAGAGTGTTAATAGGACAGGTCAGGGACAATTGGGCTCATCAGACTGCTGTGTCTAAACAGATACTTGATGCCTATTGAGCTTGCTTTCCTATTCTTGTGTAATACTTAGCTGTGACCTTGAATGTTGCTGTCTTTTGTTCATTTGTTTGTTGCAGAGAAGGTTTTTCTCTCTCTCCCCATCTCGACAAAGATGAGAAATGGATTTTTTCTTTTTACACTTGTACATGAGCACAGTACATCTAACAGACCGCTGTGAGCAGGCAGCAGCAGCAGCTGCATCATTGCGCTCCCAGCGGTCCCATGCCAGCATAGGGCAGTGCTGTGTCCTGCAGGTGTCTGCTCCTGGGCACGGCTCTGTGCCGGGCAGAGCTCCCTGCAAAGTGACACCCAGTGCCCAACCTCCTGTGTGCCTGGGCTGCACTGCCTGTAAAATATCCATGCCCGTCCCTCTGTCCTGCAGCCGCTCACCTGCAGCTCTGGCCTCCAGCACCTCAATGCCTGCAGGGAGGCACGTCCTGATACTGCAGTATGAATGTTTTAATAAAGATCATCATCATAGACTGCATTGAAATATATACAACAATAGACTTCCATTCTGAAGTTTGAGAGTGCGATGATCTGCTTACTCCAAAGGAAATCTTCAGTGTCTGATTGCAGAGTGTTTTCATCGCTGAACTTCTCACTGGCCTTAACAGCACCTCTGCCCTTGTCTCTCCCAGGCAGCCCGTGAGCCTGCTTTGGCCCTACAGAGGAAGCTGAGGGCTGCTGCCCTGCACAGAGCAAGGTGTGCTGTGGGTCTTGGCTGTGCTGGAGGGGATCTGGGAGCACCTCCTGCTGACAGCTGAGCTGTGAGGCACTGCACCCATGCACAGATCTTCAACAGAAACACAGCGGCAGCCCAGCACTGGGATTGCTTCAAAACTATGTTGATGGAAAGGTCAGAAGATGCAGTGTTTGCTTCCAGCAGACTGCTGCTTCCTTTTGGAGATGTAATGGCTCCATCTTTGAGCTTTCCCACCCCTATCTGATTTCATTTTCTTTCATAATGTGCATATGCTTACATTCAATAAAAACAAGAGCAGTTGTCTCTGTAAGCCTACGAGGTGCTGCCACTTAGAAATACCGGAGAAGGGACTCATAAAAGAATGAAGCCTACGACACAATGCTGCTTTTAGGACTGCAATCACTCTGCTGTAATGGGATCACACTCATTTCTCTTGAACAGAACCTCACAGTAAATAGTAAGTACATAAAAGCAGCAGCAAGAGATAGCACAGATAAAAGACTGTTCCTCTGAATATTACAAGGATGTACCTCTGATAAATGGTTGTTCCCTGGTATTGCTGGTCCCAGATAACAGTATCCCAAAGCCTGACTTTTCCTATCCAAGCCTTCCCTCTAACCAAGGGCATGCTGTCACACACCTGGACTAACCAGCATGGACAGGGATGTTCTGCCATCTACTGAACACAGGAGGGGACCTTCATCCCAACCCACAGCCGCAGAGCAGCCTTTGAGGGGCTATTCTCTCACACCTCACATCAGCAGGGTTTCAAGCTGCAGGTTGGTTTTATTTTCTGAGCATTGTTGAGTCAGTTGTAACTGAAGAGAGCTGGAGGAGAACCCGATGAAGAGTGCCCACAACCCTCTGGCACCCAATGATCCGACACGGCACCATCGATGAATCTGCAAAAAGGATCATTTGTCTTCTGTTCCTATAGCAACCAATAATTTTGATCCTTGTGTATTCACGTATGTGTTGGTGCCTTGTTTCCATGGCAAGACACAGAATCCTGCAGCAAAGATGGCCCTGCAGGTAGGATGGCCCCATAGGAAGAATAGCCCCAATGGGAAGGATGGACCCATAGGAAAGATAGCCCTGCAGGTAGGATGGCCCCAGGAGAAGGGTGGTCCTGTCCCCATCCCATTGCTGTGCACAGCACTGTGGGCTCCAGGCTGCATCCTTCCCCTGCCCAATCCCGGCCCCACGGCACCCTGACATTGCACTGACCTTCCTGGTGTGGGGCAAAAAGAGGAGCAAATACCACTGGAAAGTCAAGATTCTTCATCAGTGCAAGCACAAATCCAGAGGAAAACAAGTTGCATAAACCCCAGGGTAAAGAAAAACAAATCAAAGAGATCGGACATTTCCTCCTGCCTCTTTCTTGTATTTTCTTGCTCCATAAATCATCTTATTTATATAATGGAGAACAGTAAAGCAAGGCAGATTTAGAAAACGCTTTTTCCTGTCCGAGAGGAAAATGATTGATGCTGTGCAAAAACAGTGTCTGAGTAAAAAAAGCTTTAGGAATGATTTAAGGAAACGCACAGAAAGGTTGGCTTTGGATGCTGAAAGATGCCAAATGCATCAAATTAATTAAATATCTGGGCACTGCCTCGAACAGTTATACTTCAACAGAAGGAACAAAATGGCATGAGGCTGTCTTCAAATCAGAGCCACTCTCTGTATCATACGTAGGAATGACTTAAGGATCGCAAAGTGACCGGAGTGGCTGAGGGCAGAGCAGAAGTCTTTGGCTCCATCTGAGGTTCAGCTTTGCCACTCCTGCACACCACTGGGAGCTCCCGGCGAGCCCTTGGCCAGCAGGAGCAGAGGTGGGAGATGTGGGACTTATTGCTGCGCTGTAAATGAGGGATTCACTGTTGTTATCAAACCTTGGAGCATCTTCTGGGAGCCCAAACCTCCTTGTAGTCCCTTATGTAGTTCTAAGAGTTCAGCCAGAAAGTGAGCGAAGGTGGAAAGCAACAGCTGAAGTTCAAAGGGGACTGAGAGCAGATTATTGCTCACTGCGCGTATGCAAATGCAAGCTGCAAACCGCCCCTAATGACAGCTAATGAACCAGGCTGTGAGAGGCAGCGCAAACACTGAGCGATGCTGTACAGCCATTTAGAAACGCCTTTTAGTCAACACCAAAAGCAGCTTTTTGTTGATAACGTTAATGCGCAGTGAGATGGATGATGAATTCACATCTCAGTTGGTTTGCAGCTGAGGAAGTATTTCCTGAGGACCGTCTGGGCATTCCAGAACTTCATTCCTCAAAAAATGTTTGTTCCATCCGACATTTGTCACATCTTGCTGTTAATCAGGAAGGTGCTGCAGCGCAGTCCTGGACGACCACGAACACCCAACCTCAAACCCCAGTTAGTGTATGCTGCAGGTGACCCCGCTCCATCTCCCCAGGCCTGCACGATACAACGCAGAGCTGTAGAGTCGCAGCTGTGGGTCCGTTATGGTGCATTACGAGGAATGAGCAGGGCTGGAAGGCGCCACCTTGGGAGCAAGAGGACAAAGCTAACTTCAGCCCATCTTCCTTCTCCCATCCTGTACACAGGCAGCTGAGTGCTGGTGGGTTCTGCGAGGCCCCATAGCAATGAGATGAGCCTGCTCCTCAGACCCGCACTGGGTAAGATCTGCATACGAGGTGCAGGCTGGGGCATGTGGGCAGAGCACCTGGCCACGAGCTGCCGTGCAGGAGGAGGTCATTTGGTGGTCCCAGCCGTCCCGCAGTGCTGCAGCACCAGGCCCGTGGGCTGCCCATAGGGTATGTGTCCCCAGCACTCCTTGTCACTCCGTTCACCTTGCATTGCAAAATTACTTATTTTCCTTAGCTTTAGAAAAAGGTGAGGCGCTGTTTTCCCACAAGATTTATATACAGCCCCTATCTCTTCTAGGTAAAAAGAAATGGCTTCTCTTTACCTGCATTAGTCTGACGTGGATATTAATCTCTAGAAATACCCACACAGACTCTATCACCCCCAGGTATCTGCCTTTAATATACAGAGCACTGAATCATAAGCGCCTAAAATCAAAACACACTCAAAATAATCTGTTTCCCCACTCTCCTCCTTCCCTCTCCTCCCCAGGCTGGGGGCTCTGCAGCGCATTACGGATGGCGTCTTTGAGGAGGACTTTTTGTTTCTTATTTGTTTCTGACTCTGAGATCAGTATCAGCTGCTTCTGCGAGAACAGAGCTTAAAACACAAAGGTTTCTCAAAGGGAGGAGGGTTTGGGGGTTTGTTTGGCGTTATTTTTTGCTTTAACCAAGCCACAAATAATAATACTTTCTGCTTCTTGGGGATAAATGAGCGTTAACTTAAATGATTGGTCAAACTGCGTGTGAAGAACATGCAAATATCTTCCCGAAAATTGCTCTTACGGTAACTGCCCCCCCCCCCCCCCAGCAGAAGTCTTTGGGCTCCATTGAAACGCGCTCATTTTTCACGGCCGCAGATGCTCGGCAGCTGGATGGGAACACATCAGTGGTTGAAGCTGCCGAAATGTAACCAGCAATCAGTCTGCTGGGGGAACAAAACACAGGAGCTAATCCTGCAGCAAAGGATATGCAGATGACTTTCATTTTCATTACAGAAAAAATACCGCTAAAACACAACAACGCAAACTTAATGAGTGGCAAAGGAAATTAATGAGCATTTAAAGACGTCCTTCTGGCAGTCCGGAGCGGTACAGTATCTGGGAGAGGATGGATGGCTGTGACGGCTGCTTGCAGAGGTGCCTGGCCTGGCCTGGCCCAGCACAGGGGGCAGAACCTCATCCTGCAGCCAGCAGCTCACCTGGGAGGACAGCTTCCAAACCTCACCCTTCAGCCACAGCAGTAGCCATGAGTGCACCAATGGAAGGAGAGCTTGGATTTAAAGTATCGTGCACAGCTGAGGGGGGCACGCTGGAGAATTCTGCTTGTGGTAATGAGGAGGGTCTGAGGACAACCAACTCGCTAAGTGCTAAATAACAATGACTTGGATATGAAGGTGGCAGTATGGCTCTGTCTGTTCTATGCACTCACACACACACAAACACACCACTATTTCTCATCCTGCACTGTATTTCAGACAAACAGCTCATTTATTTGCCAGTTTCCACCACTCTTAGGATCGTCTGAGAGCAACGTTTATTCTCATTTGCTATTAACCTGTGAGTAATATCGTGCTTCCCACCGTTAACACTAGCAGTAGCAAATGCAAGTGCTGATGCATGGGCAAAGTTCAGCCCATCTGATTTCAGCATCTCCTGTCTGCCAGGATCCAGCCTGTCCCTGCCCTGACCATGGCTGGTAAGGAAAGGATTAGCAATGCAACAGCAGCCAATTACTGGGACAGGAACGTTTCCCTGTTTTGAAATATCACAGATTACAGAGCAAACGGAGAATTGTGTGTGCTTTTAAATCAAGGCGTTAATTATTATCCCATTTGAAAGAGTGACTAATTATTAGTATGCATTAGTATGTATATAAATAGTCAATTATGCTGTATGTATCTGTGCAGCTTCTGTCGCGTCAAGGCAGTGCACTTTCACCACGCAGCACCTCACAGCACTTTGCTGCTGTGATCAAATGATCTTTAGGAACGACTGCAGATTATACTGTGGTGCATCTTTATTGCTTCTGCAAAGGCACTGGATCATTTCCTGCATTTTCTTCCTAGCAAGATCGATATTTTCCCAGCTCTGTTCTAGCCATACCAGGGCAACAACAGTGAGTTCATCCACAAACTATGGCTGTGCTCTGTGTTTGCCCACATCAGTACACTGAGCCACCACACCCTGGGTTTACCCCACAAAATCTATATGGGACAGAAGGCCCTCCTTAGTTGCAGTGCTCACTGCAGCTCTGTAAGGAGATGCATCCATGAGAACGTCTTTGAGGCAGCTGTTGCACGCTGCCATCAGAGAATCCCTCCAAAACTGCTGTTCCTGGAGCATCTCTCCTGTGGTGCAACAGGCAGTACGTTCAGAGGCAAAGCCTGAGACATGGCACGTGGCCTCAACCCTCATCCTGATTAAGCAATTCCATGCACTCTTATCAAGCCAGAGTGTTCTTGCAATAGCACGCAAGAAGATTTTCTTTATAAGCTTTCTAATTAACTTCTGTTAACTTTAGTTTGATAACAAGGTTTAATCAAGTGTATCATTGCTTTGTGTGGGCCTTCACAAGCACGACTGATTGATCCATTCGCCCTTTTCTCATTTGGTGAAAGAACGAAGCAGGGACAGCCACAGTAATGGGAGATGGGGGGCTGTCCTGGGAGGGCTGTCCTGCTGGGTGAGCCTCCATTCCCACAGCCCTTCCCCCCACAGCACGATGCTCTGCTTGGAGAAGCCATACCACTTCCACAGACCTGCTCTGCAGCACCCCTCTGCTCAAGGCATAGAACCACAGAATCATTCAGGCTAGAAAAGCTCTCCAAGATCCCCACGCCCACTCCCAGCCCACCCCCCATGCCCACTGCCCACGTCCCTCAGTGCCACATCCCCACAGCTCTGGAACACCCCCAGGGACGATGACCTCCCTACCCCACGGGCAGCTGTGCTGGTACCTGACAGTTCTTTGGAGGAGAGATTTCTCCCAGCACCCAGCCTGACCCTGGGCACAACCTGAAGCAACTTCAGATGCCAGCATGCAGCTGATCAGCAGAGCACATCCCCATGGGGACCCCCCCAGATACCATTATTTCAGACAGTGGCCAACGACATTAGCTTTAGTATGTAACCTTTGATCAAAGTGTGTTTAATAAAATCTGAGCCATCATATAATGAAGGAGGGGAAGATCTGGTCAGCATGCAAGTTTCTGAGAGAAGTCGAGACACCCATTGACTTCATTGGTAGTTGTATCAGATCTGTAAAATGCAAATGGATATAAATATTGTTTACTGCAAGTGCACAACATGAAAATCTGTATTTTTAAAATAAATTGTGTTTTTAAAATTTAAAAAAACAACAACACATGCAAAGCTACAGATGGAGTTTTTGTCGTTTGCTCAGCAGACAGAACATTGAACCCTGCACCCATTCAACATGTCCTCACCACAGATTTGCTGCACCTGCTGCTTTACATGTTGGTGCAGCTGCTCTGAATACTGATGGCCCACTGCTGGGGGCCATCACAGCATGGCCATGACACCTGCTGAGAGCAGTGACCAGCAATGGGCCTCTGCCGGAGGCAGTGCTGTGCACTGGGCATGAAGTTGCCAGGACTGGTACTGAGCAATTCCTTTGCTCACAACCTATGTTGGATGTTGCACCAAGCTGAGGACCCCGGCCCTGTGCACCAGTGGGAATGGATGGGATCCCTCTGGCCTGGAGCTATGCCATGGGCTGGCACGGTGGCTGCTAGGACACCTGCAGCCGGGCCAACGTTGGCCACCAGTCTTTGAACTGGTTGATGGTCTTCTGTCATTAAAAAGTGGTGTTGAAAGAGTAGGAAAAGAATAATGGAAGAGAATAAAGAAAGGAAAGAATAATGGCGCTGTTGGAGATCCATCCTGTGATGTCCATGAGCATGAGTAGCTCAAAGCCTCTGGTGCTCACACAGCACAGTTTGGTCCCTTTGGAGGCTGCTGAAGCTGCATCCATGGGGAGGGATCCCCCAAACCGCACCAGTAGGAGATGCACCTCATTCCTCACCATGGGGAGGGCAGGGATGGCCCCTGCACGGCGCTGCCCCTGATGAGTGCCACCCAGCCTTCCTGCCTGAGGAGCAAGCGGTGGAAGGGCTGCACCAACACTTCTGTCCTTCATTTCCCAAAGACCCTTCTAAGCAGTAAGCAAACATGACTCACAGTTCGCATGCCTGCACAGTAACTCAGCACTAGAGCTCTTTGCAGCAGCACCATCAGCCCACCTCCAGAGCTGCTCCTCGTGCCTCCCAGAACCACAAGACAGGCTGGCCCTGCTCTGGCACACAGCTGGGGCCAGCATGCTGAGGTCTTCACTTCACAGGAACGATTTGAGGAGCTGTTCTCCACCAATTAAAACAATTCTGAATAGAAAGAAGTTGAAAGTTGGACAAATGGCTTATAAAAGGAATCACTGAGATCTGTCGAAGCTCAGAAGGAGGTGGTCAAGAGCAGAGCAGAGGACAAGGCAGTGGGAATGGAAATGCACTATTCATACAGCAAAATCCTTGACAAATTCAGAACTTGGTAACTTTTTCCATTGCCAGTGGACTTATTCATCTTACTGTGAAGACTTTCACCTTAAACAAACAAAAAAATCTTATTCTTCCTCAGAAATAAATCCGAAGACTTTCAAAGCCATATGGATGCTTTATTTTTGTCTTGAGTGTGTTGCCATGCAACTCGGAGAGGCATCGGCTCCCTTGCAGTGATTGCCACGAAACTTCCATCCAATTCACTTCATTGTGTTACTTGATACGAGTTTGGGATGACCTCACATCCATCTGCCTGTATTCTATTTAGTTCTCTTCCTTCTAAACACGCAAAGCAGAACATCTTGACCTTTCTTTTAGAGTCGCTTCTCCTCGGCGGTGCTATTGAAGACAGTGGAGCTAGACTAGTACTTACGGTGACTATTAAATCTCAAGAGTACTCTTGATTCTTATTTTATTGACATTACAGCACCCTGCTCCAGAAACCAAAGAGATTGATAGGATCTTTGGGAATAAAAATTGGTTTTCTGAGGTATTTGGATCCAGCAAACAAAGAATAAAGGTCCGGTACCTTGAAAACATATGACAGTATGCACTCCTTAAAAAAAAATAAACATTGAAACGGATGAGCGGGAGATGGGCTCATTATCCATCCAGAGAGACCTGCAAATCAGAACTGTGTATCTCTCACACATGAGTACACCCTGAGGAAAGCATTTGGATGGGATGCAGAAGTCTGTGGGTGTCTGTTGGAGCCACCTGGGCCAGAAACAAGGCTGGAGAAGAGTGTTAGCAGGAGGCACTGATTAGGAGCAGTCACCAATACAATCAAACCTATTCAGCATCCAGGAGAAGGCGGACTGCTGAAGTTCGCATGCAAAAAATGTTTGCCAGAAAAATTATTCTTACAGGAAACAAGTATCAGAGAAAAGGGAAGCGAACCCTCTGGTAAATCCTTTTTGTAGTGAGCTGGGATCAAAAGGCAAACTGCAGTGCATTTAGCCCCGCTGCTCAGTGCCATCATGTGGATCTGCACCACATCAGCAGCAGCTGTGGGAAGAGAAGCAGTTACCAATCTGTTAATTGGCACTTCACAAGGACAGGTTAAAGCACAGTATGCTTTGTTTCACAGATGATTCATTGGGGACTGGCTATCATAATCTTTGGTTTGTGGTTCCAGGCAGAATATGCAAACTGCACAAAGGTGGTCTCTGTAAGAAGGTAAAACCAGCACCTCTAATGAACCTGGAGAGGGAAGGGCAGCTTCCATCTTTTGGGGACGTCAGGGAAAGCTGCAGCTCTGCTGAAGGGTGAGAGCAGCTCCGTAGCATCACAACCACCCTCCCACTGCCCTACCAGTGCTCAGGGAACTGCTGCCCCTGTCCCAGGCTGGGTGTAGGTGAGCAGCTGGGGAAGGGAGCAGCAGCAGCAGGCAGACGGGGACTGGCTTTGCACTGCTGCCCTGTGCTGCTGCCAGCTGGAGGGCCACAGGGACTCATCTCACCATGGGCAGCCCCAGCTGGTGGACAGATGGGCAGTGCCTGTTTTCTGCCTTATTTTGGTGGGAGAAACAAGGAATAAGAGAAGACAGTGAACACTCCTAGGCCATGTATCACCTCTGGGCACTGCTACTGCCAATGCTCCATTTCTTGGGTTCATCCCCAGGACATCTGGCTAGGTCTTCCTGCTTCAGTTGGGTCCTGGAAGAGCAGGGTGTTATGCTTAATAATCAGACGCTCCCTAGCTATAAAAAGCATCCTGAATATACAGTGAAGCTTCTAACTACAGTGACTCGGTTCTGATGCCCGACTTCTTTCCTTGGGAACTCACAGACAGCACTGCTGAGGCTGCTGCTTGGATCTATTGCTAGGAAAGGAGGCACCCAAACAATGCCACCTCCTGGAGCCTTTCCTTTTTCTTCTTCTACTTCGGTACATTTTAATATGAGATCAAAGTCAAGCTTAACTGTCTCTCCAAAATGTTTGTTTGAGAGCAACATCACAGAACAGGTTTAGGGACAGCGGGCAGCCAAGCGGAGCCTGCATACAAGGCTGCACGTCAGCAAGGAGAGGTGTACGGGAAAGTAAGTCTCTGGTTGTCATTTATAATAAATTCCAATGAAAATAGAGCAGAAATCTGATTTCTTCCTCCTGAGCTTATGTAGAATTCTAACCAGGGCTTTTTATTAAAAAGCACTCTGAGTAATGAATCATTCATGGCAAACCAGTGACTCCCACGCCTTGGCACAACGACCCGCGCTCGGCTCATTCACCAGCAACAAATAAAGCGGCACTTAACGAACCCAGACAGGTTATTCTGATGGCACTGAGGAAGCAAAATCAGGTGCATTTTAGGATTCAGAAAACTTATATATTTTGTCAGGATCTCACTGGTTTTTTTTGTTTTCTTTTTTTCTTTTTCCGCATAAATGAATGGAGTTGTTTTAACGCAGTGTTAATGCTGGGAGTGCTGGGTGAAGGAATTCAATTGAAAGCCTGTCACCGGGTGCACTTGTTTCACTGACAAGAGTTGTCATGTTCCTGGGACACCTGACATGCAGAGCACCAACTGATAAATAGCTTAAAGATGAAATTGTCAGTCACCATTACTTCGCACCAGCAATTATGGGAGCGCTGCCCTGGGGAGCCTGGAGAAGACCCCGCGCCCCTCCTGGTCCAGGAGCAGCCCCCTCACCCTGGAGCCATTCACAGCCCGTGTGTGGGCTCTGCACAACGCTTGCTGGCTGACATTCTGGAAATATTTCCTCTGTGCTTACAGCCCAGAAGGGGCCAGATAAGGTTATGACATGCAGGGTAGGAGCTGATGTAGAAGGGAGGGGTAAGAGAAGACAGGTATAGCATCAGCTTGGTGGGGGAAAAAAGAGCCGCACACACTTAGTCCCAAAGTTTTAGGCTGGATTTCTCCAGGGAGATAATTTAAATTGAAGATTCCAGCTGCAGATGAATTTTATATTACTCAGAAGGAAGGCGATGTCATTAACCTAGTTTGCCACCCTCACTCCCCAGCTGACAGCAGGGAAACATCTGAAAGGCAGCACTGCTTGGAGAGGATGCTGATCGACTTTCATACCATCCCTTGGATTTGTCTCATTTCTGGCTACTTCTGGAGACTCTGAGAATGGCTGTGCTATAACCATAGCAACGCAGAGTTTTTGCACAGCATTCAAAATCTCTGCTGTTAAGAAAAAAGCAGAGGTGCTAACTCAATAAGGACAAAGTGAGTTTCTACCGGCATGAAGTGGAAGCAGGTGGGTTTTGTTTGTGCTGAAGCAGGGGCTGGAGCTGCAGGCAGCACAGCAATGAGGCCGGGGTGGGAGCTGCTGGGCAGCAGTGCAGCTTCGGCCACATCTGCAAAAGCACTAAAAAGCACTACAAAGCACTACAACACCTCCAGAAACCCCTTTTGTGTACATGTAAATATATGTATTTTGGAGCAGTGGAGTTGCACCTTCGCTCCATTTCACCACCCACTGATAGGGCATTTGCTTTGAATCCAGAATCTGGTCCTACCTGATGGAAAGGTGGGATCAATACATCTCAGAAAGCTTTTGGAAGAAAAAACTCCTCTCACTTGCAGAGGTGCAGAGCACTGATCTGTTTGGCAGTCAGCACATGGAAATGCCCAGCTTCTGATGGGACACCCAGCATCTCACAGGTGTGAGCTCTGAGTTCGCATTCATTTGGCTTGGGTTGGTCTGGTTGGCATGTTGGCTGGAAGCATGATGTGAACTGGAAATGCCCTTTGAACTCTTTATTCTATTTGTAACTGAAATTTAAGGACAAACAAAGTTTATCCAGGAGTTTTCTTCTCCAATAGAAGAAAGGAAGGGAAAAAAGAAGAAGAATTCCTCTACTTTGTGGCTATTCATTTCTCTGTAAATAGGACACTTGTCAGAATGATTTTCTGTGTCTGATGTTACTGTAATTGAGTGTTCTGGAAAAGGAAGGAGACCGTCTTCACTGAAATGTGCAAATTTGTAGCAGAATTGACTGTAAAAATGAGGACACCGAATTGCTTTTGCATTTGGCTGGTAAGCAGTGATGTATGAGAACGCACGAATTCTCCGATAAAAAAGACAGAACTGTGATTCTCCCTGGGCATGGTGAGGACCAGGTTGTGTGAATGTGCCTCTCAGAAATGAGCAGCAAACACTGGAGGATTTTGCTGCCTGCTCCCTGGGTGTGGGGGGGTTCAGACCACGGCCTGAGCCAGCTTCATCTCCTTGTTGTTTTCTTTTGTCAAAACAAGATCTAGAGAAGCAGCCAAGTATTCCGTTTCAGTAAGAAGCAAAAGCAGAACCATAGATATGAACTGTAGGTGTAAGAATGCTATTCTGAAACTGTAGGAGGGGTCAGTACCCTAATTCTGACTTTACAGAATGCTAAACTGGTGTAATTCGGTTTCCATTAATGAAGGTATAGCTGAGAAGAGCAGTATTGTAAATCAGTACCAAAACTTTGAGGTTCACTCTTCTGTAATTATCCTTGACCCTCTGAATACAGTACTGACATGTTTCCATCAAATGACACGTGTCAATGGATTGGATTTCCCGCATGGCTGGGAGTGGCTGGGAACCTCTGCACCCCCAGGCACTGCTGTGCTCCTCCAGAGCAATCAGCTGAATTTCTGCAGCACTGAGCTCCATGGCACCCTAATGAGTGATGATGCTACGCAGCACAAGCAGAGTGGAGCAGGATGATCATGGGAAAGGTCAATCACACCTTGTTTGCTTGACAGTGACTCCTTCGAGGACAAACCTGGCTTTTAAAAAATACATATTAGATCTTCCTTATGCATGCCTCACCTTTCATTCTGAGTTGACTGCACTTGCCCATTAAATGCTCTCACTCATATTGAAAATAAGCTTTCATGAACTACGGTAATTATAGCTGTCAATGTGGATAAGGGGCATTATTTATTCTGCATCTCACCTACATGGTGCTCAAATGTACCTTTTGAACATTATAAAGATTGGCTTATTTACATACATGCTTCTCAAACATCACCTTCCAGTAGGCAGTGGGTGCTGAGGATGCGTGCTCTGCTCCTCCTGCCAGGAGCCTGATGTTCCTGCATGGACACACAGCACAGACCTGCCCCACACCATCCCATCGAACACCACACATCACTGCACCCCAAGGGAGGGTTGAGCCCTGCAGCACTTCTTGCTCCCTCCTCATCTCACCACCACCAGCCACCAGACACAGCTTCCCATCTCCAGTGAGTCCTTTCCTGATCCAAAATACCCTTTCCGTAAACATCCCAAGTTCCATCTTAAATTATTTAGAATCTTTTTCCCCAGTTTTAATTGAAAAGCCGTAACAGGCCTTTATTTCTTGGATGGCTAGGTGCCTTTTGCTAATTTCTATCAAAATGTATTCATGATCAATTCATAACTATTTGATCCTTTCATTTATCCTCTAACTCAGAGAATCCTTATCCTTCATTTATATTTACCATCTCTGAATGTATTAATAAGGAATCACCACTGCTCTTCTCATCTTGGCTAGGGCATGGCAGGTTCTTTTCATCTCCATCCATCAACATTCAATTTCTCCTGTCTATTGGCTTCACTGGACCTTACAGCAATTAATATTCACCTTTATCAGATTTGCTTTTAGGGGCACCTTTTTCTTTCCCCTGCTCCTAAAGATGTTCCACCTAGAACTGCTGAGCTCCCTCACGCTGTCTGATGGGGAGGCCCATGGCCACGTCCTGCTGCATCACATCTGGCTCACATGCTCTGCCATCTCCAGCAGAGGGGCCTTCCTTCCATTGCCAACGTGCTGAGCTTGTACAGCGAGATCACCTACCCCTTCAGCAGGGCTGGTTAGCTCCCCTGTCAGAGGAGGAAGGCCTGACTGGTGATGTCTGACTTGTGTGATGAGCTCTTGCCTCCAGCCAGCAGAGAGCTTATTCTGTTCAACCAGCCCCAGCGTGGATCTGTCAGGATCACTGTCTGGAAATACATGGCCACTCTCCATCATGGCAGCTGTGCCTTCAATCTCTTCATGAACTGCTCCAAAAATGTATACATTGAATACATAAGCAAATATGCATATTACACTCTGTTTCAACAGGTCCTTTGCATCCACCACCAACGTGGAGTTTAAAGATAACAGTGGGGTTTTAATAGGTAGCCTGGGACGATGAAAATGGACCGTGTGTTATGACTGCACTTTTATCCCAAAACACGACCTGGTGCTCTTCCAAACTGGGTCCAATTAAAAAAAAGAAAAAAGAAAAAAAGAAAAAGAAAAAAAAACCTTGTGATAATTGCACGAATTTTAAAATCAAAGAACGTTTATCTTAGTTGTTCTGAAAGAAAAAAATGAATCAACTCTACATCCCCAATTATGTCAGTTCTGACATCAGCTCGTTAGATCTAGCCAACTGCAGAACATTCAGCTGCTGTTCTACAAAGTCTTCCAGCACTTGGAGATGTGGCACCAGGACCAGTGCAGTTCCTGTTCATGGACCTTCTACTGTCCCCTTCCACACAGGAGGAAATGCAGCTTTGCTGGATAGCTTACTTCTCCTAAATGATATGGTAAAATCATACCTTATTTTAAATCTACTTTGGAGATTAAGTTTAAAAACTCTAGTAGGTCTCCTGTGGCTCTAAAAAAGCCCTTAAACTGTATTGCAAATGTCAACACAATTGTGGGCAAATATATGTTTGGATTTTCCTGTCAAAAGAGTGACGTGCATCGTGAGTCCCTATTTATTTCTGAGAAGGAGCTCTAGAACTAAAACAACTGTCTGACAGGTAAGATTTGCTGGAGGAAATAACGCATCTGTATCACAGCTCTGAGTGCAGGAAAGGATGTTGTCAACACCACCGAGAGCTCAGTTACAGAATATATTGTTATTGTGTTTGAGTAAAAATGTAATGATGAAATATGATCCATTTTCATAATCCCTGCACATTTGTCTACTGACACTCCACATTACTGCAGAATTACAAGCTGATGGTGGATGTGGAGGCTCAGGGCAGCCAGAGCACAACATTCAAGGTGTCAAGGCAACGGCCATGCACATATTTCCTTTTAAATGTGAGGTGGTTTCACATACTGTTTGGGCAAAATATTCCCATTTTTTGCTTCAGCAATGACATGTAATAATATGTAATGTCACAGTGGCAAATAACACACCTACTTCCAAAAAGGATACAAGGCTTACGTGAAAACAAAATGTGGATGTGTCATGTCAAACTTATTTCATTCCATTCAGCTTCTCCACCACATAGGAGGAAAATACCCAGGTGTGACCTACCTGCACCTGAGGAGCATCTGTGACCACATCTGCATGACATCCGTGTGCACCCATCAAGGAAATGCAGTACAGCTTCAAGCAGAAAGCAAGTCAAAAGAAATTTGAAAGACAACTTAGGTATTCAGAGTTACCTTCATTTTTGGAGAATTGGTCTCAAATTAATAAAAATGAAATTCAACTCAGACCATATGCAAAGTATTAGACTTGAAAGGGAGAAATCAAATATGCAAGCCTTAAATTGGAACAACTTGTAGAGCAACAGTGCTGCAGAAAACACTGATCTATACTGAGTCATAAACCAAGCACCAATTCATGATGTGATGATTCTCCTGGAAGAAAATACCTCCATGTCACCTGCACAAGGAGGAGCACTGCAGGACAGCAGAACGGATTTGAGCTGCATCAGCACAGTGCCAGCAGCAATGAGGCAGGCAGACCCCAGCCCTGCACCCTGCTAACTGGTGGGAAGACAAAATGAAGAAACACCTGTGACTATTATTGTTGCTTGGCTGCAAACGAGAGGCTGGGTGGCAGGGCAGCCCACAGAGCACAGCTGGAGAACCTCAGGCTGTGGGTTGAGATGAGAGCTCCCTGAGCAGTGTCTGTGATCAGCAGAACCCCACAGCAGCAGCAGTGGGCAAAGGGACCCCCCCAGGCCCTCAGTAGTCACACCCTTGTATGAGTGAGTGAGCAATGCCAACTTCACCCTTAGTAGAACAAACATATCTCAAGTATAGCTTGTAACATTCACATTGTGATTTTATGTACTCCTGGTGGGCTTGATGTGTTCTTTAATTCTGAAGTTATTAAGTGACAAACAATGTCTAACCCTCAGTAAAGGTCACATTTGAAGAAAATCCTTCCTCCAACACCATGTCAGCCTGAGTGCCATGACAGTTCCCATCATTTGCTTGAAAAATTCCATGACAAAACATCTGTCACTCATGAAAATTGAAACAAACTTTGGAAAGCAAACTCTCCAAATGCTTGGTACGTCCTAAGCTGCTTTCCTGCACAGCAATCTTTGTATTTCATTGTACATCACAGACCTGTGAGTGTCTTGAAGAGAGGACAGCATTTGTGCTTTTCAACACGGGGACTGCATTTTCACTGCCTCTTTTATACAAATACACTTTCATGTATATCCCACTACAACAACACAAACAGACTTTCACAACTGCTGGGTTTGACCTGATGGAAGCGCATCGCTCGCATTTAACTCATATATTTGAAATTGCTATTACTGTTATGTCTTGGAAAGCATCAATAAGGTATTGAGTGCTTTAAAGTGATGCTTAAAATCCTAGGTGCCTCATACTGCTTAATAAAGTGTGGCATGCAGACACTGTACTTGGAGGCCACAAAAACAGAATGAAAGAGCAACGAAGCACAGGCAACCTTCCTTTAATTACCTGGCTTTGATCTCAGCTGGCCTTCATATCATTCAGTTTTTCTTCAAGAAAACTGATATTCCGTGCTTGTTGGTAGGAATCTGCTGTCTAGAGACAGGCCAATTAAAGAGTTTCCTATACATTTTTTCATGCTCAACTGTTCAGTTTCATTATGTTAAACTGAAGGGTGATGTATTTCTCATTTACTTTGTTATTATCAGTCCTTACATATGCTTGAAGCCAAAATGTATTATGATAGAAGCAGGAATGCAACACAAATGTTCACAAAGCATCTTGAAATGTGAAGTGGATATTTTAATGGAGCTTTGCATAAGAAACATGGGAAAAGCAGATGAGCATATCAAAAAACTTTAAGCAAAGCTACCTGGTTTATTAAGAGAAGGGAGTACCCCGCATAGTCACTGAGCTGAGCTGGCTGCCTGGTCACAGAGCCCTCCAGGACTTTAGATCTGGTTCACTTGGGTCTCGCTCCATAAATTAATTAAGACATTCATGATTTAAATAAATTTATTCATCAATTTAAAAAATCATTCATGTTTTTTTTTCAGTCCCTGGGTGGCTTTTCAGCTTTTAACGTAAGCTTTGAAGTAAATGGACAGAACAAACAGAAATTACAGAAACACTCCCTCTGCACATTCAGGCAAAGGTCTGATTTCCAGAACGTGGCTGACTGCATGCAACCTCTGCCTGGCCAGAGGCTTCCCTGGGGAGCTTCCTTCAGAAGAGAGCAAATACCACTGAAATATTCTTCTCATTAATTTTGGGGAAGTTTTAAAACATTTAAGCCTCAAATTATTACCAGGTGAGTTGCAATTTTGCCCACGCTTATTTTTAAAGCAGAAAGTGCCTATCCTGATTCTTTTCTTAATGTAAAGTTTAAATTTCCGTGTCCTGATTTCCCTTAAGAGAAATCCAGGGATAAGGAACAAACTCCTGTCCTTGAAGTCATCCACGGCGGGGCTCTATTTCAGGACCTGAGCAGCACGAGGATTTTGCTGCTCAAGTTGGAAAGGTGCGCTCTGTGCCCCCTTCGAATCTCGTTGCCCAGAAGTTGATCCCTGTACGGCCCAGGAGCCACGCGAAGGCGGTGAAACCTCAGCAGGTTCTGCCTTCACTCCTTCAGCGCTTCTTCAGGCACCGGCACGAGGGAGACCCCAACCCCGCGTGCTGCAGCGGACCCACGAGCAATGACCTCAATGGGAAAACAGGATTCCAGAGCGCCGTCTTTCCTAAGCATGTCAAAACTCAGTCCAGCTCCTCCCGAGGCCGAGATACCGATTTTCTTCTAACACATCGGGTTGCACAGCCTCTGGTTTCGGCTTCTCCCCGTCCCCCACTGCAGGGAACGGGCAGAACAGAGCGCTGCCTGCGGGAGGCCCGGCTGGAGGCCCGGTGTGACCCGGTACCGCACGCAAGGCAAAGCTCATCCCGCATTCAACTTCCAGTGCTGTTCACGCAGGGTGACGGCGATGCTTTTTGTCTGTTTGCTTATTGGGGTTATGGGGGGAAATAGCCCTGTCAATGTGTTACGGCACTGAATGCCGGAACAAAGCAGGCCTCTCGTTTTCAACGGCAGTCCCTGGGAAAACGACGCGCGTTGCCGAAGTGCCACCTGCTGTCCGTCACCGATGGCGGCAGCGCAGCTCTGTCCGCACGCACTGCGGGCAGTAACTGGGCGCTCCACAGCTTTTAGTTACTTTCTTACTTCGTTTTAGAGACCTGCGCTGACGAAGCGCCCACACGGGAAGAAGCAAAAGGCTTCGTGTGGACGTTCTGGCGCTATGTTCACGCCGAGGCCGCGCGTCACTCGCAGCTCAAACTGTCCCCGCGTTCTCGTGGGACGTCGTCACGTTGCTCAGAGCAACCGCCGCTCCCGGCACGAGCGAGGCCGCAGCCGACCGCCCCGCGGACGCACACCGGCAGCGGGCGGCTATCTGGGCGCCCCGTCCCGCCGAGAGCCCCGAGCTCTGAGGCTGAGGTGCCGAACTGCCGAGCTGCCGAGCTGCCGAGGCCGCCCCCCGCCGCTCCCCGCTCCCGCTGACGACGCCTCCCGCGGCCCCCGCACACGGCGCGAACTGCAGGCAGCCCTCCGGGCCGCTGGGGGCGCGCGTTCTCCGCACCCTCTCCGCGCAGCCGGGCTGAGGCGGCCGAGGCGCTGCCTGACCGAAATCCCGCCCGGCGCGAGCCCGGCTCGCTGAGGCCTCGGGGCGCAGGCGCCGCGGGCAGCCCGGCCGGCGCAGGGCCCCGGTCCTCTTCCTCCTGCGCGGCGGCGGCGGCGGCGCTCGGCGGGGCTCTGCGGGTCCGAGATGTCGACCAAGAATTTCCGCGTGAGCGACGGGGACTGGATCTGCCCCGACAAGAAGTGAGAGCGAGGGGGTCGGGCGGGCGCCGCGGCGCGGCCTGGGCTGCGCTGGGCAGGGCTGGGGCTCGGGGCGGGCCCGGGGCGCGGTTGGCGGCCGCTGACGTGTGTCCGTGTGCCCGTGTCCTTGCCCCAGGTGTGGGAACGTGAACTTCGCCAGGAGGACCAGCTGCAACCGCTGTGGGAGAGGTGAGCTCTGCCCGTCTTGCGCTGTTCCCTTCTCGCGCTTTTGCGCCTTTCCGAAGGAGAGGGCCGTTCCGGTTTGCCACTGGTCGTTCACGCGAGCCGTTCGTTTGTTTGCTTCCAGAGAAAACGACTGAAGCCAAAATGATGAAAGCCGGAGGCACGGAGATAGGGAAGACTCTGGCGGAGAAGAGCCGCGGCCTCTTCAGCGCCAATGACTGGCAGTGCAAAACGTACGCAGCGGTAACGGCCGGCGTGCTGTGCAGCGCCTGCGGGGCCGCGTCTGAGCTGTCAGCGTGGATGGGATCCCTTCGGGGGCTTAAAGGGAGCTTGTTGAGCGGGAGGGAGACCGAGCTGTTACACAGGCAGGTAGTGAAGGCAAGGGGGGCGGCCTTAAGTGGAAAGGTGGGAGATGCAGGTCAGAGGTGAGGGGGAATTCTTCACTCGGAGGCAGTGAGGCCATGGCGCTGCTGCCCAGAGCTGTGGGTGCTCCAGTCCTGGAGGTGCCTGAGCCCGTGGGTGGGCCCTGGGCAGCCTGCTCTAGTGGTTGGTAACCCTGCTTGTGGCAAGGGGTTGGAACTGGGTGATCCTTAAGGTCTTTTCCAGCCTAAGCCGTTCTGTGATTCTGTGTGTTGACACTGATGGGAAATGAGTGCTGAAACACCCAGGTATTCCTTTAGAAGTGTTTTAGAAGTTTAGTGTTTAAAAGTGACAGCATTCATTTCTGCTTGGCAAACAGCAGGTCCTTAAGTAACACAACAGGAGAAATGTAGTAGTAAAAAAAACAAACCAAAAAGCTCTGATTTCTGTTTTATAATCCAAGATGCTTCCCAAGTTTGGAACAGACAAATAGATGGAATTACATCTTCTTTGCAGTATGATTGTTAGCTTATTAGTAATATTCACCAAATTTTTGTGAGTAAAACTGAACATGTAGTTGACTACATAGATGATTTTGCAAGCAATCAGTTGAGACTGTGAAGTTTTAAATCAAAAGATGATTAATAAAGCATTTGGTTATTTAAAAGAAGCTTTCAGGAGGGCTTTGAAGCATCTGGGATTTGCTTGCTGACAGAGCCTTCTAACCAGTGAAACCTGGCTGTGGTTTTCCTGGCTTGCATATGCTGTGACCCAAACAAAATACCTCCTCAGTAAAACAAAGTGCCAGCAACAAGCACATACATTTACACATGCTGTTGCAGCAGACTGTTTCTGGTAGTGAGAAAATATGAGAGGCGTACGTCTGGGTGACCATTTGGCAGCCTTGGGATAGCTGAGCGTTTAGGTAGCGCCTCTTCACAGTGCATCCTGTGCATGCAGGCAGGGTAACAGGGAGGGCAGCAGCTGTCTCAGGTCAGGCCCAGCTCTGTTCAGTCCTGTGGGCTCAAGCAAAGGGTCCTGGACAGCACTGCGGGCAGCAGTATCTGTGAAGGAGTCCCCTCAATCGTATGCTCATGGCTACACCATGTCCTGTAGACCACCTTCTCTGCTCTTTGGGGTTGGGCAGCATCCTGATGATTGTTTTAAGGGCAGTGTAAATGTGAGTGGCATTTTGGGACACAGCAGGACAGGAAATGCAGTAACTGTAGCTGTGCAGCAGAGGATGACAGGGCTTGCTGACCAACAGTATTCTCCTGGTATCACCTTCATTAGCTCTTCGGAACAGTGAATGCTACTAGTGAGGAGTAATGAGGAATTTGTATTATTTTTCAGTAAATGGTAAACCAGAACTATGGTGTCTCACCATATAGCTACACGAGCACGTGCTTTTTTTCCCTTTTTTTCCTTTTTCCTTTTTTGCAATGGTATTGGCTTCCCCTTTTTCCTTGCATTCTGGAATGCAAAGTTGACAACACCAATGGTTTCTTCGGCAATCGTATCCATAAAGGGTGCTTGCAAATGCTTTGCCTTCAGCTGTTTCAGAATCTTTTTGTTTAAGTATCTCTTAGATTTTACTTCAGATAAAATATAACTTTAATTATATGCTAATGCATTCTGGGCAGTCTTCTGTTAACTTATTTGCCCGTTAATTTCATTTCTTTTCCCTTGATTTGCTTAGTGTGGTGGACATCCCATCATGTTCATGCTCTCAGTATACTCACAGACTCCTTGGTGTCGTGATGACCATCAGCCTTGGTCTTAATTATGCCATGTTAGTGGCTGCAAATCACTTAGCACTTTTATGACTTCTTAGTGTCACCTCAACACTTCAGCTGTGAAATTAGAAATGAAATGTTTCTTATTTATACTTTTTTTTGTTTTCCCCCCTCTGAAGATGTGGTAACGTGAACTGGGCCAGAAGGTCAGAATGTAATATGTGTAATACTCCGAAGTATGCTAAATTGGAGGAACGGACAGGTGAGTTGCATATGGTTTTAAAATACTCAAATAATTGCAAGAGACTTCATTTTATAATTCAGTATGATCTGTTTTTTTTTCCCATGGGGTAACCAATTTTTCATATGTGAGTAGATCTGTAGGTTCTTACACTTTCAGTAGCACAGAAAGTAAAGCATGTGATGGTTAAATTTGGAAAATCATTGCATGTTTGGCTTAAACTACAATATTTGATTTTGATATTAAGAAGCTTGGAAGGAGTAATGCTACATCATCTTGATCTCCAAGAGCTCTAGTATATGTAGTGCCCATCGAACTGCATTTTTTAACGAAGGTTTGGTCAGAGTGATGCAATTAAAGTTCCTTCTGCTCTAACAACACAGCCCAACAGTAACTAGAACAGCAGATGTCCTTACAGTGTGGACATAACTGTTTATACTGTTTCCACTGTAAATTGATCAAAATGGGGCCAGGCAGTGAATTCAATGCAGACAGCATAACGCTAATTCATTTAAAAAATAAAAAGCAGGCACGGAGAAGAACATGGCTTATTATTCAAAAAGAAAAAGAGTATTTCTGAACTTCTCTCAAGTTCTGGTGTCCTTCAGAGTAAATTTGCAGTTGCACGTGGGGCACGGCATGGTGCATACATCTGCAGTAAGTTACAAGGTTAGCTGACATCCAAATCAGTAGTTTGAGTTTTCTGCTCACGTTACGAAGAGGAGTAGAAAGGTTCTTGGCATTTGTGCCATTAAATTCAGCTACAGGATGTTTTTATTCATGTTTTCTTGCTGAGGGTCTATGCTCAATTTAATGTCACAGAGCAGTTGCAATATGGGAGCAGACTGGTGTGCCCAGGAGCCACAACGGAGGCTTGGAGCATGTGGGGGCTGGATGTGGCAGAGGGGTTTCAGAAACAGCAGCTGGGGAGCAGTTAGGTAGCGTTGCCCTCCCTGCCATTTCCACTGAGCACTTCTCTGAAGTGGCTGCTCTCTGTTGTCTGTGTCATTTATGTGTTTTAATCCATTTTCTCAATTAGATTTCTGAGGGGCTGTTTTTAATAAACATGTAGAAATAACTCGTGACCTTCTTGAGATCATACTACGTTCTTGTGGCATGTATTTGTATTGCCACTGAAGGCTTCTGGAAACTGAAAGCTTATTCTAAAGTTTGTGCTTAATGTAGCTGAATTTGGTGCATCCCAAAAGATTGTTTTATTTTACCACTTTTTAAAGGATATGGAGGAGGATTTAATGAACGAGAGAATGTTGAATATATAGAACGTGAAGAATCAGATGGGGAATATGATGAGGTAAGATGAGATGATGTATTGCTGTGGGGAGACATATTGTGTGACCTTTGGGATACCTATATTTGCATTTAGTTCCCCAGTGGGAACTAAATGCAAATATGTGCTACTGAGAAATGCTTCGTGGTGCAGCTCTGTTAGCTGCTCAAGTGCAAAAGCTTTGAACTGAAAGTAAATGATCTGTATTATATTTTGAGGGCTGAAAACTTAGTTCAAATTAAACTGGTGGAAGTGTGTTTTTCAGTGTGCTTAATTGGTTTCAAGATAATGCATGTTTTCAGACATGTTTAGCATTGTTATATGAATATACTCCATAGACATAAATGTAACAATGTTCTTTTGTTACATTTGGGTTTCCATTGATTTTGTCTGAAAGCACTGATTTTATCTGACAGACATCTCTCTGAGAAGTCTCCTAACTGACATTTTCTTGTGCATCTCCCTCCATTTGAGCAGTACCTTATTTAAATTGATGCATATTTATTTTCTCAAAGAAATCTTAAGAAAAAGGTAGCATTGGGAGTGACTTTTCATAAATCACATACTAATTAAATGTAATCTCCTAGTTTGGTCGCAAAAAGAAAAAGTATAGAGGAAAACCAGTTGGTCCAGCATCTATCCTGAAGGAAGTAGAAGATAAGGAATCTGAGGGGGAAGATGAGGAGGATGAGGATGGAGATCTTTCCAAATACAAATTGGATGAGGTACTGTGTTTCGTTCTGTGGATTGGTGGGGTTTTTTTTTCTGTTTGGTTACCATAGAGTGGTTTAGTAGTGGGTGAAGCTTGGTTTATATTTTTAGCTGCCTTAAGGTTGTGTAGAGGAGTAGCTATCAGAATAACGTTGCCTGCAGCTTCTGTGAGATCTGTTTTGTTCTAATGGCTACACTCAAAGATGAGTAATTTTTTTAAAATGAGAAAAAACATTGAAGTTTGTCTGAGATATCAGAATTCAAGAGTTTGAGATTTAAATTAGAGCTTTTCAGTATGACAGCCGTATAAAGGGAACGTTACTGAACTTGCAGGCTCTTAAAACTACCTCAGTTTTAGCTATAAAATGGAACATCTTCAAATAACAGAAAATGAGTTACATACTGGTGTTTTTCAGGATGAGGATGAAGATGATGCTGACCTCTCAAAATATAATCTTGATGCCAGTGAAGAAGAGGACACTAATAAGAAAAAGAAATCCAATAGGCGCAGTCGCTCTAAGTCTCGATCTTCCCACTCACGATCTTCATCACGCTCATCCTCTCATTCAAGCTCAAGGTCTAGGTCCAGGTAAACGGGTACAGGTCAAGGGTAACGCCAGGCAAAATGTCAGTATCTAACTTCTTTATTTACTTATTTTCTTGATTGCCTTACGGTTTTAGTTTAATAATGTTGACAATTTTATGTACAGAATTTGCACAGGTAGATAATGTTCTGTTCTGGCCTTCCGTGGTATCTCACTAGGAAGGCCTTGTATGTCTTGCTGCTTGTTTGAGTAAGTCAAGTTGATATTTCAGTTAAGTTCTTCAAATAAATCACTGAAAAAAAGCTTATCTTCCATTTTATTTTTAGACTTGTTAGCCATAAGTGATCCAATGAATGTGCTTTTTTCTAATAATGCTGAGTAGAGTTTTTTGAACAGAGAAATAGAAGAGTGGGGTTGTTGAGGGAGGCAGAAGAGGGCAGTGATGCAGTCCAGACAGGTTCAGTAGATGGACAGAATAGAAGCTATCCTGTAAATAAAAGCAAGAAACTTGAACTTTAAATACAGTGGTAGTGCAGTCAGAATAATACTAAAGATTTATGAAGAGGATTTTTTTTCTTTCTGTGATGCAGCTGGTAAGACAATAGTGCAGGTTTCCCAAAGAAGCTGTGGATGCCCCATCCCTGGAGGCAGTCAGTGCTGGGCTGGATGGGCTCCGGGCAGCCTGCTGTGCTAGAAGGTGGCTCTGCACCAGCAAGAGGTTGGACTGGAGGATCTTTAAAGGTTGCTTCCAACCTGAAACATTCTGCAGTTCTATGATGTTGATTATGGAGTCATAAGAGAATGTCTACTGGGTAGATTTAGGAGCTCACTTTATTATTTAAATTTAATAACATATGAACAATTCAGTGAATGTTTTGTAATCACATTATGTAAAGCCTGGTTTAGCTTCTCAGCTGCCTTATAATTAATACAGTGATAATACTGATTGGTTTAAGGCCTTAAATTGCTACCAACTCATAGAATTATATATATACATTTTACACATAAAGTTCAAGTTTCTTCTAATCTTTGTAGCTTTGTAACTGTACCTGTGTTCTAACCGCTCTGATCACTGCCCAAGTTCTTCAGCCCCTCATACTAACCAGATATGAGCCATTCTCTTTGTTTTGTCTTTCTCCCTGTTGTTATCATGCTCTTTTTTTTTCCATGCTGCCTCTTCTCTGAGAAATAATTTTGAGGGAAAACAAAACACCTGTTCTCAGCCTCCTGGCTCTCTCAGATCCCTTCTGGAGACTAATTGCCATGTGGCTGCAAGGAGCAGCACTTTGAGTAATAATGACTGAGCAGACTGCCTGTCAGCTATTTTTGTAAATGAAGTGAGGTGTGTAGGAAGATCCCATCACTTCTTTGAGGAAGTGGCTCTATCATCCTGTGTGGGGACATTACATTACGCTGCCAGTGTGGGCTGCACTTGAGTGCAGTCTTTTGGCTTAGGGGTGGGAGGATCAGAGAAGACAGAAGTGTTTCATCTGGCTGTAATCTTCATAATTCACAAATGTTAACAGTGACGTAAAAAGTAGTTTCATTTAATTAAAATTTGTTAGCAGTCCTTCAGTTTTCTCCTACACTTGTAGTTACTGGTAATTTATTGTCAATGTCACTGGGTTGGTTGGTTTTTCTGTTGTGGTTTTTCTTAAAGTTGAAGTATATATCTTCTGTAGTTTAAGAGCAAATTTTCATGGTGCTTTTGTTTGGCAAAGCAAAATGAAAAAGACATGGTAACACAGTAAACTGGGAGATCGACAGCATGTGTATTCTGCCTGAAAGCATTATAAGAATTTGATTGCAATGCCTTCTTTGTACAACTGTTACTGCAAGTCGACTGCCATTTTTGTGTATCTCTTGTGGTTTGTGCTTTAAAGAAACTCCCTCAACATGACAAACTTGAGAAGATATCTGAGTAGTTACAAGTAGTGTTAGACCTGTCTGTATTTTAGCCAAGCATAACGTACTGCTTAATTTTTAAATCACGGAGAAATTATTGCAAAAAAACTGAGAACTGTTTACAAATTGCCTGTGAGAGCTGAATTAGAGGTAGTTTGAGTTCTAATACTCCTACCTAATTTGCTTCTCACAGAAAATGGTTTCCAGTTAAGGCACAAATTAAAAAACTCAGGCATTGATTTCATGAAGTAATGGTCGTGCAGTTGTTTGACTCGTTTTGCAAAACAGCTGCAGCCCTGTTTAATTCTTGTGTGCTGTTACAGGAAACATAATAAAAAGCTGACTTCTAAATTATCGAATGCACTGTCTTAGCATGTTGAAGTTACTTGTGGCAAATAAAACATGCTGTTATTGGGAGGCAGGGGGAAGTTGTCACGCATCTCATGAATCTAGTCCCAGCTGTCCTGGTGCATAATTGTCTCTGCTGTTTACAGTGGTAGTTTTGTTAAATACAAGTCAAATACTGGAAAAAATCTTCCATGTTGTTTCAGGTCCCATTCAAGAAGTTCTTCCAGTTCCAGATCAAGATCTCGTTCCAGTTCCAGAGAACACTCTAGATCTCGTGGGTCGAAATCAAGGTGAATGAGGTAGCACCCTCTCCTTGCAGAGAGGGGAAAAAAGGGCAGAAGAACCCCTTGCTTATTTCACCGTAAAATTACTCTGGTCAAAAGCATTAACTCATTTTTATCTTGGAAATCAGAATTCCTGGGGTCTCTGCACAAGAGCGTTGCCACTACCGATGTATTTCTTGAGATGCGAGGTTTTGTTTGAAGAGTTTAAGTCTGATGTAAGCTAGACGAGTGGACGCCACACATCTGCTCTTTGGAGGAAGAAGAATCTGAGTGCATGTTCACTTGCTTCAGCAATTTTTGCTGTTTCCACTTTGGCTACTTGTTGTGGAAGAACAATAGAAAATGTGCTTTGCTATTTCTGTGTTAGAGATAACGTAATTGCCACTAGATAGCGCTGCCATTACCTTCACAGTGTGTGGGGAGTGTTTAAAAGTGATTTACAGTAAATCGTGGAGACTCTTAAAACTGTAAAATAAGGAAAGACAGCTGAAGTTGAAAAGAAATATCCTAAATGGTGCCGCTGCTCTTTAGTGGCAGTAACGTTCCTTGGGTGACCGTGTGAGGGTTGGTGTGAGATGGTGGCCATGCTTTTAGGAAGGGAAAAGGCTGCATGTGCCTGCGGTAGATGCTGAAGGGTTTGTCAGCTGAGCTGGGTTATTGCCCTGTGCTACACAACATCTGCTGGGTGCCGCCAGTGCAGTAGCTTGCTTGGGATAGGACTGCTTTATTATTTATACTGAGAACCCTGAGAACGTTTTACCAGCAATGTGTGCTGTGGTTTTCTTTGAAAATGTTTTATCCAGCTTACTGAAAAAAACAGTCTTGTTAGGTGCTCTCGCGTGATCCTGGACTGATGGGTTAGGGCTTCCCAGTGCTGTTATGCTTTTCAGAAGTGCATTTATTTATATTTTTTTTTAGATAACAAGTGATTTTTAAGTGCTTGTAAGTGAAGCTGGATGTCTTCTGTCTTTTTAAGAAATGCCACAATAACTGATATTCTAAGATATTTCTGTTAATATTGTGTGAGTTTCAGAAGGTCTTGCAATCTACCCAGATTTATTTTGACATCTGTAAATACCCCTTGGGGTGGTTTTCCTGTTCTAGTAAGATGAAGAATACATTACAATTGAAGTTGCAGTGCAAAATATCCCTTACTATGAAGTGAAACATTGTTAAAGAGGTATTACAGCTGTAGTTTTCCAGCTCTTTTGCTTTGTGAACATGACTGCTGGAGAGGGTCCTTATATGGGCACCCTCCTGTCCTGGTGTCCCACTGCTTGTTTGTCCAATTACTCAGTACTGGTGAAGGCTGGGAAGAGGTTTCCGGACCACTGGTGGTCTGCGTATCTGGAAACTCAATTTAGCAAAATGTATAGAGAGAGCTACCACAGCAGTCTTTATTGTCAGTTAACTCAAGAGTAAGTATTAAAGGATCCACAATCTTTGATAAAACACATACTTAATAGAATAGCCAGTGTTGACAAAAACTGTCTCGTTTTGTTCTTTCTTGGTTCTTTCTCTATTATACCGGGATTAAATCTCATTTATTTCTTAATCGATAAAGATCCAGCTCCAGGTCCTACAGGGGGTCTTCAACCCCAAGGAAAAGATCTTACTCAAGCTCTCGTTCGTCCTCGTCCCCCGAGAGGAGCAAGAAGCGCAGTCGCTCTAGATCTTCTTCATCTGGTGATCGCAAAAAAAGACGATCGAGATCACGGTCACCCGAAAGGTTTGGGTTTATGTAGAATAAGAATGGGTGTATTTCAATGTGTGATTATTTTGATTTTTTTTTCTCCTCGAAGGACAGAGGTTCACTAGGAAGCAATTGAATTCTGATATTAGAAGTAGTTTTCTCACTTCCCCCATTCTATTCCTATTAAAGCCTCTTTTATTTGTTTTGTTGGTTTTTATTTGGCTTTCTCCTCCTTCAGTGCAGCTTCCTCCTGCTAGGAGCATGCTCCATAGAAACACTTGGGTCACCATTCTTGCAGTGTGTGAAACTGTTAACGTGGACTTTATTAAGTTACTTTCATAAGTAAATACTGCATTTAGAAGTCACATTCTACTTTCAGTATTAAACATAATGTGGATTTTTAGTATTAAATTCACATTCATTATCTATGAGTGGTTTGAAGTTATTTTTACATTCTCATAAGGCCCCTATCAGATATACTTGGCTTCCAGCTATTATAGGATGCAGACTACTCAGAGTGGATGCTAAAATTGATTTCAACTTATTTCTTTGCATGCTTTCTCCCTTTATATCTTACAGACGCCGCAGATCATCATCTGGATCTTCCCATTCTGGTTCCCGTACAAGTTCTAAAAAGAAATAATGTCTCAAAGCTCACATGTAGGGAAAAAAAAAAAAGAAAAAATTTCCAGTCAGTGCATGAGACATTTTTAAGAAGTTGGTGTCTTACTTGGTCAGAAGTGCTAAATCTGCTAGTAGAGGTGCATGTCTGTCCTTGCTTTCTGGAAAACTGCAGCTTTGTTCATCCATGAAACAAAAAGTGAGAGAGCATTTTAAGCCATAAACTCCTCAGAGGAGGTGTGAAGGTTTTCTGTTTTGTTTTCTTTGAGTAAGAGGGGTATTTTGTTTTGATTTGTTACTTTTTAACGACTCAGTTACTCAGTTGCTGGCTTTCCTGCGTATGAGCAGACATGGGTTGGATGTGCCCATATACCACCCTGTTCTTCATGTGGCAATTACAAAAATACCTGAGGATGTCAGAGGAGCCCATGAGCTTCTGCATCTCGGGAGCTTGTTTCATGTAGCTCTTGTGGGACCACAATATAGCTGTAGGGACTACAGTATAGCTGTAGGGCTGTTGTTGCTCATCGGATCAAAGTAGTGAGTTCCTGGGTCTCTCTGTTTTTCTGTGTTGAAGTGTGGGTGGTTGCCCCCTTCTCTCTCTGTAACTGCGCTCAGAGCAGAAATGCTGCTAAGTCTCAAGCCCATCGTATGATTCTGCAGAGAGCGAACTGGATGTTGTTCCTTCCATGTGGGGGATGTCTGAGGTGTGGGGCCCGGCCCTCTCCATTGCTCATGCCTTGTAGCTGCCCGTCCTGTCACTGTAGAAAGTGCACTTTGTGCAGTTGCTGCTGGGTGCAGTATTTTCACATGCCTGGATCCTGGACTTTGCAGTCCTCTCTTACAAAAGGATCGCTTGGGAGCTACTCTTGAGGTGGAGGAGTGATGGAAATGGCTTCTTGGAATCAAGGGAAGTTCCTGCAGCCCATCTGTAAAATTCATTTTCGGCAGACAGATTTCGCAGGTATCTGAATTTTATTTACGTTTTAAAAACCAAAATAAACCGTAGGAAGTCCTGGTATCATAAATGTGTTCTTCATCATTCTTTTTTTTTTTTTCCCCAAACGTATAATTTATGGCTTAAAATGCTTTGCAGAATTTATTTCGCTAGTAATATCACATTGAGACTTGGTCTCTCTTGAGCTCCGTTTGGTTAAGAAAGATTTAAATGTCTTCAGTGCCATCACAAGGTAAGTATGTTAAGGAAAACTCTTCTAAGCAAACAAACAGCAATATCTGCAGTTCCCTCTGCTGTGCAATTTCAGACCCGTAGTCCACAGCTGCTTTGTAAGATGAGCTACACCAAAACAAACGGAGCAAAGCTAAAATCTACTTCGTTTTCCTTTTCGAGACACTTCTTTCGGACTGTTCTGTAAGCAAAATTGTTTTGGTGTAGAAATATTTTTGTTAATCTTTTAGCAGGGGAAAAAAAATGACCTGCAGTTTTTTCTTCAATGCTTTCTTTCCATCTGATTTCCGTGCTGAGTGTGTGTAGGTTACACAAGAGCAGGTTAGTCTCATAACTGTGCCTCTGGCGACTTCCAAGTCCAACTACTAAAGTGTAAAGAGCAGATCTAATAGACGCTATGTTGTTACCTTTGGTTCTTTTTCTTGTGCTCTGTATTGCAATTGTTGCTGTACTTACCCAGATGAGAGTTTTTACATTTAGCGAGTGGTGGCCTACAGACAAAGAAAATTATGGTTTCGTTTGGCTTAGATAAAATGTAAGGCAAAATGATTCTGTAGACGAGTGTAAATAAAAGCTGTGAGTCAACTGCATGGCGAGTGCTTTCTCTGCAGCACAGGCGCGTCCTGACTGCCGCCGGGTGCCGTTCTGCTGCTGGGCAGGGGGGGCAGTGTGCTCCTGTAACTTGTGCTTACTGAAGTACCGGCAGGAACCTTGTGTTTAAGCAGCACTATGGTCATAAGTCATCTTTTTCTACTACTTCAGGATAGTTTGCACACCTTCCCTGGCTTTGGGAGGGCTTTCAGAGGAAGCAGTGTCTGAACTATTTGCGTGGCTGCTTTGTAAAACACAAAGTAAAGTAGCAGCACAGGGTGCCCCGAGAGGCTGTGGCTGCCCCGTCCATCCCTGGCGGTGTTTAAGGCCGGGTTGGATGGGGCCCCGGGCAGCCTGGGCTGGTATGAAATGTGGAGAGGTTGGAGCTTCGTGCTCCTCGAGGTCCCTTTCGACCCGACCTATTCCGCGGTTCTGAAAGGCGCGCAGCACCGCGGCACCCTTCGCAGCGCCTGTCCGTGTCTGCTATAGCAGCGCTGCGAGGCGGGGTGGTTCGGCACGGCCGTGCAGCGCCGGGCGCAGCGCTGCTGCTTTATTAACGCGGTGCTGCAGGTGTTTGTGAAACCCTTTCGTACAGCAGCGCAGCGCCGTTAGAGGCGTTGGGGTGGAGGTGCGGCAGGCTGGCTTCCGGCAGCAGCCCCGCGTTACTGCACACAGCCGGCAGCTTTCAGCCAGGAGCGCGCGGGGTGCGAAGCGCGGTCTCTGCGGGCGGTGCGGACGGCGGCGTGAGCCGCGTGGGGACGAACTGCGGGTGCCGCTCCGCCGCGAGGGGAGCGCCGCGCCGCGTCGTGTGGTGTCGTGCCGTGCCCTGCCCGTGCCCCGCGCCGCCTGTCCCCTCCCCGGGGGCGGTCCGCCTCCGAGCGGCGGAGCCTCATAGCGGCGGAGCGGCGCTCCTCGGTGCGCGGTGCTGCCGTGGGCCGGGGCCGCTCCGCTCCGCCGCCATGAGCCGCCGCCCGCTCTGCCAGCCCGGCCCCAACGGCACCGAGCCCATGCGGCCGCGGGGCAACGGCACCGGGCGGCCGGCGGAGGGCTGCGGCGCCGTGTCGGTGGCGTTCCCCCTGACCATGATGATCACGGGCATCGTGGGCAACGCGCTGGCCATGCTGCTGGTGTCCCGCAGCTACCGCGCCAAGGAGAACCGGCGCAAGCGCTCCTTCTTGCTGTGCATCGGCTCGTTGGCGCTCACCGACCTGAGCGGGCAGCTGCTCACCAGCCCCATCGTCATCGCCGTGTATCTGTCCGACCGCGTCTGGACCAACGTCGACCCCTCGGGCCGCCTCTGCGCCTTCTTCGGCTTCAGCATGACCGTCTTCGGCCTCTGCCCGCTCTTCATCGCCAGCGCCATGGCCGCGGAGCGGACGCTGGCCATCCGCGCCCCGCACTGCTACGCCAGCCACATGAAGACGCGCGTCACCAAGGCCGTGCTGCTGGGCATCTGGCTGGCCGTGCCCGCCTTCGCCCTGCTGCCCCTGGCCGGGCTGGGCCGCTACGCGCTGCAATGGCCCGGCACGTGGTGCTTCATCAGCACCGAGGGGCAGCGCCCCGGCAGCGTGCTCTTCGCCTCCGCCTTCGCGGGGCTGGGGCTCTTCTCGCTGCTGGTGACGATGGCGTGCAACCTGGCCACCATGGAGGCCCTGGTGTCCCGCTGCCGGAGCAAGGCCGCCGCCTCGCGCTCCAGCAAGCAATGGGGACGGATCGCCACCGAGACGCTGATTCAGCTGCTGGGGATCATGTGCGTCCTGTCGGCGTGCTGGTCGCCGCTGCTGGTAGGTGCCCTCCTCGGCGCCGCGAGGGAAGGCAGCGCGGATGGGGACGGCGGGGTCAGGGAGCGGCGGGCAGCGGTCCCGGAGGGCGGCCGAGTGCAGAGCGTTTGGGAAATGACGGCCAAAAGAAAGGAGGGATGAGGAGGGAAAAGGGGGGTTGTAAAGAAAGGGCTGAACGCGAGGAGACGGGGCTGGGAGGCGGCACTGAGGTCGGCAGAGCCGTAAGCTGTGCGCAGGAGACGGACGGGTCTGTGCGGAGGGGAGGCGGCGCGCTGTGCAGCCCAGCGGGTGTGCCGAGGGGTAGCAGAGCAGGGGCTGAAGGCGCAGGGATACGGGGAGCAGAACCTCCCCGCTCCGGCCTGGGAGAGCCGCGATGCCGTCCCTGCATGCCCCGTGGGATGGGGCCCCGCGCTGGTGCGAAGGAGTCGTTCTGTACTTTTTATTTGCTCTCACTTTGTAGCAAAACTTATCTCCGTGCTCTGTGGGAAAAGGTACCGTGTGTGACTTGGCAAGCGCCCTCTGCTTGCGGCAGGTTGCTCGCTCTGCCTTTCTCAGTGTCGTTTTCCCCGTTTTTAAGAGCCCCTGCCTTGCTCTCCCTCACTCGGGCCCCTTTTTGGCACATTGGGGCAGACCCCTCCTCGTGCTGTAGGAGGAGAAGGGGCTGCGTCCACGTCTGCTTCTTCTGTATGGGATGAGGGCGCATCCGAGAGTCCGGAGCCCCTAATTCTGCCATCGGAGGGCAATGTGGTTTGGGAACAGTTTGTACTCTTTGGAACCCTGCAGGACGGGGGCGAAGCTCACTTAAGTGATAGGTGCTGTATGGCAAAGGGATGATTTTTCTCCCCTGTGCGCACAGACAGCTCGAGCTCTGTGCTGGGAGGGCTGGCAGAGCTGGCGGTTCACATGGTGGAGGTAAAAAAATAGAAAACAAGTTAACTTAATTTATGAATATTATCCTTGTGAAATTCCGTCAAATCTCCAAAACAGCCCTGCCCCCAAAAGGCACTCAGAGGCATCTGAGTTCACTTTCTAGAGATGATGAATGCTCCTGATGGAAGTTAAGTGTGATCTGTGCTGTAAGTTCAGCGAGACCCCGGGTACAAAGCATCGCACAGCCTGCTGGAGCCCAAGGGGTCAGAGCTGGGAATGCCGGCAGTGGGGCTGCCGTGCCGCCCTTCCTGTGCTGCAGCCCCCGCAGCACTTCTGTTGTTCTCCAGGAGTCAGCTGCCGTGCGCTCGTCCGTAATTAAAAGGGTAAAAAAGAATGAAAAGGGAGTTATTAAAGGCAGGAAATGCATTTCCCTCTCAGTCCTTGTTCCCATATTCTTCCCATTCGGATGCGGGCGCTGCTCTGTGCTCGTGCTCCCCCAGCTTACAGCAGAGCTGCTGCACGTGGGCTGTTAGCAGCCCTGCAGCACGGAGCTGAGGTGTCTGAGCTGGGGGGTGTCTGTTGTCCTCCTCTGGGACGTGCATGCTCAGCAAATTGATGACAGTGCAGGGATTCCTTGTGCTGCTTTGCCTCCTGTGATACTGCTCAGAGAGCTGAAGCACAGAACCGTTGGGGCTGGAAGGGACCTCTGCAGCTCCCCCAGTCCAACCCCTACAAGCAGTTCCCTATGGCAGGTGTGCAGAGAACTGGATCGCTCCAGCAGCTCTCTGGGCTCTGTGCCAGGGCTCTGCCGCCCTCCGTGTCTTTGATTTGTGCCGTGTTTAGAGGAAGAGAGGAACTGTGTTCGTAGCACAGGCGCCAGGTCCTTTGGTGTGCTATCAAAACCTTGCCTTCAGCACGGAGAACCTGAAAAGTGCTCTGCTTCCATAAGGCACTGCTTTTGCCTAAGTGGCTTTCAGTGTGCACCGATCTGGTGCTTGTTTTGGTAATCAGCTGCTGAACAGAACCACTGAAGTAAACCAGCAGCAGACCGGGACACTCATGGGGTGACGGAGACATCATTCCATGTTTGCTCACAAGCACAGCTGCACCCAGGCTCTCATTCTCATAGTGATGCTTTAGCAGCTCTAGGGTGCAAACTTACTCGCTCCCATGGTACTTTCAAGGCTATTCAAGCTGAAACACTCCGGTATTCTGCTGCTTTTCCTTTTAAATGTGCAAAACAGCTCCAGAAAGCTTCTTTACTGAGAGAAGGGAGGCAGCGATGTCACTGCTGAGGCACTCATCCTGTATGGAACAGCACCACGTCCTGCAGTGCTGGAGGCTGCCCGCTCCCATGCCCTGCACGCAGCGTGCTGCAGTTGGCCACGCAATGGGGAGGGCCCAGAGGGGCTGTGCATGCTCCATCCCTGGAGGTGTTCAAGGCCATGATGGATGGGGCCCTGGGCAGCTTGGGCTGGTATGAACTGTGGAGGTTGGCAGCCCTGCCTGCAGCAGAGGGTTGGAGCTTCACAATCCTCAGGGTCCCTTCCAACCCGGGCTGTTCTATGATTCTGTGACCTCCTGCAGCCAGGGTGCTGGATTTTGCTGTGCGGTATTTATCCTAAATAACAGCACGTCGGGATGGTAAAAATGAGAGCACGTGCTTACTGCAGGTGTGTGGTTCCCTGTGTTACCGCCCTCCTGCAAACGTGCTCACCTCATTAAAATCTTCAGCCTTCCCCATAGGTCTCCAAGTGGACTGCAGGCGGCTTCAGCCACATTTCTCACAAACAGAAGGATTTGCTTCTGGTCCCTCTGCGGCGCCAGAGCTGAGGGCTGCAGAGTGCACAGGAGGTGTGCAGTTCTGCTTTGCACGCCGGCTCCACGTGCTTTGCTGGAGCAAAATTACAACTTTGACTCCAGGATGAGGTGGTGCACAACTGGAAGTATTAATAGATGCTCAAAAAAAAATAAATCATATCCTGGCCTCATGGTGGTTCGCCCACCACAGCCGCTCTTTATTTCCTCTGGAGAGTCCTGTATTGCTTCTGCAGCTCTCTTTGCTTTGTGGGAGAGAATTACTGAAGCAGCAGATTAGGGCTAATGGGAGAGGAGAAGCAGTGTAAACAGATCGATCTTCCTGTCTTCACGATGAGTGGAAAACACGTTTGGATTTTTGGAAGCTGTCTATGAGAAGGGTTTGCAGTTTGGGAGCAGGAATTTCACATCTGATTCCTGCCCCACATTCCAGAGCAGCCACTCAGCCCTCGCGTGGCCTAAAAATACGCACCTCTGAGCACAGCGGCTCTTTGCTGCCCATCTCTGACTGCGGATGGCAGCCACACAGATGTCAGACAATGCCCCCTCAGCGCGGCTGTGCTGTGGGCACACAGAGGGACACCCCGTGGCCCCGAGTGCTGCCCTGCAAAGTGCTGCATGAGGAACTCCTGCACGGCAGAGAATTTGTGATGCTCTGCTATCCGGAACCCGAGCGGGTCCTGCCACGGAGTGCCCGTGTGGAGCACAGCTGGTGGCAGTGCGTCACAGCACTGTGCCTGCTGGGAGCACACACAGCCACCCCAACATTCTCTCGTGAACCACAGTCAGACGTCACAGAACGCCCACTTGTTGGCTCTGAACGCCACAGCAGTGGAGGTGTAGCGCTCCTGCACAGCTGCATTCAGTGATAACAATCGGCTGCTATCTCATTAATTGATTAACTTACCAATCGTATTGCTCTTGGCGTTTTGAGCCCAGGGTTTGTTGGCATGCACTGTACGGTTCTTCTGACTTCGCTCCACCTGACGCTGTGCCTCTTCTTTTTTCAGTCTCTCTCCTAATGAATTTAGGAGACCAGTCCAGGCCATGATGAGCAGTCCCTAAAGAGATCAGAAGGAATTTCCAGTAAGGCGACTGATGCTCCAACAACTGTTCCATTATGTAATGAAGGCCAAAATAAGCAGCAGTTGCCTGCTTGAGAAACGTATTTTATTAGTCTAATATTTTGGTAGCTCCATGGATTCACTCGCAAAAGAACAGGACAGTGAGGTCTGCAAAGCTTATATAGGGCTCCCAGAAGGGCTGATGGAGGGAGAGCAGTGCTGGGAGTGCTGAGCGCCGCTCGGTTCCCACTGGCTGCAGCAGGAGCACAGCGGGCACACAGAGGGGCTGCTGACACCAGGTGATGCCAGGGCCATCACTGAGCTGGGGGAGCAGAGTGCAGAGCCAGGGCTGCGTGGGCACGATGTGCCCCCGGCCATTTGGGGCGCTTGGGATCTGTACCCATACTGTAAAACCTCTGCCTGCGGTTGCTTTTCATTTCTGAGTGAGCTGAATGTAGCAGATGGAATCCTCAACTGCTGCTATTTAAAGAAACAAAAATAAGTCTCCTTTGCTGTCGGAGCTGCCCTGCTGTCTGGACTGCCATGTGGAAGTTCCTTGGGAAAAACTTGCTGATTTTGAGGTTGGCGGAGCCCTGGCACAGAGCCCACAGAGGTGGAGGAGTCTCCTCCGGGGATATTCAAACCCACCTCAGTGCTCTCCTGTGCAGCTGCTGCGGGGAGCTGCTTTAGGGGTTAGCCTGGGGATCCTCCAGTGGTCCCTTCTACCCCTACAAGGCTGAGATTCTATGCACCCTTCCAAGCCTTTCCCAAGGCCACGGTCATTGATCGGGCACCCAGAAGATCCCTTTGAGCAGAACACCCTGCAGGCAGTGCTGGTCCCTGCTTGGGGCGGCCATTCCCTGCAGCTCAGCCGTGGCCCGGCCATGCAGTGCTGCTTGAAGGCAGTGCTGTGCAGAGCCCTGGCTTGGCTCACGGTGCTGTCTTACACCAGCCCCTTCCAGAGGCTGATGCTGAGAGCTCATGTAGGGCTGTCAGTAAGTGGCCAGGCCTTATCCCCAGCAGCTCCTGCATGCTCAGGCCTGGCTGCTGCTCAGTGCACGGTGCCACTGACCCTTGCAGACATGGTGAGCCCTCTGTACGGCGGAGCAGAAGTGACATAAAAAGCTGTAGGATTGGCTATAGAGTCGGGCAGATCCTGGAGGTTTGAAACCACATTCATGTGGTGATAATTTTTCTGCATCTTGGCTTATGTGGGTGGGTGAGTGAGTGAGTGAGTGAGAAGTCGAATAGAGTTGGTACAGTGCTTGGTGTGAAGGACGTGCTGCACCGCCTCCTGGCATCCACATCACAGTTGGCAGACCCACTGCATTCAGTTCTGCTGGATTTCCAGTCAGCCAAGGCCTTCAAGTCGTGCCTAGAAAGGATTTGCATGCAAAAAATGACCTGTGCAGGAGAAGTCACGCATTCAGCTGCCCAGTCTTCCGAGCACTCATCCGTAGAGTTGGGTGCCTCCCTGCTGCCATGGCGCAGGGACCAGACCTGCAAACGCAGAGAGCTGTCCCTGAGCTCTCCCCAGCTCTGGCTTCCCCTCTGCCACCTCACCTTGGAGCATCGGGAGCCGTGCTGCACACACAGCCAGGTGTAGCAGCACCATGCCGTGCCCATCACGCGGCTGACACGCGTCATTTGGCAGCGAGCTGCAGCCCTGGGGCTGCTCAGAACAGGTTTGGATCCCTGTGCTTATAGGCTCCTGGAGAAGGCTGCAGCACAAAGTGTGACGTGGCTTATCTGCAGAGAAGCGAAACGCCTCTAAAGTAATGTATTTAAAACAACTGCAGTTGATACAGAAAGGTCAGGGGAAAACTTGAGACACACCAACCAACCACCATGGAAAATTAAATATGTCTTAGGACTTTCAAAACATGATTCATGTTTCTCCTAGTTACGCATCGGTATATGAGCATCTCAGCACCCATTGCAGAGATGGGGGGGCCTGATGGGGACAGGCTGAGAGCCTCAGCACTGCTCACCTGGAGAAGAGAAGGCCGAGAGCGATCTGATGGGCCCTGATTGATATCAGAAGGGCAGGGATCAGGGGGAGGAGATGGGGCTCTGTGCAGTGATGGCCAACCTAAGGCAGTTCCTTACAGCAGTTGCACTGCTCCTGAATCCTGGCAGGATTCAGCTGTTCCTTCTAATGGAGATAATATGAAAATGAGAAAATGAGTCCCTTTAAGGCAGAGTTGCAAGGTCAGTGCTTTCCCTTTACAGCCTGGGACTGGAGCTGGGGCAGGGAAGCAGCACGTGTTTCCTTGTGTTGGCACGGGACCTGTAACCGTTTGCCTGGCAGCAGGAACACAGCAGTGTGGCTGCCATGACCCTTAGACACATACACACAGACTGAGCTGCCTGCCCAGAGCTTGTGCGTAGTTCCTGTGGTCATGCTTTGAATTGGACGAGGGAGGAAGAAATCCCCTAGAGAATCATAGAACCATAGAAACATCCTGGTTGAAAAAGCCCTCTGGGCTCCCCAGCCCACCCCCGCACACCCACTGCCCACATCCACATCCCCACGGCTCTGAACACCCCCAGGGACGGTGACCCCCCAGCCCTGGGCAGCTGTGCGGTGCTGAGCGCTCTTTGGAGCAGAGATGTCCCCCGGCACCCAGCCTGCCCCTGCCCCGGCACAGCGTGGGGCCATCGCTTCTCATCCCATCGCTGTGCCCTGGGAGCAGAGTCCAACCCCCCCTCTGCCGCACTCCCTGGCAGGATTTTGTCTCTGGGGGTATTTGCACATAGTGATGCAGAGATGATCTCTTAACTATGCCATTTCTCCCTTCCAACTCTCCATAGGTAACGATGCTGAAGATGATCTTCAACCGCACATCTTTTGAATCATGCAAGGGGTTCTCGGCAGAAACCCAAAGCTCAGAACTCTACAAAGAGTGCAATTTCTTCTTGACAGCCGTGCGCTTGGCCTCCCTCAACCAGATCTTGGATCCGTGGGTTTATCTGCTGCTCCGAAAGATCCTGCTGCAGAAGTTCTGCCAGGCGGCCAGCGCTGTCTCCAGGTGCTCCAACAGTGAATGGAAGGAGAGATCCATCACGTTGTCAGATGAAATCCGACGGACAGCAGCGTGATGGAGCACGGATCCGCTTGCATGGAGACTGCCTTGGCCAATGAATGGCTTTGTGTCTTACTGTGAATTGGACATCTATTTCACGTCCACATCTGCGTAAAGTGTGGGACACGGCAGGGCTGAGCAGCCTTAGAGTGCCAAAGAAGTATTTATCCAATGTGCCCCAAATCCTCCAGTGTAGGCAAAGGGGTTGGTTATCATAGAATCACAGAATGCCCTGGGTTGAAAAGGACCGCAGTGCTCATCTCGTTCCAACCCCCTGCTGTGTGCAGGGTCGCCAACCAGCAGCCCAGGCTGCCCAGAGCCACATCCAGCCTGGATGTTGCTGAATTCTGTTGTTACTGCGATTCCCAATGGAGCTGCAGAATACGACTTCTTGTCTGCCCAAGTGGAGCTTGGAGGGGCTTTTTGGTCTTATGGTAAGGTCAGAAAAAGTGATTTTCCTATTAGGGGACGCTTGGAACACATTCAGCAGATTAATTATGGAAGAGACCCACTCCTATGTGTAACCTTAATGCTTACATGATTTGCTTCAGAGAGTCTTTCATCCTTGTTCTTCTAGATGGACAAGGAGAGAAAGCGTCAGACAATGCATTAAGATAAAACGAGGAGTTTTGATTGGGATTTCCATGGCTTTGAACAGAAGGTTGAGTTGTAGCTGTGATGGTGGCTCATTCCCTTTTGAGGTTGAGGGAAACCTGTACCTGGTGATACGCCTGGTCCTCGTGGGTGCTCCTTCCGTGTGGATGCTGGGGTCAGCTCACTGCAGGGAGGGGTGCAGCACTGGGCAGGCAGCAGCAGTGGGAAAGCTGTGCTGCTTTGCTTTCTTTCCTATAGCAGCCTGTGAAGCACCCCCACATCACACAGGTTGCTGATAGCAGAGCCCACTATAAAACTACTTTGCACAGATGGAGACAGTGATAAGCAGGTTGTAAGAGACGGTGAGCGTTCATCTTCCTGTAGATTAGTGGCAAAGGTCTGCAGAGGCAAAAAGACAGCTTTTGCGTGAGTGATTTTCCTTGGAAATGTGCACGTCCAGGGGCAAAATGAACGTCAACCAATTCTGAAGCTTCTACATTACTGCAGTGCCCTACAGAGTGGGACAGGAGAGCAGTTCCCTTCGTTCTTTCTCTCTCGCTTCTTTCCTCCATAAAGACAAATGTTAAGGATACGGCAGCTTTGGGAATTTGAACGAATAAAGCAGACTGGAAGAGATGGGGAGAATATATGCCTTTATCAAACCTTTCCTCCAGCTATTGTTCAGGTTTTATTAGAAAACTGAATCCTCACCCATTTGTTAGAACAGCGGAGGCTTATCTTCACAAGGACTACATTTCTCCCCATTTTCTTTGCCTTTTTTGTAGACAGTGGTCCATAATGTCTTCTGTTCAATGGCCTTTTAGGCAAAACTACATGCAATTACAGTATATCAGGTAGTCATCCACCGTGTGCTACGTGCCATGTAATACTGAAATCAGAGGCCTTAATGGCAAGTGTAATCCTGTATCTGCTGGGAATCTCTGATGTAGAGCCTTGATTTTTGCTTCTCTGCCTCTGCTTATGAAAGTACTCAAAAGAGAAACTGCTTTTCCTGTTCCGCTGCTATGTTGTCTAGTTGCTATCATCACATCAGGCCACAGTATCTCATCTGAGGGCAGAACCACCAGCTACGGAAGTCTGCTTTTGTGTGGATGGGTGTTGGAGTGCGGCTGGAAGCTGAAGCCCTGCTTTACCCAGGGGCAGCCTAGAGCTGTGCTGGGCACCTAGGTGTGGTGCGGCCATGGGGGCAGGAGGATGCTCAGTGATGCTCAGTGCTGCTCAGCAATGCTCAGTGCTGCTCAGTGACACTCAGTGCTGCTCAGTGACACTCAGTGCTGCTCAGTGCTGCTCAGTGCTGGTGGGCGCCCGCATGCTCCTTGCAGCTGGGAGCATGGCACGGGGCACAGCTGGAAGCAGCAGCTGTCCTGGGGCTCTGGGAAGTGCCTCACAGCAGTCACACATTTTTAAGAGTTATGTTGTAATCTACAAGCCCGGTCTTCTGTCCAGAGGATTGCTGTTGTTCAGGCTGCGTGCACAACGAGCCCAGTGCCTGCACAGTGTGTCAGGACGACCTCAGGAATGGCGCTGAACCACTGGTGAGCTGCAGGGCCGGAATGTGGACCCGCTGGGGCTGCACGTGGTCATCAGAAGAGTGACTCACGGCCTCCTCTATCAGTCCCTTTGCAGCCACAACAGGAAAATGCTGTTCTTTCCTTTGACACAGAGTGTAAAGTGTGTGGCAGCAGTTAAATGCATGTGGGCTTGTTCTTCATAAGCAAGTCATGATGGTTTCACCTTTCCCTTAACATAGCTCTGTTGCTCCATGCCTTTCCATAGTGAAGCAAGACACCTCTGGGTGTGGGTAAAGGCCGTTCTCTTGGTCCCTGTGTGTGCTAACACAAAGAAGCTACTTTAAATATCAGAAAATGGAGGAGAATGTCTGCTTTCTTTGTTTGCAGCTGAGGAGTGGGAGCAGCGTTTGCCAGCCATGCCAGCCGCAACGCAGCATGGCAGAGGAATGCACTTTCAGAGATGGATTCAATAAGCTTGAGCAGAAATTGAAGCTTTTTCCCATTACTTGTTTGAGCGGGAAGGTGTATTTTTGTTGCATTTCTTTAAAGGTGCCTTTCTATGTGATGTATTTTAACTCCTCCATGGAAGCATTCCTAGTGCCAATCTCAATACGTTGTACTTCTGTCACATCTAATGGAAGCAGTGAACGGGAAAGCTAATTTGAGATCATTTGCCTTAAAAACAAGCTTGTTTGTGTACCAACTCAATGTGCAGTGTGTCTGTCAGAATAAAAGTGCTGTACAATACCTGGTCCTGAGCCTGGTTCCTTTTGGAGCCCAGAGGCGGCCATGGGGCTGTCCTGGAGCGCGGCCGCTTCGTCATCCCTGGGTTCTTCCCATACAATTTCCTGCCCCAAGAAAAGAATCAGAATAGGGTAAATGTTGCCTTATTAAAATAAAAGGACTACATTATTTGCATTATTTCTTTCATTTCATCACACATCATAACTTCAGCTCAGATCTCTGGAGTTTCTGAAGCAGCACAAAGCCACGTGCTCTGTTGGAAGCCCCGCTGGCACACAGCACCCAAATTCTGCTCTGGTGAGTCACCACAAGGCCGCCGTGCAGTAGGCAACCTGCAGAAGAGACACAGCAACTAATTAAAAACAATTTTCCCTAATTTCCAACATCCTGCCCGTTTCCTTTGATGCTCCATAGCTCTGCAGGGATTGCCACGTAGCAGCCCCACATCGCGGCTCAGAGCATGCCTGGCAGCCCTCAGCAGACATAATGCACCCAGCAGCACTCACGTTTCCCCCTCGTTTGTTCCCACCATCCATTCTGGCCGCCATTTGGAGGTCCTCCCAAGGAAGCAGCCCTGCAATGGGGCACAGGGTGCTGGGGAGCAGCGGTACATCTCCACCTGCAGGGAGCACAGAAAGGAGGCACAGGCACTGCACAGAGTGACAGCGAGAGGAGCTGCGCGGGGCAGGAGGAAGCTGGGTCACGATCAGCAGCAAGCTGTGAATCATAGCCCAGACAGCAAGACTGGGGTGGTCAGAGACTGGAGCAGCTCTGCTATGGGGCCAGGATGAGGGGCTGGGGGTTACCACACTGCGGCCGTCAGTACTTGAGGGGACCTTAAAAACAGGAAGAGTGACTTTTGACATGGTTTGACAGCGACAGAACGAGGGCGAATGGCTTTCAGCTGACGGGGGAGATTTGGGTCAGATGTGAGGGGAAAGTTTTTCACCCACAGGCAGTGAAGCCCCAGCACTGCCGCCCAGAGCTGTGGGTGCCCCATCCCTGGAGCGGCCCTGGGCAGCCGGAGCTGGAAGGTCCCTGTAGCCCTACCAGTCTGTGACGCTGCTTCTCCGAAATGCTGTATTCTGTTTCTTCCATTCACTTGAATGAGCAATGCTTTTAGATAAGATAACAGTAATTTAGAATAAACACTTGAAAGTACTCTGGGGACCAGTGAAGACGGTGACAGCTGGCAGACAGCACCAGTGCAATAAAAGCCTGAATTTTTGGATATGCCTGTGTGAGTGCAGCCTCAGACCCATCCCCACGAGCACCACCGGATACCCCAGCTGCCAGCAGCCCGAGCCACCCAGCCCACACTTCAGCAGCCCTGGGGCTATTTCGGGGACCATAGAATCAAAGAATCCCAGCGTGGCTGGATTGGAAGGGAGCAGGAATCAGCAGTGTGTGGGCCCCGGGCTGCTCTGCTCCCCATGCTTGAGCCCTTCGGATTCTTTGGATCCCTTCTGAAGAATGCTGGAAGAGCTCCGGCATCAGAAAGGTATTTACTGCAAAAGCCCTGAGGGATGCGGCTGCCTTTATGAGGCAGCATTTGTGGAGCTGCTCTCAGTGGTTCGTGTTCCAAGGAGCGGTGCCTGGAGGTGGGCGGCTGAGCCCTGCTCCTTGTGACGCTGCTCGTGCATTCCCAACCCGCTGCCATCTCATTGAGAACTGTGGTTATAAATTAACAGATGCTGCTTTTATTCCTCACCACGTTTCTCCCCCAGGAGGTGTGGGAGCTGCATGAGCCACTGAACACATCTGGTGGTTTCACCGGCACAGCCGGAGCCCTTTGGCACTGTGGCAGTGCCAGCCCTGGCTGCCTAAACCTTGCCAGCTGCCAGGTGCCTGGGGGAGCCCAAATTCACCCAACACAGCATCAGTCTAAAACTGTGCATGGTGCTGGGCCTGCTCCCAGGCTGCTCACACTGCTGGCACGGTGTTTCTGCTCCCGCTGGGAGGTGCAGGCACCCGCTATGCACCAGAGGTTCGCTCTGAGCCCCCCGGCCCTCCCTGCTGCATGGCCCCAGTGCACCATGGCAGCTCGCTGGGCACCAGCCCTGATGCTCACAGGGATGCACGGGGACTCAGCCCTCACTTCGGTCTACTGCAGAAGATAAAAGGGCCACTTTGAATATAAATATGTTAGATATGTTCAAAAGCATTTTATTAAAGACAACGTATTTATACTTGGGGCCGCTTTGTTTTGATAATAAATTGTAGCAGAGGATAGGAGCCCCGGTTATTATGACTTTCTCTAAACACAGCCATCTCGCAGCCCTTGCCCGCCCTTCAGCACGCCGCTGTTTGCACTGAGCGGAGCCGCAGTCACCGCACACACCAATAAATCCAGTGCTTATAAAGGCTCGTGGCCCTGCGGATGAAAGGAAATACACACCCCATCTCAGAGGGACTTTATAGTGTGAAGCATCAATTTCCAGCAGTTTTGCAATTTATATGCTGCCGGGTTGAAGCCAGCTGGAGTTTTGCCCAATGTGTTTGCAATTCATTGGCTCTGGATGTGAAGAGGCTTTAAAGAACAGAGACAAAAACTCACCCAGGAACCCTTTGTCCCCTTTTGGGCATCATTTTTTCCCATCCTGACAAGTGAGGAGAAGGTCACTGTCCGCTCCGCTCCAACCCCCTGCCCTGCTCCATCCCATTGCCCAGCTCCAGCCCCAGCTTGCCAGGCTGTGTATCTACGCAGAGCTGCATCTTTTAGTTCAGATGTCAGCCTAAATCTTTAACTACTGAAATTTAAACTCTTTACGTTATAAGGAGCCTCTGAACTCCTGGCGTCTTGTATGCTTTGGTACCACGGAGGCGAGGAGATGCAGCTGCCTGCAGGGCGCCTTGCTGAGCCCAATGAATCGCAGTGGCTCAAGGCTGATGCCTGGCAGTGTCTGATTACAGCTGATGTGCTGTGTGCTTGAAGCAGTAAATACAGCCTTAAACAAACCCGCAGGACACAGAGGAGTCTCCATCTCTTGGCATTATCCATCTGTGTCCCAGCTCCTTGTCAGGTAACACCAGGGAGGCTGGAACTCTGATGCTGGGTTTGCTTGCCCGGCCCTGGCACCCCTCCTCCCAGCAGCCCTTCCTGAGCTCCAAAATGCTTCAGACTTTCTCTCCAGTGGGTGTTGTTGCTGTGCACCGATGGCTGGGGGCACAGCTGGCCACTTACAGGAACCACCCATGGCCAACACTCTGGGAGCAAAAGCTTTAGCACAGAACAATTGGGTTTATCCCTTCCCAGCCCTTCATACCACTGCTCTGAACTGCCCCAGAAGGTCACTGTGCTGGGAGCAGCATTGCCCATCGTCCTGCCATGGGGCTCTGCACAACGGCCCTCAATGGACACTGCTGGGAGCGCTGCTGGGAGCGGTGAGACCTGGTGGGATAAGGGCAGCATAGGGCTGGCTGAGCAGAGCAAGGACTTCAGGGCAAGGACTGCACAGGGCAAGGACACGTTTCCTTCATGCATTCTTCAAGGAGACATCTCTAACTGTTAATGAAAAAGATCAACCCAAACTCAAGTTATTCCGTCAGCTTAACTCATGTGTGTCCTGCAGAGGGGATGGGTCCAGCCACAGTTCCCCAGGCTCAGGGGCACCTGGCTCCATCCTGGGACATCCACCAGAACCCCCACCCACACGGAGGTCTCACTCTGCAGCAAGATGTATTTCTAATTCAAAAACAGCTATTCCACAGCCTCATAAACCAATCACAACTTTAGAAGAGATAACACTGCGGTCACCTTAAGGAAGTTTAATAAACTGAGTGCTATTGATTATCTTTCTTATTGAATAAATGCACAGTCCGACCCTACCTCTTGCTGCTATGGATAATTAAATCACACATTTGGTGTCTGACAACACCAATATATTCCAGTGGCTCAGCCCTTGGCCGTGTCCTCCCGCCACCAGCAATGGGCACATCTGCTGACAAATCCATCCCCAGAATCTGTACCCAGTGTCTGAAGAGTTCAAACCCAAGCTGTGGCTCCCAAGCTCACAGAAATGGCCTAAACGCTGCCCCTGGTGCCCGTGTGCTGGCTGTGGGCTGCAGGGGTGTCTGTGTCACCCAGCTGCAGGGTGTCACTTGTAGGGCAGCTGGGCACGTCTGTCTGGGACAGCAGAACCCACAGCGCAGTCTGTGCCAGGGGCTGGGCACAACCTCTTCTCTCCTTATCTCCTCTTATGCTTTTCAAACCCACCTACAAAGCCACTCCAGGCAGGTCTGGCCCTGCTCCCCCCTCCTGTGTATGCATTGACCCAGCAGCATTATCTAATGTCCTGGAAATGAATTAGTATTGTGGCAATGTCAATAAATTAGCTTGATTATGATAACAGTGCAAAAGTTAATAATTCAGCTGATATCTTACTGGACCCATTCACAGCTATCGATTGGCTTTATGCAGACATCACTTGCAAGCAAAGCATGACCTCCTGATGCCCACAGAGCTCAGGGGAAATGACCCACAGCCATCACAAGGCCCTTGGTGTTTTGTAACGATTGCTGATGAGCCCACCAAGGCACAAGTTCCTCCTGCAGCCCTGCTCTGTGCAGACAGGCAGGTTGGCAGCTTTTTGAATCACAGAACCATAGAGCCAATGAGGTTGGAAAAGACCTCTATGATCCCCAGGCCCACCCCATTGCACTCCACCATGCCTACTTCCCACGTCCCTCAGTGCCACATCCCCACAGCTCTGAACACCCCCAGGGTCGGTGACCCCCCACCCCTGGGCAGCTGTGCGGTGCTGACTGCTCTTTCAGAGGAGAAACGTTTCCTAATACCCAACCCAAACATCCCCATCACAACATGAGGCTGTTGCTGTCGCTTTGCCCACATGCCGGCACACAGCCCAATGCCCGGCAGCCCGAGGACGGTCACTGGTGTGTCTGGGACATGTCACAGCCAAGAGCCCACTGGCCCCAGCAGCCTCTGCTTGCACAGCCCCTGGAAGCCAGCCGCTGTCTGCTGGCAAAGCACCCAGACACCCTGGGGCATCCCGTTGGCCTCCTTTTTCCTGAAATCTCCGGGGCCACTGATGGCCCAGGAGATGAGGGCTGTCTGCCAGAACAGGATGGTCACCGTGCCATGCAGCGGGCAGCAGTTGGCCATGGGACCCACGATCCCACAGGTCCCCAGCCCAGGGGCCGCCCAGCTCAGCTCCCAGCGCTGGCAGAGGGTGTGAGAGGGATGGCGGTGGTGTGCCAGGCACGGCCCATCAGCACATTTGGCACCGGCCCCACATCGCAGCATCCAGAGTGCGCTTGTAACACACCTGGAAACCTTATCAGTGGCACTGGGCACTTTCAGAAACCCTACAAGCTGTTTTTGCAGGTCGGTCGGGTGGTACAGGCGGCACAGGAGAAGGTGTGGATGTGTCTGTAAGGTCGGGAAGGGCAGCCAAACTGCAGTCAGAAGAACAACCTCTGCACATTTTCCACTGATGTCTCCTACCAATGGTGGGGCTTGCTTCTAATTTCATTTGTTTGTCAGCAATCTTTTCCCTTTGGAACACAGTGTTACTTTGGCAGTGCTCCTCAGAGGGATCTCTGCTGAAACATTTCACAACGGAACCTGGCGAGCTCCGCCAAACACCAATTGTGTAATGAGAAGGGCGATTATTAATTGTCATCCATCCAAAACCTGTGGGAGGGATCAGCAGGGCTCTGCTCCTCTGTAAGTGGTGGCACCTGACTTTAGGTGTGAGGGGCCAGGCGAGATGAGCCATGCCCAGCAGCACAATGCCCATCCCCACCACATCCCCATCACCTCCCCCACCACATCCTCACCATGACCATACTGTGTGCCTAGCATTGTCCCCACCATGTCGCCCTGCTCCTGTGTCCAGAGCAATGAGCTCAGCCAGGCAGTGGGCACCTTGCTATAAAATGGCAGGTGTGACTCAATAATGCCTTTTTTTCCCATTATGAAGGGCCCTGCTTCCTAGAAACCAGTGCTTTATGGTAGAGGGGAAAATAAAGCAACGACAGAAGCATGAACAGGAAAACAACTTTCAAAATGTCTGGGGAGCTGTTGCAGAGCATGTAATAAAATCTGTATGGCCAGTTCCAGCTACACTAAATGGAAATGGACAGCTGTTTGTTTTTCCCCAGCCAACACTGCAATACCACTTTGTGTGGGCTCTGCAGTGTCGTCCGTGTGGGCTGCACAGCCCTGAGCTGACAAACAGCCCCTGGGCAGGGTTCAGCAGCTCCTCATCAGCAGCACCTTGGGAGCGGTGGGGATAAAGCAGAGGGGCAGAAATCAAAGCAGAAGGAAGGCTGCGTGCATGAGAACAGCACAAAGTGATGATGGCCACAGCATTTTGGTAAGGACATGGCCAAGAGCCATGGGAATGTGGCACTGAGGGACATGGTCAGTGGGCACAGTGAGTTGGGGTTGGACTTGGGGATCCTAAAGGTCTTTTCCAACCATAATGTTACTACGGTGCTATGACTGCTAGTTCTTTGCAGAGCTGCAGTGACCTTGGAGCTCCAGCCTCTCTCTCCCCTTTTCCCATCCCTCTGTAACCACACAGCTCCTCCCCACCTCCCCCTGTGGTTTAAGTGCTTCCCAAACCACGTTAGTAGCTGGCAAACACCATGGGCCATGCACAACCCCATCAGTGACCATTACAACAATGATGCTGATATGGCAGCCAAGCCATTGCAGAATTGTGCCACCTCCAGGAACTGAGAACGGGTCCTGAACCTCACCTGGCTTTGTGTACACAGCTGGCACCAGGGCCAGGAGCCTGCAGCACACAGCCCTACACACCCAGGTGGGATGGCATGCAGCCCTGTGTGAGCAGCAGCTCTGGGTGCACCACAGATGGTGGAGAGTGTATCATTAAGGACAGGTTTAAGGCATTCATTTGGAGAACAATTAAAAGCCACTGGGACGTTAGGCTGCCTGTGCTCCCAGCCCAGGCTCTGCTTGTTCTGTCAGGGGTCACTGTGGTTGCCCATTTCTTCCTCATCATCTACACCTCCTGAGCTGCCCCTCACTGGGTAGGACCCTCGGAAAGGACCTGAGTATCTGTCTGATGGGACAGCTACACCATACGCCAGCAGGCAGCATCTTCCACCTTCATTTCCTTGCTCGTTCCTAAAGTCTTCACACACACTGATGTGCCTATGGCCTTGTGCCTATGGTCTTCCTGATCAAAGCCATTTCAGACGGGAGAAATGACTTCTTCCCAGGTTTCTGCTTGATTTTCTATCCCCACAATGGTCTGCCATAGAACATATGGTCCTCCCAAGCACCTTCTTCCTCCCTTTGGCACCGCAGCCAGGCTGTCACAGCACAGGGCAGGACTAACTGCAGAGGGTACATCTCGGAAGCCTGACAGCACCATAAATCCAGCACAACAGCAATGATTTGTTCCTTTTCTGGGAAGCTTCATACAAAGAATTTGTTATCTCCATATCTCTGCTGCTCACCTTCCAGAAACAAACCCTCCCCTGCAAACGCACAGAGCTGTGTGCAGGAAGGCTGAGCTGCAAGCTGCCTCCTAGCACTGGCATGGGGATGGCAGCTGCTGCAGTCCTCAGACCCCCAAGCTGCCAGGGGCCGTGCGAGCCCAAACGGACATGGAACAACAGCAAGCACCGGAGGAAACTCCTGAAACATCCTGCCGTAGGGCTGCCATGGAAGCACTGCTGAAGCCTGGCAAGGCTTGGTGAGATTTCATAGAATCACTGAGATTGGAAAAGCCCCCGGAGATCCCCAAACAAACCTCCTCTGCACCCACAGCCACCTCATCTGCTGCTGGTCCTGTGCACCTGCAGTCACCTCCTCCCACCCACACAGAACCTGGGTGCAGTGCTAACACACCCCCAGCACTGCCTTATACAGGGGGGCTGCGGGGGGCTGCTTTCACAGCGGAGCAGCCACATGTTTACTGAGTGACCAAATGCATTCAGGGGGAAATTCAAACATAGCGATGCTGAATTATTCCATTAGGGCAATTCTGCAGCTTAGGGGAACACAGTTACCCATCTGCCTGTTTAAAGCTACTAGTAATTCCAAAGAAAGAAAGCTGAAAGCTGCTCCTGCTGTTCGTTTACAGACTGAAATTAAAGCCCTCTTGAAAGCACCAAAGAAAGATTAAAAAATATTTTCTTTTAATTTTCATTTTCAAACACAGCATTAAAGTAAATATTAGCTGAGGTGAGGTGGGCTTTACAAAACACGTTGGTTCATTCCCTGTGCAGTACAGAAAGGAACGTCCTTTGTATATACAAAGGTAAAGCCTAAATATCAGATAGGGCAAGAATGGATCGACTACCAGATTCCTTTTCTGTTACTATTTTTATAAGCACACACTCAGTCTCATATCTCACATCACATTGGAGCATGTGCAGTGATTTGGGACAACGCTGCACTTCAGACACTCACAGCAGCCGAATCCCTCCTGGAACTGCAAAAATCATCTCAAAAGATGAAAGCAAAGCTCACTTTTCCTTCAGTCATTTGCAGTGTGCACCAGGAGGGGTCTGGCAGCCCCACTGGCATGAAACGTGCAAGAGAATACCATCCTTCCTTCCTGCAGCTCTGGAGGTGGCTCTGAGGCAACATTGGGCAGCACAGCCGCTCAGCTCCAGCAGCTATTTCATAACTCTGCTTTTCTCATCCCGGGTGAGCGATGCTTCTGGTGCAAGCAGAACACAACTGCACAGAGCAGCAGCACTTGTAACGAGATGGCCCACAGCCAGCGGCCCTTAATGAGCACATCCATCACCACGCAGCGCACCCAAGGCTTGCCGATGGACCAAAGGCACACTGCCCATCACCACCCCGTGGGCTGGAGGTGGGGCTCGTTTTTTAAAACTGAACCATGAAGATATAAATAGGAGACCAAATCAGGCCCATTAGCCTCTGAAGAATGAACAGAGGAATACAGTGAAAGCAGCGCTCGGTTTGGAGAGCAGGATAATGAAAAACGATGCGGTATGGCATCATGTAATAACTGGAAAGAGATGCAGTGTCTTAAGTGAGTCACATAAAATGAAGTTTCTCTTAAAAATAACAGCAGTGTTGTTGGAAGGAGTTGACCAGGGCAGACAAAAGCCCCCACAGTACCTTGAAGGACTGGGAGAGGAGAGAGCAATGCAGGCTTGTGGTGATGAGAAAACCCTGATTTGGAGACAGACAGTGAATCAGTGCTGAAGACACACGGCAGTGGCACTGCTCAGCATGCCCAGAGGTGGGGGTCTTTGTGGGGGCCCAGCAGCGTTGTGCACAGTAGCAGTGGTCCCAGCACAGGGCTCCAGAGAGGCTGAGATCCCCGCAGGAAGGAACCTGGGCACCACCAGGCACTGCAGTGAGCATTTCTGAAGAGACAGCTAACGTGGCACTTAGATACTTCCATACGCTAGAGATACATGTAAGACATACTGAAGAGTTATGTTGCTTGCACAGAAGACTAAGGAACATGCTGACCTGGGCTGCTAACATGGTATTCCAGTGGGACAAACATGAAAGGGTCCGGAAATAAGCACTGAGATGATTAATGGGATGGAGGGCTCCAGAGACACGAGGAATGGAGGAATGTCTCCTCGGGATTACCCTGCCTTTTTAAGGAGCACCAAGACTCAGGCACAGGGCCGAGCCCATGCCAAGCACTGGCAGTGCACAACATCCATCAACAAAGGTAGGGGATGCTCTGCCACTAAAAAATGCAACTCAGGGATAATTTTGTGAACTTTTAGCAAATAGTTGCACATTCCTGTTCCCGCGGAGCCCAGTCTGCCTCAGCCATGTGGTATTGCTGCAGAACTCAACCGTGCTCATAAAGCTTCCAGAGAATCTCCTGAAGTTAATGAGTGACCGTAGCACACATGGAAAACAAAGGACCCAAATATTGCTACTGTTGAACACTGGGTTGATTGCACTCTCCTGTTTTTCCACTCCTTTCACACCTGTGGTTCAAGATCTCTCACCCAAGCGTTAAACTGTTATGGCTGAGAGCAATGTCCCGGCGCTCCCTGAGCTGGGCAGCCTGGGGCTGTCCTGCTGCCCTGGGAGCAGTGCTGTGCCTTTCTGTCACACTGAGCAGAGCTCGGCACTGTCACAGTAATTAGGCATATTGGGTTTTATGCGGTTTTATTTCTCTCTTTGCACCCAAGCACTGAAGCCTTAAAAGACAGCGGGAGCAGAAGCATGTTGCCCACATCTCTACTACTGCACACAGAGGTATTGATTATTTGGCAGTTACCCGGTTGCTATGACACCAAACACCACCGATCCACAAATAAACAACTGCTCTCCCCCATAGTTCATAAATACTGATTACAGGAGAGCAGCTCAAAATTTTCCATTCAGAAAACATCTTCTAGTTTCTCCCCCACCTTTTCCCTTTACGACCTTCTTTGCTTTTTACAACTTACTTCGCTCAATTCCCTTTTCACCTGTGTGCACAGTGAGGCCAGGCTGCAGTGTTCAGTGTGCTGCTTCATCCCAGGGCTGCCCTCAGCCTGGGGTAAAGGAGCTGGGATGGGGCTGGAAGCACTTAGTGGCATCCAGACAGAGCAAACCCCCCAGAAATCACAGTGTAGGTGCTTGGGTTAAGATACTGCTGCTGCAAATGGTACCAAAGTGGCTACACCCTCTGGTTTAGAACTTCCCATAGGCTGTACCATCAGCTTAGAGTTAATAAACACAAGAAAAAAAAAAAAAAGACTCAAGATTTGAATTAGAGGTGGGTGTGAAATTCAACTGACTTCCACACTGTTTTTAAGGTAAGAGGAAAGCAGGAAAAAGACCATTCCTAGTGGACCAAAAAGCAGGGCTGGGAGCCTGAAAGCCTCACGGACACACAGAGCTGGAGGGATGGGGCAGGACATGGGTTTGGGGGCTGAAGCACAGCTCTCCAGCACATACACACAGCAGCATGCTTCCCTGAGACAGAGCTCACACCTATCAGCACAGACATCAGTTGCAGCATCTGGTGAAGATTAAGTCAGCCATATATCTTGCACCCTCTGATGGCTACATCTGTGTTTTCAGTTCCTGGTCAAAGCTGAATGTTGGATGAGCTTAACTGGAATCTGGATCGTGCAGAGGATGGGCAGAAAGTCAAATAAAGAAAGAAACAAGCAAACAAATAAAACCCAAGCACAAGTAGCAGCTCCATCGCCATCTCCATCCCACCTCCTCTGAGGCAATCTCACAGCTTTGGCTCTGACTCCATTTGCAGCAGAAGCTGAGCACTGTGCAGCACACACGGTGCAGCCCAGGCAGTCCTCAGGGACGGAAAGCTGTGGGCTTGGAAATGTAAGGCTGCCATTCCAGATCACCCAGCCGTATGGAAACGGCAAGCTGGCACACATCTGTCCTGCCCTTGTACTGAAGGCTGAAAAACCATCACGTGAACAATCACATTAGTACTGAACTCCAACAGTGTCCCACAGAAGGACCTCCATACAGCTTTTAACCTCCAGCCTCTATCAAATGATTCAACTTAAACTCAGTAACATAAGATATTCTTTAGAGTTTATTTGGACAGAGGGAGTCAACACACCTCTCAGTCCAGGCTGGAAGAGCATTGCTTCTAATTTTACAAGATACAGGATGGAGGAGGGGAAGCGAGGACTCTGTTGGCATGGGAATTGTTTTAAAGATACTCCAGAGCTGTGTTCTGCTGAGGTTCAACCTCTTTTTTTAAGCACTAGTAGATTGTTTTCATCAAGTTATGAAACAGCAGCACAGTATTTGGTGCACCGAGATCTGTGTACAGTACTGCTGATGGAAAGCAGTGCAGAAATTTGTTTAAAAAAATCTCAAGTTTTTTTTGCACTGGTAGCGAGCCAGGTTATGTTCTCTCAAGTATCCTGCCAAGATATACAATATATGATAGTCTTAGCTTCCAGAAATTCAGGAGACATGGCCATCTGCTGCTCTGCTGTGGCCTGAGCACATCACTGAGCTCGCGAGACACTCGGGACCTGCATGGACTTGATGGTGACCCACACACCCACAGGTGCCCCCAGGGCTGGGAGCTCGGATACCACAGCCGGCTGAGGAGGAAAGCAATGGGATCGCTGCCACGCTCGCCCTTCCAGCTTGTTTGCTTAGCTCTGCAAACACTGCTGCAGTTGCCCAGCTCACAGACAAGGAGCAGAGCTCCAGGTATTCCCCCATCCACTGCCAGTGCCCACAGACAGGGTTTCCCCAGGTTGTGCTCCATCACCCGCACACACTGCTGGGGCTCCAGCAGGGCTGTCCTGCTGCTACACAGTGAGCACTGCTGGGGTGGGCAGCCCTGGAGAACAGGCTCAGAGCAGCTGCTGCTGCAAACTGGGGCTCCTGCAAACGCATGGCACAAGCAGGGCAGCTGAAAGCAAACATCTCATAGGTCACTTCCTCCCCAGGGACCAGCAGCCATCCCAGAGAGTGTCGGTCCCAGCACTGTAGCACATGGAACAACTAAGTCAGAAATTCCCACACTTCTTAGTTTTCTGATTCCCCATTCCCAAGGCAAGTCTTCACTTTATCTGGAGTGGAGGAGGAACTCAAGCTGCCCTGGTGGGCAACACTGGCTCTGCAAAGACACAGTGAGACTCATTGGTGAGTCTCCCAGTAGCTACCCCAGTAGCTGCTAAACTCACCCCAGCGTTTCAGAAACACCCTTGTGTAAACCAGCTCTGCCTTCCTTTGGCTTTGAAATCAGACACTTGTTACAGCAGTGGGAGGACAGAGAGGAGCTCAGAATCAGGGCTCACCATTAAGGAAAGGAGTATGTTTACTTATCAGAAGAAACAGCGAAGGCATACAGACACTCTCAATTCCATTCGGCTCATTTAGTGAGGTCAGCCCAGAGTCCAGATGCCCATTATCTTTGAAGGTGCCAATTTCTCCACTTGCTCATCACAACCCCACTTGCATACTGCTCTCCCAGCTTTTGCAGCAGGCAGAGGTCAGCACAGTTTGGGCTAACCAGGGCTTAGAGAAACCTACAAATATACCAGATGAGCTATGCTAACCCTCCAGACATAAGCTGGGAAGTGAGAGCCAAGCAGCACAACAGGTCCTGGCCCCAGAGAGCCCAGCAGGAGCATCCTAGGACATTGCTGGAGGTAGGGCTGCACTACTGCATGGGCACAGCAGGTGCTGGCGATTGGCCTCAGGTCCTGGGGCAGCATTTGTGCACCTGTGGGTGGCTGCCAGGTGAGGTTCATCAGCTCGTCCTGCTGAAACCCCACGCAGACGCCAGCAGCTGAGCCCTGGGTATGTTCGGCTGAAACCATCCCCAGTACCCTCTGTGCAGTGCATGTTTCAGAGCACTACCAGCATGAGTGCTGGTTTAAACACACAGTAAATCTGAGCAAAATGTTGTTTCTATTGAGACAAGCTGAGAACAACCATAAACTTTGAGAGGCGACACATGAGATTGCACAGTGGGACCAGACCCTCGTATTTCATCAGCCCCAGCCTCCCCACCGTGGCTGCCAAGCAAAACTACAAACACCCGCTCATGCTCAGCAGCGCCAGTCAGGGCTGTGCAGGGCCTTGAAACTCCAGGGGGTGCCAAGTGTTGTGCATGGGCAGCTGGGCACAATGAACTGTGTTCTTCTGTGGAGGAGGAGAAAAAGAACAGCTTAAAAAAAAGTGTTGGGGGAGAATAGCGTTCCCCTTCAACGATCAAACCAAGGGCACGGTTTGCACAAGCACTGCGGCTTCTCTGTGCCATGACGCTGCAGGCTGTGCCCAGCTGTGTGGGGCTGCACCCTGCGCACCCCATTTGCCCCCATGTCCGATGGCTCCAGCTTGTAGCTTGCAGGAGGAGCTGCAGGAGTCTAAGGCAAGCAGTTGCCTGCTCCCTCTGTATGCATTTTCTCCCTATAAACCTTAACGAGAACTTTGGGTGTGGATCTGCAGCCCATGCAGGAGGAAGGCAGCAGTGCGGTGCTCATCTGGGATCAAAGTCACATCCTCCTTAATAGAATCGTAGTGAAAGTGTTTAAAAATCTGTCATGCATGGAATAAATGTCAACTTTGACACTTGCTGTCTCCCATTGCTGTTTTCCAAGCTAACAGAAATGTGACAAATTCCTACTTACATGTTTGCAGCAGCAAATCCAACTGGCGAGCTATCGGGCCGCAAAAGAATGAGGCGGAGGTGAGGGCTGTCAGCAGCTCCCTGCACCCAGCTGCGAGTGACTTTAAGGTCTGCAAAAGCAAAATCAATCCCTGCTTGAGCAGAAGGCATCGCACAGCAGCGGGAGGGTGGACATGGGGGCAGATCAGGCCAAGCAAGTTCTGCTGCTTTGCCGTGATTTTGCCTTCAGAATCAAATCGCAAAGAATGAAAATAGCTGAAAGGTAATTTGCATGTGCTTAGGGGCATTTTGTACATGAACGCATCCATCTTTACCAGCCAGTATTGATTTCTGTGCGTTTGTCAGCATAGCGTGCCGGCGTTGCCAGTATGCATTTGATGCTTAATGTCAATCAATACAGTTTTACAAAGCTTTTAAGATAGGCTTCTGGGGAAAAAGAAGTCACGCAAGGAGGTGGGTGGGAAGGGACATGAGAACGGATGGCATGAGCACTGCCTGCACCCCATCTCCTGCTCCGCTGCTCCCCATGCCCAACTACGCGCAGCGCCTGCCCATGCCCACTCCCTGCCTGCAGCAGCACCCACACAGCTTGCAGCTCTACTGCCACCAGGAGAGCATGAAGGCTCATGTGATTTCCTCACTTCACAAAGCACCAGTAAGACAAAGGGAAAAGCGCCTACCCAGTCTGGACAAGAATTATTCATGTGCACAAGTATTCCGGGTAGGAAGAATGATGGAATTTGGTGATGTGACACTTGACGCATCTGGTGTTCACTGCAGAAAACTTTCAAAACAACTTTGACTTTTATGAGGGGACGAATGTTATGAACATTTCTTAGTTTTTAAACAAGTCATCCGTTCCTCTTCCAGTCCGAGTCACCAGAGGCAATCTGTAAGTACTGCCAGAGGAGGATCTGGGGAGCTGAGAACCGAGGATCCATTCGAGATGCCCATTTCAGACCTGTGGGGCAACCGGACAGAGCCCAGCCCTGGAGCGGTCGGTGCTTAAGGCTGCAGAAGTCAACTCACCACGCAGCAACTCCCCTGCGCAGAGTGGTGTTTGGGAGGATGTCTTCAGGCACTTGAGAAGTGCTCGAGTGAGCACTGAGCACGAGGCTGGGCTGGAGCCCTGAGGCACAGACAGAGCTTTCCGGGGCAGCAGGGGAGGAAGAGGCGTGCTGCTGCGTGCCGTTGGGCTGTTCAGAGGCACTCATTTTTCTAAATAGCACCTTGACTAAAACCATAAGAGGTTAGATTCTCTCTTATTTAATGCTAAATCCGGCATAACGTTCCAGCCTTTTACTGACATTTGGATCATTTGACCGATGCGCCTTATCCCACATCCTCACCTGTGGTTCAGGCTGAACTGCTTATGTGCTGGGGTCAGCAGCTCTCGGCACAGAGCTCACTCACATCATGCTGCTGCGGAGCTTTTATCCTCTCCTTCCACAAGGTCAGTTTTCCTGTTTCAGTTCCATGCCAGATATCTGCCCCATGCCTGTACGTGCTCCCTGCAGCAAGACAGCCCGCCAGGCGCCTGCAGATCAGCACCCAGCTCAGAAGCAGCCAGAGGAGGGCTGTGACAGAGGGCAGCACAGACAGCCCCGGGTTTTCTGGGCTCTCTGCAGACAGCCTAGGGCAAAGGCTTTACCGAAAGGTTCGTATCACAGAGCAGGCTTTGCCCTGGCCTCGTGCCTTGCTTTCCCGAAAACACAGCCCATGGGCCCCAAGTAGCCATGCAGTTTGCTCTCCACTTGGCACCGGCTCCAACACGGTCATTGCACTGATGTTGTGTGTGTAGCTGTGAGCTGGAGGGCTCACACTCGCCTGCTTCCCACAGCTGGCAGCTCACACCCTGCCTGCAGAACCACAGCTGCCTCCCAGCACGAGTGAGGGTTATTGCATTACATCTCTAACAGCTGAGTCCAGATGCCCAGCACTGAAATGAAATGAAAAAAGAACCCAAACAACGGAGAAGAAGACAAACAGCCCTATTCAATGCTCCATGGAGCTGCAGAGCCGTGCTGCCCAGGGCTGCTGCATTGGGGAGCCAGCCACAGCAGGCAGTGTGCCACGGGGCTGAGCCAGGCTGCTCCACGGCTCCGGCTGAAGAGGAGCCAATAGCCTCGGGACCAATAAAGTAAACATTTTAAAGCGGAAAGTACATTGCTGCTATTACTTTATGGAGACGTTCCTCCCAAAACATTGGGCCCTGGAGGTGGGCTGTGGGCTCTCCGTGGCTGCAGACTTCAGTGGCTTTGCAGCAGCACTCTTCTGTTAGAGCCATGGGAACAAACAGCCCCTTGGAGGAGTGCAAATTAACAGGAAGTTGTAATAAAAAAAGAACGATTTTTCTGTCAGAGGGAGGTGGTGGTCAGGAATGCAACGTAGGCAAGGAAAAGCACTGCATAAAATACAACCGAACTCATCAATGCATCAGTGCCTCCCGCACTGCTCCAGCACTGCTGTCTCATCCCACTCCTGAGCACTGCCCTCGTGTGCCACTTCCAGAGTGCCCCAGGCTCACAGCCCAGCACGGTGCCAGGCACAGCCCCACGAGCCCACATGTGTGCCAGCAGATCCCGGGCAGGCTGGTGGCTGAACGCTCAGCTCTGATCTGCCTTATGGCCTGAGTTACATGTGATATAAAGGCATGTTAGAAAAACTGCTGTGCTCCCAAAGCCACAGCAAAAGCAGTGAATTCATCAGTGCCTTCCCCTAGTTTTGGTGCACATGCCATACCAAATTTAACTAAGACGTCTAAACTCAATGCGTGAGGGCAGTCAGGAGGGCAGTAAATACACATTATTGCTTAAGAGCCATGATAAATGTCTCTGGGATTATATGGATGGCCATTAACAAAAGCGAGCATCCAGCCCATCTGAAGCGCACGGTATTTATCTCATGCATGTGAAGAATGCCTCTCTCTCTGTTCTGCCACTTTCATCCTTCTCGCTTCACAGTGTAAGAAGTCAACTTAGAGTCATGTGGGCAGGTCAGGACCAGGCTGCAGGAGGCAGCGGGACGCTGGCTGTGGGACGCCAGCTGTAGGGCACTGGCTGCAGGACATGGGCTGTAGGACACCATTTGTAGGACATGGGCAGCAGGACATTGGCTGTTGGGCACGGCTCACATCTCGCAGCTGGAATTCCTTCTGGCCAACATCCCTGGGTGAAAACCTTGCGGCCATAGCAACAGGGCAGGATAAACAGACTGACCTCTCCTGGAAGGCAGCTGTGCTTCCCATTCAGCTCTGGAGAAGCAGATAGGGGAAAGCAGTGTTAAGGCACAGCCCGTCATAGGAAATCTGCACTTGGAGAGGGAAAGTGCTGCGCTCTGTATTAAGAGATGGTGACGTAGTCATTAGTTGTGGTCATGCCTGTTTGTTGGTGGGATTATATTTCTCTACTCAACCAACAGAACTCAACCTAATCTTGACAAAACACCCTAAAATATTTGTCCATGTGAAATGAAGAGCTTGGTTCCTTCTGAAAAGTGCCATAAAGTCCACGAGTAGTCCACCTCTGCTGGAAGTTGGAACTGGCAGCACTGTACAGTCATAAGAATAGATCAGTCATTGTGAGCAGGGTGGGAGGAGAACTCGACGTGCCTTTGGTTTCCAGTTTTACACAGCTGCAGCCAACAGCCACAGACTGCCATGGAGTCATCACAAAATCATTCAGGTTGGAAAGGCTCTCTGAGATCCCACCTCAGTCCACCCCTCCATGCCCACTGCCCACATCCCTCAGTGCCACATCCCCACAGCTCTGAACAGCCCAGGGACAGTGACCCCCCCACCCTGGGCAGCTGTGCAGTGCTGAGCACTCTTTGGAGCAGAGATTTCTCCTGATACCCAAGCTGACCCTCCACTGGCACAATGGGTGGCCATTACCTCTCACCTTGTTTGCCTTTAGACTCCAGGTGGGTGCAGGATGCACTGCTGTTACCCTGCTGCTGAGCTGCTGAGTACGTTGTGTCACAGCCACCCTGGCACCGTGAGGCTGATGGATGTGATTACACGGCTGCTGGCCATGCCTATGTGCCACCCATCGTAGGCTGGCTGTGCTGCACCATGATGCTGAGCATGCAGTGAGCAGAGGTCGCAGCAGCAGCCGTCACCCTGCTCAGTGGCAGGTCTATCTCACAGCCCGTGGGCGAGGGACCGGCAGAGCTGAACGTTGATTTCTGATCTGTTTATTGTTAATGGAAGAGGAAAGCTCCACCACTACCTTCTTCCTCATTTATTACAGGCATTAAGTTAAACATCGCTTCCTCTTCAATTCAATCTAATCAAATTAATATCAATAATGTACCAACCCAGGCTAATCTAATTACTGTCAATATTTAATATATTTTCTGCAAGTTGTGCTGGGAATGAACTTCTTCCCTTCCATCATGAAGTCTGGAAAGAAAGAATGATATTTTCTTCCAGTTGAGGAATCCATAGCACATAATTGCAACAAGGAACCTGCTGAACCCAATATTTGCTGTACTGGCCCCTCTGCTCTTGTCTGTCTACATCAGAAATGCTCTGCAAGCCAAGAAGATCTGTCTGCCCAGGCTTTTGGGTGAGTTTTCTTGGAAAATGACAGGAAAACAAAACCAGGGCACTGGGACTGGGTGATCCGAAAGGTCTCTTCCAGCTCAAACTGTTCTGTGTTGCTGTGAGTCTGTGGTAACCACATCACTTGCACACAGCCAGGAACAAAATGTTCATCTCAACAACCTGGTGTGGTGGGATAGGATGGGATGCGATGGGATGGGATGGGATGGCATGGCATGGCATGGGATGTAGGATGGGACAGCATGAGATGGGGCAGAATGGAATGGGATGGAAAGGGATGGGATGCAATGGGGTGGGATACAATGGAATGGGATGCAATGTGATGGTATAAAATGGGATGGGATGTGAGGGGATGAGACGTGATGGGGTGGGATGCAAGAAGTTGTGATGTGATGGAGGACCCATCCTGAGTACATCTAGGGAACTCCCGCAGATATGACCCTGCCACTACACAAGGTTCACTTTGGAGAGTCCTCCTCTCTCTGGGAGGCACAAGGCTCCGTGAGCACACTCAAGGGTGCCCAAACCCAGCAGAGCCAGCAGCACTGGCTCTGCCATGTTACAGGGGAAGACCCAGCATCTGGGATGCAGAAAAGCTGCAGGGCTGCATCTGTTTGCAATTCATTTCCTGGGCATTAAATACTCATTTGGAAAGTGGATGCAATTTTCAGTCGGTGGCAAATGGGTATGGTTAACAACAAAAGTGTTCCCGAACTCCCTAGTCCCTGGGCAATGAATTTTCATACAGTCTTATTTCATTAGTGCTTCAAAGTCATAGGGGAGAAAGAAATTTCAGCAAGCAATCACGTTTGTGCAGCACATCTTCCTTCCCACGGCCTGCTCACAGTGCCAGCAGCCATCCCCAGTGCCACCGCCAAGCATTGGGCACAGTGGGAAAAGCAACCAGGGCAGATTGCTGTGCAAATCCTGAACAGGCGCCCTGAACACCCTCTGCTCCAGCAGGGAAGCTGAGCAGTCCTGTGAGCTGGCTAATCAACAAGCCAGGAAGTGTGAGCTTCTCTTCTGTCAGCGCTATGGGCAGCAAAGCAAGCTGTAGGAGTTACGGTGCACAACAGAATAAATGAAATAAATCCAACTTTCCTAAATGCAGCCGTCACAATGAGCACGTTAAGAGCTATATAAGGAGTTGCACCCCTGATTACTGGGTACAGCTGTGGTCCTTACTGCAGCAGCTGTCTAAGGGATAAAGCCTATTTGCGGTGCAGACTTTTGGGAGCATCCTCAGTTAACGATTTCCTACCACACTCCTAAAATAGCTGTTATTTCTTACCAAGTCTCCCCAGCTTCGAGGCAGAAGGGGGCAGCTCTGCTTTCCCTCCCCCCACGACATGCAGCCCTTCCCTCACCCCAGGCACAGTCGGGCTCTGGAAGAAGGGCTCAGCCCGCAGAGAGCCTCCTGGCACCCGGCACAGCAACCTGGGGAAGTTCTGCAGCTGCATAAATATTTCTCTTGCACAGTCAAACACAGACACTTTATCCTTCCTCTGCTCAGCGATAAAAAGCACGTTTTAAATAAACACAGCTTCAGACGGATGGGCTGTGTTTGCATCCCTCACACCTCCCTTCATTCACTGGAACATTACAGGTGAGAGCCCCCTGCTCAGCTCATCATATACGTGTACAGAAACACCCTGCATTTCCCAGATCTTTTATGCAGTTACCTTTTGTTTTAAAAACTTACTGCTCATTAAAAAACAACCTAGAAGACAACTCTTGCTCTGCGTTTTCCCCATCCCTGATGCTGCAGGCTCCTGCCCTCACCAGCTGGAAGTGCTGCAGCTCGACATGAACAGCCACGCTCCAATTACAGACAGCAAATTGGTGACTTGAGGAAACAGACTTTTTCCACATTAAGGAGATATTCACAAACTGCTGCACATTTCAGAAAGTCTATTTATTTTCAGTTAGCAGCTGCAAAGTAATTTGCAAACAAATTTCAGCCTCATGTATGCTTGCAAACGGTTAAGTGCTGGTTCACACCAGGCATTGTCCAGCAGCACTGTGCCAGCTCTGGTCACAGCCTCACACCTTTGCACATCATTGCCATCAGATATTAATGTAGATCTTTATATGCTTGTTTGGCAAAGAAATCCTCCAGCTTGCACGTGTGCACAGATGAATGCATGTGTGCAAAGCAGCCGGCTCCAACAAAGCAAGGAAGCTGCCATTAGCACTGAGCAGTGAAGCACATGGCTGGGATAGGGGTGAAGATGTGGGTTTGCATCTTGGGACAGTTCTACACACATTTCCACTGCATCTCTGAGGGCAGAGGAGGTATAACCATGTGAAACCTTTAATCATAGAATCATAGAATCACTTCATGGAATGGCCTGGGTTGAAAAGGACCACAATGCTCATTTAGTTCCAACCCCCTGCTTCGTGCAGCGTCACCAACCACCAGCCCAGGCTGCCCAGAGCCACATCCAGCCTGGCCTTGAATGCCTCCAAGGATGGGACATCCACAGCCTCCTTGGGCAAAGGATGCTGCAGAGCTGAAGGAGGTTTGGCTGGAGAACTGAAGAGCCCCTGCACAACTGATGAGTCAAGGGCAGTTAAAAAGCAGCTGTTACAGCAGTCCTTACTGTGTTATTAGGACAACAACAGCCCCTGGTAGAAGAGTAGGAAATATTGAGCATTGTAGGTCTCCTTGAACATGCTGTTTGAATATTTCTGTCTCAAACCAGAACTGTTTAAACACTTATGTTGAAATACATCTGTTCCAGTGCTACAGATGACATTATGAGGATGGGGAATCCACATCCAGACGTGCCAGAGACATCCCAGACCAGCAGGCCGGGTGCTGCATGCAGAGCTGAGCTGCAGCCCTGGAGAGCCCACCGGGACCTTGAGGAGCATTTCCATTGCCATGAAATAGAGAATCACCGTGGGATCCCTTGTTCTGCTGACACCGATCGTCTCGTCTCACGTGCTACAGACCAAGGACAGCTGCCCAGAACAAACAACTCCTGTTTCAATAGATTTGAGGATGAATCATCCCCATTATTTTTAGCAGATCATTAAGGGCCGACAGCAAAATCTGCAAACTGACTTGTAGGTTTCTTTATTCGTCTTAGCATAACCTTTTAAAGAAAATATAAACAGGGATTTAGTACAAAGGAAATCCAAGGACTGGAAATAGCACTTCTGAGTTCTAAAATGGCAGTGAGATTCAACAAAAGACACCTCGTGCCAATCTCCTGCTCACCACTCCCACTTAGCTCATAGCTAAACCAGCACAGCTGGGAGGTTTTATGCAGAAAGCACCAGGGGTGGGATTCCTCTTTGTGCCATCACTGTTCACTTGTCTTGTGCAGGGAAGCTGCACCAGCCAGGAGAATCCCAAAAGGAGTTTTACAAAGACCCCATAAGCTGTTTTTTGAATAATTCAGCCCAGAGAAGAGGATGTTGAGGGATGGCTTCATGGAAGCCCTAACAGTTCTTCGCGCCCTTCAGCTCCTCACGACACCCTACAGCTCCTCATGGCCTTACAGCTTCTCACAGCAGCCCTACAGCTCCTCATAGCCCTACAGCTCCTCATGGTGGCCCTACAGCCCCACAGGGAGTGCAGGGGCAGAGCTGTTCTCCGCTCTGTGTGACAGCAACAGGGCCTGAGGGCACAGTGTGGATCTGTGTCAGGGGAGGGTCAGGTGGGGCTGAGGGTGGTGGGCACAGCCCCGAGCTGCTGGAGCTCAGGGAGCACTGGGACACCACTCAGCCATAGAGTTTGGGTTTGGGGAAGTTGTGCACAGAGCTAGGGTTTGGACTTGCTGTGCATCCCTTCCAACTCAGGATGTTCTTTGGTTCTGTAATTTCAGGAGTCTCATCATCTTCCAGCAGCCGCTTCTGTTTTACCACAGCTGGGTGCTACGAATGCTGTTCTCAGAACAAAACCCAACAGAACATCCGGTGAGTTCTCTGAAAGCTGAGCAGGGCTGGTGCAGCCCAAGAAGCTGCCGGCTGCCCAGGGCCCTTCCAGCTGCCCCACCACCCCATCACTGAGCTGCCGCCTCATTCCCTGCTTCTCGTTGGAGTCTCCCTGCCTCCCAGTGGAGTGTCCCGTCCCCTTCACGAATGGGACCACAGCAACCCATTTATGACTGGGCAATTAACAGACCGCCCACTCGCAGCAATGCTGACAATTGATGAAAATCCACACCTGTCATCCCCTCTACATCCCCATATTTCACTATCAGGTTCCCAGCACAAACACATCCATACATGGATGCACACAACACTCTTTGGACAATAATGGAGCAGATGGCACTGCTCCCAACGGGGATGGTGACACTCTGTACAAGAAGCAGACACAGCCACACGATCACTGCCGGGACTGCGCCGTGCTGCTGCCATGGGTGGGCACACAGCTCTGTGCTGTGGGCAGGACATGGGAGCTGCGCAGCACCGGGTCCTCCTCTGCTCCAAGTTTTGTGATGGCTTTGGTTTTGTATTGCCTCGAAGGACGGATTTAACATGGAGTAAATTGAATGCATCCTTTGCTGCAAATGCAAGCATTTGTTTGTTTGAGCCCCGGGGATTTTTCACGAGTTATACTGGGCCCAGCGATCCAGCTGGCATGAATTTTACTCCAAGAAAAAAAAAGAAAGGCAAACACTGACTGCAGAATGGTTTTCATTAACAACAGAAAAAAAAATATTTCAGGGTTAGAAGTGACTTTTCCCTTCCAAAAATGATGGGTCACCTGCTGAGAGCAGCGTGGGACACACTGCCACAGGGACGTGTGGAGCAGGACAGCAGCGCCTGACATGGGGTGGCTTTCCCATGCCCCCAAACCTGGCCAAAAACACCAACAAGCACCAAAGGCTGCAGCCTTCCTGCTGCAGTGAGGGGTGGGCACAGGGAAATCTGAGCTGGATGAAGAGAATGGAGCTGGATGGAGGGAGCAGTCTGCTCAATGAGAGCTGTGGCTGTTGCTTGCAAAGATGTCACTTCACGAGGAGCTTCAGTAAATTGCTTTTGGTGTGGAAGCCCCTGTGCAGGATTTGATATGAGGAACTGAACCTGTTCCAAAACAAGCCTTTGGAAAAGGCAGCACCATCAGCTAACAGCCATGGGTGAAGGAGGACAGCAGCAGAGCTCTCCGGGTACGGACACCCCCGGACGAAAGGCAGGGAGGAACAGAGAGAAAGAGGCAGCTTTGCCTGTGGGTTTCAGTGTATCAGGATAACTTTTGGGTCCCTTTAAACAAGAATGGATTTCTTTGGGGAAGGCTGATCTTAAGAGGAAGGGTGCAAATCAGTTTCTCCCCTGACTGTGGAAGCAAACAGGCAAGCTCAGGGTGCTGAGCAGAAGCAATAAGCAGAGGGAACACCCACAGAGCAAGCATGGCACCTTCTGCTGCTGAAAGAAAGATGAAGCTGCTCTGTGTTTGGCATAGGGGAAGCTCAACAGCTTAGAACAGACATTTAATAATAACACAATGTGCATTTCAGAGATGAGAGAATAAAAGGGATTTAACAGCCTTAGTCACAAAGCTCTTCAGCTTCATTTTTCATGTGAGGTTGCAGCATGTGAGACATGGGTGACACAGAGGCTGCAGAAGGAAGTAGAGAGAGGCAGCTGTGGAGCCAGGCCAGGCAGAACACTGCACCGATCATCATTCAGCTCCTATGGCACGAAAGCAGTGGGCAGATACAGCCTCCAAGTGGAACCTGCAGAACTCAGCTGCCTCAGAACCTGAACCTGAGGGGAGCAGCTCCCATCCGAAAGGCAGCAAACTAAAGTTCAACAAGCAAAATACCAGGAATCTGGGAAAACTTGTAAGATTTGGGATATTTGGTTTGCATGTCCTCAGGTTATTCTCTAATTTACTTCCACCCACGCTCACCCTCTTTTCTATTTTTCCTACAAACAGAAGCATCCAAATTTGACCTCCTAAGATAGCTCACACTTCAGGCAAATGTTTGTTTTCATATCTCAAATCTTCTCTATTTTACATCTAAGCTTCCCATTTCCCATCTTGACACATCGCTGAGACGAGCTGTGAATTTGCTGCGGGCTGAAATCACTCTCCAAAAGTAAGCACACAAATCCTGACATGGAGCCTGGGAACAGACAGCACCGCCGTGCCGCAGAGGGTCTGTTTCTGCTCCTCTCCATGGATCCGAGTGGAAGAATTCCTTTTACGTTCATCTGTCCTCATGGAAATTGAAAAGAGGGGAAGAGAGAAATGATTAATATAACCTAAATATAAAGATTTTCTTCATTCTCAGAGCCTGTGACACTCTCCCTCGGGAAATACTCCCATGTGAAATGGAATTTTGCTCCACTCTTCGGAAATCCAGTATTGTTTCTGTGAAACGCATGAAGCTTTTCAAAGCCAACTCCAAGCAGTCATTGCTGTGTCACCCGCGGTGCCATGGTGAGAACTCAGCAGATGCCTTGGAAATACAGGCAGACACGCAAATCTCAAAGACATCAACTATGCAGTTTCCCAGCCAGCGAGGAGGGAAGCTCTCTGGGCCCGATGCGCTCCCATTCCATGAGGCTGTGCTGAGGAGATGCTCTGCACACATATCACGAGGAAACCCTGCCAACATCTCACACAAATTGCACGTCCAGCAACAACGACGATGTGATGAGAGCTTCCACGTGAGGTTGCATGGTGGGCCTGACCTCATCTGCTCATTAAATTAGGCTTTCAATCAGACCAGGGGGCTGTGAGCAACGGGAATGTTCCCACTCCTTATACGGCAGCAGGAGGATCCTTTCCAGCTGCTCTGCCAAAGACGAATCTGCAACGACTTCACTGCTGCAGCACAACGGCCTCAGCTGCACAGAGTGGGCTGCAGCAACGCCGTTCCACTGGGTGAGGGTTGTGCAAACCTAAATAAATCGATTGTGAGCAGTTACACGAAGCACCTGACAGCAGTGTATGTCTGAGAGACAGACAGGATTCCGTCCTGGCTGCAGACAGTCTGAACATTGCAGTTCTGTGGCTTGAATAAATATTGCTGCTGCCAAAAGCACATCACATCTCCTAAGGGCAGAACGCAGCTCTGACCTGGACTTACAGCATAGCATAGGGAGCAAAGGTGCCCCATTTCTCAGAGGGCCTCTCGTCTTCATTGTCCTGTGCTTCATAGAAAATTACAGATTTGGGATCCAATGAAGAGTTCTGAAATAGCTTTTAAAAGTTGCTATTGTTTTAATAATTGTAGTCTTCTTAGATGATGAGAAAGATGCAGATTTTCGCATTCGGGAGGTCTGCTCATTTCCAAACTAGCTCAGCGCTGACACGAGCCAAGGAGCTGCAGTGCTGCGGAGACACAGCCCAGGAGAAACCCAACCCGAGCCCTTCTCTTCAGCCTCTTCAGTAATTCTAGCGAGCAAAGCAGATGCACCACTGTAGACTTTTTAAGAGCAGCTTCCTCATTGCTCAGCATTCACCCTACATTTCTGTATTGCTGTTGACCCAACCTATTAAAAGAATGAGAGGAAATGGCAGAATCCTGTCTGATTTCTGAAGGGTATAAATATCTATGGTCATCACTTCATGGAACGGCCTGGGCTGAAAAGGACCACAATGCTCATCTCGTTCCAACCCCCTGCTATGTGCAGGGCCACAAACCAGCAGCCCAGGCTGCCCAGAGCCACATCCAGCCTGGCCTTGAGTGCCTGCAGGGACGGGGCATCCACAGCCTCCTTGGGCAACCTGTTCCTGTTCCAGTCCACTTCATACTCGCTCTCTCAAGGACCACACTTCTGCAGACAAATGAATGTTCACCGCTCACAGATCAGATACCCTAGCCCTCATGCTTCACTTCCTTCCACTCTGAGGCGCTGCCACAGCATCACAGGGGTCCATGCAATGGGATGGGGACACAACTCCAACCCAAGCTCGCCCCGAGCAGCACCTGCAGGGCTGCAGTGGTGAGCAGGTTGTGCTGGCACAGGACTGCATTCACCTTGCTGGAGTGAACGCCCACGGCAGCAGAGAGCATGCAGGATGCTGCATGGCAGCCATGTGCCTGCCCTGATCTGCAGCACTGCATGCATGGGGTCAGCGGGGCTGCCCGGGCCTGCACTCACTGAGCATCATCATCGAGATGGAAAGTATGCACTTGGCATTTTCTACATATATTAGTTTACATAATTATGATGAATAGCAGATTTCATTTACGGCAACTTTCCTGTAAGTAAAAGCTTGGAGTTTCTAAGAACTGTTCTGACTAATGTGCTGCGGCTCTTGGCTGCGCTGCGGCTGGAAAACAAAAAAGCCCTCCATCAAAACACTGCAAATGTGACAGCGGCCAAAAAGCACCAAAAAGAGGTTGAGTTTGGGGAATCCGAGGCTGGGAGGGGAGCGCAGGAGCTGAGGGCTGCTCTCACTGCCACGTGCAGCCGTCGTCCCAGCACTGAATGCTGTTGAGGAGCACAGGCAGCAGGGCAGGACAGGTCCCCCCGGAGCTGCCACACCTCGTATGGCTCACTTGGCTCCTAATGTCATTAGGCCACTGTGCAGCACTCGTCTCCTCTGCCCAGATGCTCTCTAATTGTCTTTATTCCCAGGGCCAAGCTCTATACAACCATCTTCTGGGGAGCAAATGTAATTTTTCTTCAATAGGAGTGCAATCTGGGACCCAACATAAAAGAAGAACTTTCCATTGAAGTGCAATGCAATCTGAAGCCACGTGTCCAAAATCTAATCAGAGGATGAAAGTCGCCCTTTTACCTTCAGACAGAATGTTCTGTGAAGCATTGGACAGACCACGATTCACCCACTGAAGTCCAGAGGGAGCCCTGCTGGAGCGTTTGTTACACGCCCTCACTTATTTTGCCTGTTCCAAAGCATTCTCATTTGCTGGCAGTATCCCACCTCTATCACATTTATACCTACCTGATCCCACCACTTGCACTACGTTCTGTGTCACTTACAGTGTCACGGAGTAACTTATTCTGAGACAAATCCATGGCAGGAATTTCCATGGTGAAATATATGTGATGGTTCCCTCCCTCACCTCAGTGCCCTCAGAACTGGCAGTCGGGAAGCTGATTATGTTTTCCAATTGAAGCAGATTAGAAGATGTAAAGATTCTCTGATGGAGGCATTCGCAGGAGAGCTGGGGAAAGGCCCTGGCTGGCCTTTGGCATCGGCAGACTGCAGCCATGAGCACAGTGGCACACAGAGCACAGCCAATGCGCCCACTGCCCTTGGCCAGGCTCCATCTGGGGCACTCTGACACTTCTTTTTTTTAATACATATGAAAGACAGGCAAAGAAATCCTGCTGTCTCCACACCATGGTCACTTCTTAAGAAGCGAAAACAACTGCTGTACAAACCGGTCTCATGGCTTTTTCAGTTATGAAGTTATGAAAAGAAACAAAGAAGGGGAGTGCTTGTTCTCCTTTTGTCATTGCCAAATCACAACAATACAGAGCAAAAGGAAGAGTGAGTAATCCACCAGGGCTGTGTTTTCTGTCTTCCAGGTACCCAAGCGGATCAATAGTTATAAAGCTGTACTCATAGTTACATATAAAAAGAACTGTTTGCTGAAGTCCTTCCCTTGGAATTAATTTTACAATGTCAAATAACGCTTTTATGCTTAGGGTCAAATATACGTATATCCTGACAGCTCAGTAGCAATGTTTATCCTACAGAAGTCAATGAACAGCTATCTGTGGTGTCTCACTCTCCTTCCAGACAGGTTAGCCGAGAACGAATCACAATTAACACTTCCAGGGCTGAGATGCAAATGAATGTGTTTCATCTAAACTTTTAGCTTTTGAACAGCTGATGAGAGAGAAGTTATCAAGCAGCACTTCCTATCAGCTCCCATTAGGAAAACGAAAGAGAAGAAAAGCACAGCCCAGGCCTGGCTGAGAAAGCTGGTGGGCCTGAGCCTGGCGTGGATGCTGCCAAAGACCACAGCAGCAGCTCCATGCAGCACAGCCCTCATCTGCACATAGTTGCCCTTCTGTGAGTCACTCTCCTGTCTGAGGGAAAGCCGTTCTTGACCGAACACTGCAGTTAGCATGGTAAGTTGTTACATATCAGAATTCCTATTTCTTGATAAAAGTAAAAACATCACAGAATTATAGAATGGCCTGGGATGAAAAGGACCACAATGCTCATCCAGTTCCAACCCCCTGCTATGTGCAGGGCCGCAAACCACCAGTCCAGGCTGCCCAGAGCCACATCCAGCCTGGCCTTGAATGCCTCCAGGGATGGGGCATCCACAGCCTCCTTGGGCAACCTGTTCCCGTGTCCATCAGTGATGTCATTTTCCTATAAAAGAATTTAAACAGATTGAGGGTCACTTTATCAACTGATCTAGAACGCAAGCAGCATACCCAAATATCACAACAAGAATACATCAGAGAGATTCAAAGTGTATTTTAATCAAAACAATCCCAATTCTAAAAACCAAATCATTAGCACAATTAGCTTTTTTTTTTTTTTTAAGTCAGAGAATCACCTTTAAAAGTTAGCACTGTTAACCAGGTATTGGATTTTGCTTCAATATTCCATAAAATATCACGAGGGGAAAAACTACTAAACCAGATTCCAAAACCCCATTAAAAAAAAAAAATCTAAATATTATTAGCAATATTTAGGTTAAACTGTTGGATTAGAAGAGATGAGAAAAACATAATTTTGCATCCTAAAGAGCATTAGCAGAAATAAACCCTACTGAGCTAACACTCCTAAAGCATTAGTAAGGCAATGAGAAACATCCATCTCCATGGAGAGAATCACGATAACATTCCTGAGTGTGTCTCATGGCTGCTCTCAAACACAAATTACTGACCCACCAATTCCAAAGACAGAGGATTACAGCACAGCAGAAACGGACACACAGAACAGCACCGGTCCATATTGTGGTGCACAGCCAGACAAGAGCAGGACGAGCATGGTACACAGAGTGACAGCTCCCCGGGAATCCAGAGATTGATTGAATAGATTTCAGTTCTCAAAGGTGTATCAAAGAAAAATTGTCAGCAATTTGATTTTCTACGTCATCTCCTTCAGATGTTTCAACATCTAACTTCCAACTTCATGTTTCAGTTGTCATTTCAAAGCCTTAGGGTCTGGGATCTACAATGAGAAGGAGAAACGTGAGATAATTAGGCTGTACACCTACACTGACCAGGTACCTCTTCTTTATTCTTTCCTTTTGCATAAATAGGATACATTTAAGCACTAGATTTTCTTCATCATCTGTGCTGGCATATAGAAACACACGTAGTTTCTGATACTAATTGCTACTGGCATTCCATACCATCAATTAGAGCAAAATAATACTTTCCTGTCTGTACCGTACATCGAACTGCTATACACCTGCTAAAACTGGTGCACAACTCACATTCACTTTTTACCCCCCCTATGCCACCATGCTCTCTGACACACGACATGACAAACTGGAAGTGCAAGCACTCCTGCCAAGCACTTTGATGCCTAATGAATCTCCATTCAGGCTGACTCAAGCAGCTATCTTTGCAATTTGGGCTCCAAGGACAAGCCATTTGCAGCACGAATCCACATGAACTGTGACTGATGTGGATTGCAAAGACATGCACCCCATAAAGTACATTTCTGAGGAACTTAAAAGTTAAGTGAAGCAAGAATTATGAGGAGACAGTTGCTGCATCACTTCATTAACTTATTCCTGAGATTCAGGATAAATGATGAAAGAGTCCACATGTGATTAGTGAGAAAGGCAGAGGATAAGAGAACAAACCCTTTTTAGAGTGATGGCATTAACAACCAACTTACTGCAGCTTTCAGAGCTTGATCTAGGTCTTCCAGTAAATCTTCTTCATCTTCCAAACCAACCGACAGGCGAATTAATGTATCGCTGATTCCAAGAGCTTCTCTCTCTTCTTTAGGCACTGAAGCATGAGTCATGACAGCCCTGGAAGAAGAAAAAGAGCAGATTTTTTTTCTAAGATATGTTATTTTTACTGGAAAAAATCAAGGAAATTGATCGCCTGCCAGTATTCCCTGTAGTTCCCTGAAGACTTCACACCTTTTACATGCCACCTGCTGGATGACCATAGACCGAAAGAGATTTTGTCATCAATTACTGCACCTTACATCAACTGCAGTGAAGCCAATGGCTTCCATATCCCAGAATTTCAGTACAGTATTTCTGAAGAACAATGAGTAATACTTAATAATCTAGAACTGATATTGAGAAGAACTTTATCTCTTCCTTCCAGACATATGTTAAAATTTCTGGTAAGCAGTATCTAAAAAGCTCTATTTTAAGCATGTGGAGAAAGGTTTACGTGTACCACCTGCAGTATGATATCCCCTGATGTTTGTTTCTCACTTCTGGTTCCTCAGATCACCTGTCACACTGTACCATGCAAGTGGAAGAGTACCCTCCCCAGCTCTGAAGGAAGCTAAGAAGCTGTTTTTCCCACATGTTCAGCCACTGACATCCATTACTCAGCAATTAACTTTTGAATGCTTAAGTGTTTAAAGATGCACTCTTATTCTAAAACGAGAACCTGAAATGATTTAACATACCTTTAACCCTAACTTTCCATGTATTTTTTGACTAGCAAATCAGATTTCAGTAAACAATCCAATTACAGAAGAATCCTACTAGTAACCCTTTAACCTAGACAATGGTGCCTACATACTACTAAAATCCCCTCCAAGTCTGCTTGGCATGCAGACAGGCTCTGTTCAGTGCAGCGTACAGAATGTGCCCTCTTGTGTAAGCAGATAGAATGGCAGTGTAGCCAAATCCACTCAATTCTACTTATTCTAAACCACCCTGACTCCTCGAAATTGTTGCCATAATACCAAATGGTGGCTAAGTCTCCCAACTAAAACACAAAGTGAGGAAAGTAGCAGCAGTAGCATTGCTGAAAGTAGTGTAAAGGTGTTGCTAAAATGCACAGTGCTTCTGGAACGATTTGCTGAGCAGAGCCAAGAGCTCGTGGGGAGCTCCAGCCATGGCCAGTGGCACCATAGACTGATTCTGAGGAAATGGAAAAGCAGGTATTGATGAATGAGCTTGGATATTTATTTAAAATGCAGGTCCAGTTAGAGCCAGGAGAGCCAGACAAGCAGACAGATGCAAGCACAGCACTTGGAGCCATCTCTGCAGACACTGCATCTCCCCAGCACTGCCCTGGGGCAGCTTCCATGGGCTGCTCCCAGTATGGCACGTCGTACTTCTTCCCTCTACACAGTGCATTCAGGAGAGCCTACTGAATGCGAGTGGGCAGTGCTATCTTGCATATGTGCAGAGACCACAAGTGCAGAACAGTTTAGCTTTGACAGGAGAGAGACACGTACACTATTTAAACCACGTGCACTTTTTCCTCCCCTTCTGATCCGTTTGCTGTTGAGATTTTTGTAACAGGTGATTCTGGAAGAATCCCACAGCAGGAAAGAGCTGCAGCTGCTGAAACCACCCCAGCAGATGGGTGACCAACACCCAGAGCCTGGGCAGGGAGGTGGAACCTTCCAGGCTTCAACCCCAGTGCTTGCAGCAATGAAGATATCTGCACAGCCACAGATCTGCACGCCCACCTCCCAGCAGTCTACCTTCCTATTTTCACAGAAGTCATTCATTTCTGGAGAAAAACACTGTGTTTTTTTTTTGTGTGTGTGTGTGTGTTACACAACACACTGTTCTTGGATGACAATTGTATGCCATCTATCTTAGCTTTGTATACGAGAACATTTTAGAACTCCCACAAGAATAGTTCAGGAATTTTGTTACTCTGCAGCTTTTTTAGGATTGTTAAGGTGAAGAATGACTTACGGAAGCTCTGCTAAGCTTTCATATCCTCCCAGGCTCTCAGCCAGCGTGAACACCTACAGGGAAACAGTAAAGAGAAGTTAACACAAAAAGCACAAGTTTATGGATGCTTAGGAATAGACAGTGAAACTAAAAGGAACTTCTCATTTTTCCCTAGGGTTTTCAACAGTAACTTTCTGTATTCCAAGAAGTATTAGCTATAATAAAGAAGAAAATTACTTTTAGTAGTTAAGAGCCATTAAGATTTGAAACAGACCACTTCAAAACAGCTCTGAAGAACTGCAGGTGCAAAACTGAAATATGCCCATGCTGAGCAAACATAACTCAGGATTAGTCGCTGTGTGGCACAGCACAGCCAGCAAGGCAGGAGAGAAAATAAACAACATTAGGGCACAGAGCCTGCCTGGGCACCAAGAGCTTTCATTCTGTTCTAAGGAGGGACAGAGCAGGCTGCCTCAACAAAGCCAAACTCATATCCAAGAAACTTCAGTTAAGTTTTAAGAGATGATAACCTGTCCTTACTTATTCTTCTTCCACCACCAGCATCATGCATATATTTTTGTGTATAACACCTAGGCTTCCCAAGCTGCCAGATGGCAAATTTGATGGTGGGGAGCAGGGATCCTTCCCATAAGGCTGCACTGGTTTTTCCGCTCATTCCTTGTGTCTGAAGGTTCATTTAGCATTTTGAAAAACAGCCTGACAAGTGCTTTGAAATATAACAATAGTATTGCACCAGCCACTCTGCCTTCTATTACTGGATGCAATTACAAAAGGCCAGCTCTTGGTTAGAAGCAGTGCCTGGGCTAACCTGGAGATGTTACACCACGCTGTGTAAACAGACACCTCAAATGGAGTGAAATATCCTTTTCTTCCCTCTCATTAGCGTCTAATTTATGCATAATCTATTATTTAGAGATGGTTACACCCAAAATAAATTATGAGCTTTAAAAGTACAGAGGAAGACTCTCCCCGCCTCGAGAAAAAACCCTTGCTCCCATCATCAGGCTCAGAAGGACAGATTCAGTTCACTTTACGGTGGAGCGTTTTTGCCATCATTTACCTTTATGCTCTTCAGAAAGATGGTAGCATGTTTGAGATTTCCTTTAATGTAAAATGACAGCATCCCAGGACAGCCAGTGCACTGCCGCTTGGCCAGCTCGTGCTGGGGGTGCGAAGGCAATCCTGAAATTTGAAGGAGCTGCTGTCAGTTAATTGCCATCACATCAAAGAGTACAGCAGCTCACCCTGAACTACATCACATACCCTTCTGATGGGAAGGAATGCAAAGCCCATTGCCAAGACACCTAACCACGAGTCATCAGGCGTGAAGGCTGCACAAGTGGCACGTAGCAGTGCAGCACCCAAACCTTGCCTCGCTCCAGGACACGACCTGCCCTGCAGTCCTGCCAACCTACCAGGGTAAATGACTTTCTCCACGCGGGGATTTGACTCAAGGAATCGACCCACAGCCAACGCATTGCGGAAGTGTTGATTCATCCGCAGCTGCAGAGTCTTCAAACCCCGGTTGCAGAGGTAGCAGTCAAAGGGAGACGGAATGGCTCCAAGAGCTATGGAAATTGAAACACAATTGAAACACACATGAAACAAAGAGGGGTTTTGTTGTTGTTTTTGATTTGTTCGTTTGTTTTCAGTGAAACTACAGCCCAAATTTCCCAAAGTTCTTAAGCTACAACAAGATACGAGTAAAGACATCTGATATGGTCTGCTGCTCTCGTCTCACATACATGGGAAGCCAGTTAGGGAGATAAATGAACACGCTGAAGACTTGTGCATGGAATTTATTAGGTACAATGTACCTTCTCTCCTTCTGTTGTAGAGAGGACACCGCATAGAAATTTATTCACTATAATTAAGAGGCAGTAAAATCATTAAAACTCACATCAGAGGACAGTTTAAAAAAAAATGAAATATAATTAGCATGAATTAGATTAACTTAACTAAATACGTTAAGGTTTGCAAACCTTTTTGTGAGTGAAGTCAGGTAAACGTAGGAAAAGCCTGTGCTCTTTCTGCCATAGGCTTAAGCCTAACCTGAAGAGAGAGCTGGTAAAGAGCCATGCCCCACGTAACTGCAGGCACTGCACATTTGAGCTGCTCTGCATCCGATGCTTTCTGGATGTGCCACATACTTGTGTGCATGCCATATGCTTCCTAGCATGAGCTGGTACATCAGAATACAATATATTTAAAGGTATTTCCTATATTTACTACTTACAGCCTTGTAAGAATTTGAGCCTTTCATACACATCATCACGATTTACTGAAACGAGTCCCATTACAACATCACTGTGCCCTAAAAATGCAAGAACATAAGAAGAAAGTTACCCACTTTATCTACCACAGGGTTCTCCACAAACCCCCTCTTTTCTCAGTCTTGGTGCTAAGGTAGTCCCATTTTGGCAACACGCTGGATTCCTTCTCACTGCTACAGCTGTCCTTGTGCTGTCACGTGGAACATAAGCAGATTTCCACGTGATGTGAAGTGAGGGTCAGCAGCACGCTCTGACGCACACCGTGCTCGTGCCCCAGGTCCCCACCATGTGCTGCAGTGAGCTGCCAGGAAGCAGGACTTCGTTCAGCCATCAGCACGCTCCCATGGAGCAGCAGCCAAGCAGAAAACTTCCACTTCAATCTGCACCACAAGCAGACGTACTCACAGCACAGCTGTTACAGCTGGGCTACCTCTTAGTCTGGATTGTTTGGGAAACAACACAGTGAATGTGCTTCTGAACAGGCTCCAGCACTGCCACATAAAACCTGCCTTGAACTTTGGTATCATTTCCAGCAGCTACCTCGTACTGAAGTCTCACACTTGGTTTTATGGCTCAGTGCATGTGCATGGTGCATTTCCAAAAGCCACTTTTGGCTTTTCCTTGCTCAAGATTGTTCCATTTGGGACGCTGTAAGACCAGCTGAGCTTGGAGGGAGCCCAAGTTTGAAAAAGACTCTGATCTTGTGGATTTGTTCTTTTCATTAAAGCAAACCATCTGGGCTCCGTCACCATGCAAACTGTGTTTGCACAACGTCGCTTGTTGGTGCTAATAGCAACAGCTACTGTCTATGGATTTATCCATGGCAAAGGGGAGTTTAAAAGCATCCATGAGACGTGGAAGTGGTTCAAGAGGTGAGAGCAGAAAGGCTCTCCAGTAGCTTTTAAAGGGCTTTTATATAACAGCGTGAGTTGTGCTGAACCCAAGCACTCACCGTTCATGTACTTGGTTGCAGAGTACATACAGATGTCAGCCCCCAGGGACAAAGGACGCTAAAGAAATGAAAACAATAGGTTTGATTGAAGTTACTTTTGCTATCTGCTTCCTTCCAAGCTGCCCAGAAACACTGTGATCAAGCACAGAACATTACAAGAGAGAGAAACTAAGAGAAAAACAGAAACAAAACACAAAAGTGAGAGTGAAGAAAGATAGAAAGTGGGACAAACACAGATGTACAGGAAAGCACTCCGTTCATGAGACACACAATACAAGAACCCACACCAAAACGTGACTTGAAAGCACTACTCTAATTGTCACTGGCTGCAGTGAGAAATGAGACAAATCTGAATGAAACAAGTGTATCTTACATAGTCCACAAGTTCATACTCATGAAAGAAAAACCAGTTATGCTGCTTAGCTGAGGCAGGGCTAAGTACTGCTGCCTTAAGCCTATTTCCTTAGAAAAGGAAGGCCTCCACAGTAAGCAGAGCTCTTCTCAGCTCTCCAGAAACCCACACTGCTGCTACTGCACTGGAAGGACAGCTGAACACCTGAGGAAAGCACAAAGGGCGTTGTTGGCCAAGTCTCCCTTCCCTGGTGTGCTCAGCTTTCTGCACAGGAGCCTCTGTCAGGCAAGAGGCAAACCAAGACTGCGTTGGGCAAGAAGTTATGAACTTTTTTTTTTAATGAGTCCCTAAGTAAAGGACTTTATGTGTATAATACAAACAGATTATAAAGGCTGGAGAGTACTAATACATTAAAAGGTGACAAAGCAAGCAGATTTAGAATAAAAGAGTGTTGCTGTCATCTTAAGCACATAAGTCTACTGCAGGAGCACGGATAATGTGCATTCCCATTGCGCAGCCAAGAGAACAGTAGCATAAACACCAGTGCCTTTTATTCTCAATATTACTATATAAATCACTCTAAAATTATGATTTTCTTAGTACACTCAGGAGTCTGGAGGAGTTTAAAGACATTACCTATTATGCTTGCTGGGCTTAATCATTACTGACTCTCTCTGAGGACCAATCCAATAAAATATACATTAACCAGCTCACATACACAGATGCTGACTTTTCTCCCCTCACACACATCTTTCAACAGTAAAATAAATAAAAGGAAAAGAAACCAAAATCTTTGGTATATGCAAGACAAGCTCAAGAGCTGCTCTAGATAAGCATTAACACTTCCTGTAGGGCTCTCTTAATTTATAATTATCTCAGTGTCCTTAATAAAAAATAAAGACACCTTCCCTACTTAAACTCAAAAAGAAGTTCTCTGTAGACCTAAAACATGAGGGATTTGTTTGATGTCCAGGGAAGTACATGGGGATACTTTTAGCCCACGTTAAGATGAACAAGACTTTGAAGGTCGTTATTTAGAAGCACTTTTAGAGTTCTAGAATTCCCTTTACTTCCTGTATTCTAGTTATTAAAGCACAAAAGTTGGATGAGTTGTCTAAGGTTAAAACCACAAACCTAAGCCACCTGTTCATCAAAATACTGATGAAAAAGTTAACTTTAACACTGAAAGACACAGTTAAAGTGTTCTGCTTCTTTTAACCCTCCTCTCCACTTCCTTTTTGGAATATCAGATGGTTCAAAACAGATCCCAAGCAGCATATGCAAAAGAATTGGTAGAAAAAAAAAAAGGCAAAGGTGGAAAACATTATGTTTTTCAATAGGTCTGTTAGGATTCCCATCAGTTAGATCTACAAAATACAAGACTTCTGAATGACAGAGAAGCCTTTCTCCCAATGGCTCAACTTACTTTCTCAATTGCATAAGCATGTTTACTTAAGCTGTGAGCTATGTTGCTTTTGTTGGTGTCATACTGGCATTTAGCTAGCTATAAAATATTCTGCATGCCATCTCTGCTAAATTATAAAGAAGCAGTGCACTGCTTGCATTTAGAGGCAATTTTACAGTACACATGTCAAAACCACGGCTTTAGCAGTGGCTCCATTTTAAAAAGGCATCTTTGAAGACACTGAAATGCTGGGGTAACTACAAAGAAAGCAAGTACTTACCTGGAAATACGCAGACATAAAACTATTGTCTACTGCCAGCAGAATATCCTTGTGCTTATGGATCACATCAGCACAGCCCTGAATATCAATGACCTTCAGTGTGGGGTTTGTGGGCGTTTCAATCCAAACAAGCTGTAGTAATTCAACGATACAAAACATCTCTTTAGAGATACTACAGTGCTGGTGATGAGACACGCACAGCACAGTGCCAAGAGCAAACCTTTCCCATCTTTTATGTATTTTTAAAGGTACCCATCTAAAAACCTACCAAAGCAGGAATATCCAGGCTTCTCTCTTCATAAATAAACACAAGGTACTGTTACCACCATTTAACATCACCATCTGTATCACTTGGGACGAGTTTATTACTGTCAGTTCCTCCATCACGAATACTATGTATTTACTTTAAGAATCAATTCAGAAGTTGTAACTGCTTTTAAAGGTTATCCTGCGGAGTGTCAGCTCCTGATTCAGGTTTGCAAAGTGAAAATCAGGTGTGATTACTAAAGATGATTTAATGACTTAATGATTTAGTGGAGGGTTGTTAGAATTAGGGTAGTGTGGTTAGGTAGCGGTTGGACTTGATGATCTTTATCTTGATGATCTTTTCTATGATTCTGTGATTCCAAGAAAGGTGTGACTTCCAACAGCAATACAGGTATCAGAAAAGGCTCCTTTCTCCTCCTCAATAGGAGAAGACAACACATCTCTGTGAACAAGCCCTTACTGCTTAGGGATGCTCTCTTATTTCTGATCTTAAAGCACTTGGAAATCGTCCAATTTTTCAATGCTTCTTGGAGACTTCAGAAAGTAAAAATGTCTAGGCACTGCATTTGTTTTATTTTATACAGTAAATAACAGCCCATCATAGGGCCAGTTACGATCCCTGTGCTGTCAGCCTAGGAAACAGGCAGACACTCAAGGCTCAAATGAGAATGTTCGTGGGTCACAACAGACAGGCAGAACAACCACCAACTGCTATCATGGGCAACTTGGGAAAAGCTAGTTTAATTTATTGCTAATTAAACACCTTTCTTCCCCACTGTCCAAAGGGCAGCTTCTCTCCTTTGTGTCATGGAGCATGCCCCCCCCCGTCCTCTATCCTCCTTCTCTGATCTTGGGGTTCTCTCTGTTGTTTTCTACTCTTTTTCCCCTCCTCTCTCCCCCAGTGCCTTTGCCCTCAGAGGCACCATTGACCTCATTGCCAAGCTCAGCTTTTTGCACTGCAGTGGTCCCATTGCAGCTGTGCCCCGACCTCTTCCCCCAGAGACCATTCCTGAGCCCCCTCCAACACCAAAACCTTGCCACATACACCCCATCCAGCAGTAGCATCAATAAAGTTATTTAAGGGCATTAAGCATGTAAGCTCAGTAATTTCTCTCTCCCCTACCTTAGTCTCAGGTGTAATTGCAGCTTCCAGGCACTTCAATTTTGTACAGTCCACAAAAATTATTTTTAAACCCATTTTCTTGGCTATTTGCTGGAAGTATCTGTTCGTACCTTAGGAAAAGGAAAAGACAGAGACATAGAGTGAAACAACTTCAGGAAGTTTCCTTCACAGATCTCCAGCCTCTTGTTTGCACCCATGGAAGTCAAGACTGCACAGTTCTATGCTGTTCACTACGGATGGAAGATCTGGACATTTTTATTTCTAAGAAGTCTGAAGATTGCTGTGTTTTTAAACATTGTGGAAAAATAATAAAGGGAAGGTGGAATCACACAGATTAAGAAGTACCTTCATTTAAGAGCTGCTCGTTTTTGTAGTTGGAAAATGAAACAAATGAAGCGCTTTGGCTGCAGCCCAAACACACATCCATGGCCAGTCCTGGGCCTCCTGCCTCCTTCCACTGAACCTCACTCCCCCAGAACACACTGCACCTCTTCTGCTGTGTCAAACAATGGATCTGCATGCATAGTTCAGTCACATAAACATGCAGCAGACAACTGTGACCTACAGCCCCACTGAGTTTGCCCGCTTCTCATTTTTATAAAGGCTGTTCCAGTCTTTATATCACCTTTCCCCCACCCCAGTTAGTGTAACTTTTTTCCACCTTGCACTTTCAAGGTCTTCCTTCTATTTAACAAGCCTAATCAAAAACATGGGAGAAGAATCAAGGGGAAGATGCCAGCTGCTGTTTTTTCATATTTTCATTAAATAATAATGTAATAAGGAACAGAATAAAGAGATTTCTCCTTCCTCTCTTCAAAGCCTTTCAGTGGAAAGCTTAAGGCAGGAAAAAGCAGCAACTACCTGATCACAGAACCATTCCACTTGGAAAGGCCCTCTGAGCTCCCCAGTCCACCCCCAGCCCACCCCCCCATGCCCACTGCCCACGTCCCTCAGTGCCACATCCCCATGCTCCTGGGCAGCCTGGATGGTGTTGCAGCTCAAACATTGCCCTCAGCCTGCCCAGATCCCTCTGTACAGCATTCCCACCCTCAGGCAGACAATTAAACACGAGACAACGTATTGAGACATACAACATATTGACCACTTGGGTTAAAAATTAATTCACTGGGTCTTCTGCCAAGGTTATTTAACATTTATTCACTTACGATGAGACAGCAGCTGCCATCTTGTTGTAACAGCACAGGATATGCAGGATTTGATTCTATCCAAACACTGCAATGAGTGATTTTGTTTTTCCAGAAAATACCTGTATTACTACAACAAACTGTACACTATGTTCTCTCATATTGTTGGAGGCTTATTCAAGCATAGGAAATTGTCACACAGGCTGTGAATTCCACAAACACAACCCACAGAGAAGTTGCCTTGCAGCAGTCTTACACACTCTTAATAACAGTGCACCACATAAACCCTTTGATATATATACAATTTTAGCATTTTTCTTACAACCCTGATTACTACAAGCTCAGTTGATTTAGCACACACAGAACTGCTACTCTAATCAAGAAGGATTCTTACAAAACTCAAGCCCAAACTTGAACTACAACATTAATTAAAGCTAGCAGGGAAGGTACCTGGATCAAAAAGCTTATGCAAGTCCACAGCCTAATAGTGGACTGCATTCAGAAGACACAGCTGTAGTAGATACAAATGGTGTCATCAGGGAAGATGACAATACAGTCGTCTGAAACAGTCCAGCCCAAACACTGGTTGGTAAAGGGTCAGGCCCAGGAAAGGAACAGGAGGAAAAACAAGCTGGAAAGCTGTACTATGTTGGACTGCCAATAAGTCCGTGCAAAGCTAGGATATGGCTATTTTCCCCTCACTGTAGCATACATTACTAGCTAGTGAAGCATTCACATTGTGCAGCAGTCTTTCAAGGTCTGAATTTGTAACACCCAACTCAGAGGAGTATTCTGTCTTCTCTTGAAGTGAAAAGGCCTTGAAGAAAAGTAACTTAAATTCAGGAAGTTCACGAGAAACACTAGTAGATACATTTAATCAGGAATGACAATGAAAAACACACTTGCATCTTACTTACCTCCATACACATCATCCATACAGATAATTGTATCTCCTGCCTTTAACAGGTGAGTAATATTCACAGTAGCAGCTAAGCCAGAAGCATAGGCCAAACCTAAAAAAGAAAAGAGGGGCAGAGAGATCGTATTTTAATAAGATACAAACCTGTCAAACTTGCCTTTGCTTTCTTTACTTCGCTTTTAAAGTGAACCTGTTGTATCACCCTCACCTATTCCATCTCTCTCTCTAAGCAGCTTCACTAGAAGTATCATAGAAGTGTGACCCTCCATGAGCTCTGCAACAGCTGCTGTCTGGCTCACCCTCACATCACCAAATTCAGTGCTGCAGTACAAGGATGCATTCATAACAGGAAATGTGTTAGGCACTAAACAAAGTAAGAAGCAAAGGCTTTATACAAGGACTAGAAACCAAGCTGGGCTGCCTGGGGGAGAAGTGCAGAGCAGCTCTGCCCATTGCTAGCCATCACCGTGCAAGCTTTGCTGCCCCACTGCTGGTGGCAGCCCAGTGTCCTCATCTCCCCAGGTTACAGCTGCTGAAGCCACCATCACAAGATGCACATGCTGCCAACCCGCTCAAGGAGAGCATGAATTGCTTACAGTATTTCGCTCCATCCAGCACAGCCACAGCCTTCTCCAGGCAGGTTCGGGTAGGGTTTCCACACCGGCTGTAATCATAACCCTGTTATGAAAGGAAGAAACAAATTTAACTTCAGAGGAAGCAGTGAGAACGTTCTGGATGATGACAGTAACACTTCTGGGTTTCTTAGCAGGTCATCACTCTCAGCACTGAGGTCACAGCCCACCTTTTCCAGTGACAGTGGGCTGCCTTTCTGGCTGGGCCGCGCTGCTCATACAACATCCGCTGGGATCCAGCCTTCCTACCGTGCGAGTTCCTACTTGCTGTTAAACCCTCACAAGCCATGACAAGACATTTCTTTGAGCTTTACCTGAATTTAACCAGTGCAGACTTTCACAGAATCATAGCACCACAGAACTGTTTGAGTTGGAACGACCCTTTAAAAGCCATCTGGTCCCACTCCCTGCAATGAACAGGGACACCCACAGCTCCACCAGGTGCTCAGACTCCATCCCCAGACCTTGGGTGTCTGCAGGGATGGGGCACCACTGCCCCCCTGGGCACCCTGTGCCACTGTCCTTAGCATAAAGAACTTCTTCCTTATATCCAGTCTAAATCTCTTATAGTGCAACACCACTTCCCCTTGTCCTATCACAACAGACCTTGCTCCAGAGACTGTCTCCTTCTTTCTTACAGCCCCTTGAGATACTGAAAAGATACTGACACAGTTTGTGCTGAGCAACCCTGGAGCAAAAAGCCCCCCGTGCTTTACAGCTCAGAGCTGTGAGACCACAGCACGTTTAAGTGTTGGACAACTTAAACTAAAGCTTTAATTCATGAAAGTCTAGGCCACTGCTGATTGGCTGAAACACAGCCTGTGTCCCAAGGAGTAAAGAACAAATTCCCTATTCTTTGAAGAACCTTTGTTCTAGACAGCAACACCGCTCTCTGATTAAGTGCCTTGTTGTAGCAATTATCCAAGAAGATGCTAATTACATTGCTTTGAGTTAATGAACCTGAAAGCAGATTATTCACCCCAAACTGCACTGGGATGCCTAGGGCCCAGCCCAATGCAAGGACAAGCACCCTCCACTCTGGTGACTCCACAGGAAGCAGCCTGTGCCTGTCAGACCCAAAACTGTGTAGTCTGAGCTTCATCACATGCCCATGAAATAACACTGGAACGATGACTTGTAATCACCTGGGCAGCTGCCAGAAGTGCTTATGTACTCAAGACCAGAAATGAAATGACTCCAAAGTGTCTTCCAAGCCTGTGATGGACATCCCTTGCCCGGGGATGGTTCCTAGGAGAACACCAAGGGAGGACCCATGCCTAGCCATGTTCTCCTGTTTTTCGTAGATACCCACCTGTGGCCACTTCTGGAGAGAAGGCCCTGCTGGGACACAGTCCCTACCAGAGTGGCACACCTTATCTCCACAATGCTCTGCTGGAAGGGTGCAATAGGGCACCAACAAGTGCTCAACTGCAACAGATACAGACTTCTCAGGAGCTCAAATGTTTCGTTGGCACGCAATCACACCAAGGTCTACCCTTCTGCACAGCACCTTTATACGAATAATGACAAAAAAAATCAACAACAAGAAGAATGTGCACACGTGCAGCAATGCCCCAGGGATCTGGAGGGCCATCTTGGTATTTGCATGCTTACAGGAACGCTGTTTAATGACAATCTCATCACGTTCAGGAATCTCACTGAGCTTCCTGCAGGCCCGCCGTGGCATCACATAGGGGTACAGCACTGCATGACTGCCCCGTGACCTTCAGCACCTACTCAAAGCGTGGCTCTGCCTGAGCGAGCATCACAGCACCAGAGATCACAAGGCAAATTCCAACCTCTCAAGCAGCAAAGTGTGACATCCTGCCCTGAGATCTGGAACAAGCACTTCTTTGTGAGCTGCACATTGGTGTTACTTTCCTCACACGCGCATTGAGGCCATCAGAAACCTCACAACCATTCAGAGCAAATGCTCCCGGTGCTTTATAAAATGCAATGGAATATTTACTTGGTCTGGAAGGTCAATGGAAGTGACCTCTTACAAAATCTGAGCAAATGAGCAAGTGCGCTCTGCCCGGGTCCAGAGGCAAAGCTGCATGTGGTCTCACAGAGTGCAAGAGAGCTGCACAAAGCATCCACGAGATGCCCGAGAGGTGCGGAAGGCGCGCGGCGCGGCGCGATGCATGACACGGCACCTCTTATCTGTCTCAGCAGCTCCCTCGATGGCACACGGGGGTTAAGTCAGGGTGTCCCACACGCTGCAGGACCCCCAGGCGGGCGCATAGATGCTGCATGCTGCCCGCGTGCAGCCCCGCTCCCGGCTCCCACCCCGCACCCGGCAGGGGGCAGCCCGTCCGTCCGTCCGTCCGTCCCGGCGCGGCTGATGAAATCGCCCCCCCTGGGCTCAGAGCGGCCACCGCCACCGCAGCGCCCTCCGCCCGCAGACCCCGCCGGGGTGCGCGGCGCGGATCAACACGGAGCCGCATTTCGGCCCCGCCCGCACTCACCGCGTGCTCGCCGGGCGCCTGCTGCTTGAACGTGGTGGAGAGCGAGACCGGCGGCACCAAGGCCCCCGAACGCCACTGCTCGGGCTCCTGCCCGGCGTGGATGGCCTGCGTGCCGAAGTGCGCGAAGGGCCGCAAGTAACCTCCCTCCATGGCCGCGATCCGACTGCCACCGCTCCGGTCCCGCGCGGCCACCCACCCCCTCACGGCCGCCGCTCCGCCCGGGGGCACGGCACGGGAGGGGCCTCGCCGCCGCCCCCCATTGGCTCGGAGCCGTCAGGCAGCGCCCTCGCCGCGGGGCGGGGCCGCGGAGTTGGGGGGGGCTCGGCCCGGGCCTGGCCGCGGTGCGGCGCGGCGGCGGGGCGGGGAGGGGTGGCGGGTTGGTATGGCGCTGCAGCTCCGCCTGGCTGTGTCACCTCCGTCCGTCGGCCTCCCGACCTCAGCGTGTCCGGAACTGCGTCTGTACAGATGTGCGCTTAAAAGGCAGAACGAGCTGCACGATTCCTCGGCTCCTCTTTTGTTTGCAGCGCGGTCTGTGTCAGACCAGGAGCAAGCAGCTGAAGCCCGCGCGCCGTGCTGGACCTGCTCCGTGTGCTGCGCCGGGCACGTGGCAAAGCCCCACAGCAGCACCCTGCACGGCCTCACGCCCACAACGTGACGGGAAGGTCACCCAGAAAGTGATTTCAAAGGCCACCATAAAATACTACTCTTCTATGGGCCCAAGCACAGCAGCCTGCGTCTTGAGGACGGAAAACGACAGGCACGAGGGTGAAAACATTGCCCACATTCCTCACATAGCACTGCATGCAATAGGGGACAGCCCTACCGGGGGCCCGGGGACCACCCGGGGATGGCAGCACCGCAGCAGCCCCAGCGCGTCTGCTGAGTGCCCGGCTGAGCTCACACAGCCCAAACACAGCGTTTCTGGTTAAAGGCAGCTCCTCGTATGCTCCAACCTGGACTCGAAAATAATTCTCATATAAACTGAGGTGAATGTAGAGCCTTTTGTGGCTGTCCTTGGAGCACATTTATGGCAGGACCTCATTTGTTTTTGTGTTGCCATATGGAAATAAGGAAAAAAAAACCGCATCAGGAGAGCACTGCTCAGGGCTTGCAGTGCTCTGTTCAGCACTCTTTACAAGTTCAAGTGCTACTGTTAGCCGTACAGCTAGAAGAAATGCACCCGGACATCTGCAGTGTGCCGTTGTCATCTGCTGCCTACCTCTGGGTTTTGAAGAAGTGTTGCCTTAGCTTTATATGCCTCCCTGTTTTTTTTACCTGTCCCTTTATATCATGCACAAGCTGGCATTGTTCCTAGAGGAACACAGCCTTGAGAAATTACATCTCTGTAATTCATTTCCTGCTTGAGGAATTCCATAGGTTCACAGTATAGAAAATGCAGTTCTGCAGTCACAATATCTGGACCTACTACTTTTATTTAGCTTGCTTGGAAGAGAGCAAATTAAGTGATTTGGGAAGATAGAGAATATAAACAAGTCAAAGTCAAGCTGTTACACAAACAAACATTCTCAAGGGTTTCTAAGTGTTTAACCACAATTCAGCACAGTCCCAGTGAGGGAGGACGTCTGGGTTCACTACCAACTCCATTTTCCACACAGCAGTTTCCATCAGCGATGCATTCATTATTTTTCTGGACTGAATAAGGGACTCCATAATAAGCTGGTAAACAGTGACTTCATGTCTCTGCCTACTCTTAGCTGGCCTTCAGTAATTAGAAGTGCAACCTGAAGCTTCCAACACATAGGAAGCACCAGCCAAAACCTGAGCTAGCACACCTCCCCCACAAGAACAACTATAGACGCAAACAGCCCCTTATGCTGCACTGGAGAATAGAGAAGTCAGAATTGCCAACAGCAATCACATAACAGCACCAACATCAGCCTCTCAAATTCTGTCTGTAAATGGATTTTAATTTCCTCTAAGAATAAGGAAAGCCAGACAAATCTTAAGGAAAGGAAAGCACGATGGACTATAGAATTAAGTGATATGTTTACTTATGTAAAATTCCTTGTTAGAATTATAAATAGCCACGCCAGAAAGCAGCTGTGCTGTCACTGACGACACAGGTACAGAAATTACATTTCATAGTTCTTATCTCCTTCTGGAATTATTCTGAGTCACTTAAAATGATGCAAACTGAGTAAAGAAAGAGGGCAACCACAGAGGCAGGCTGTTTATCGCTGCAGATCTAACCTTTCGGACAACTTGCAGGTTGTCTTCCCTGGAATCACTGGTAAAATTTGCAGTCTTCCTGGAATTGGACACATCATCATTTTCTAAATGATTCATTGCACTATTGTAAGTGCTTGCAGAACTGGTGCTGAAGAAGCAGCTTTTGAGAAACGCCAATCCTGTGTGACGCAGTTGCTTTATAGAACAATAATGCATCTGCAAGTACTGACATAGGGACAGGACAACTGCTTTGTCTCCCATCACTCTGTGTACTTTTAAGGGTGACCTTCGTCCAGGTCCTTTCATTCTCCAGGAAACTTCCTTTCTCACAGTCACGTATCTTGCTGGGCTTTTCCCTTTGATTTCCCTTTCCCTTGGTGGATGGGACAATCACACAAACACAGTTGAGTAGTGAAGGGACCAAGCAACATTTTGTTCAGAGCAGCATTAGCAGCCTATTTCATTCTCCTGTTTCACAAGAGGATTCACAGAAGCACCGTGCAAGAATGAGAATTTGAGGAGATGGTGTTGAGCAAAGCCACCTGACCTTTTGTAGCCAGTAGTCACCCCGTGCTCTTTACAAGGGAGGTGAATTGGCTTCTCAGGTTTATTGCATCACTGTGTGGTTTGTGTACATCTCCGGCATGCAGCAAGAGTGGACGTTGTTGTCCAGAGCTGAGTAACTAAACCTCTAACCAAGACATTGCTGAACCATCTTGCCTCCTCACAAGCAGACCTGAAAGGAATCAGTCCATAGCTGAGGGAGCTGGGCTTATTTAGCTCTGAGAAGAGAAGGCTCCAGAGAGAGCTCATTGCTGCCTTCAGTACTTGTGGGGAGCTGATAAACAGGAGAATGACTTTGTGCATGGGTAGATAGGACAAGGGGGAATGGCTTTAAGCTGAAAAAGAGGAAATTTAGGTCAGATGTGAGAGAAGTTGTTCACCCAGAGGCGGTGAGGCCCCAACACTGCTGCCCAGAGCTGTGGGTGCTCCATCCCTGGGTGCCGAGGCCATGGATGGGGCCTGGACAGATGGAGCTGGGGGAGTGGGGGGGGGAGGTGAGGGGGATAGGCTAGCTCACAGCAGGGGTGGGGATGGGGGCTTTGGGGCTCCCTCTAACCCGATCATTCTGTGATTCCATGTTCAGAGAAAACATTTGCCACGGACTGAGCATCCTGGCCCCCTCCTCTTGCTGCAGTGGCCCTAGAGGCTGTGGCTTTCTCCTCAGCAAACCCTTCCCTCCTTTGGAAATGCAGCACTTCAGACAGCTGGGACACGGGGTTTGAGGCAGGTGCTGCCTTCCGTGCCGGTGGTCAGGCGCTGACTGGAACGGGCCGCCCGGGGAGCGGGGGGTCACCGCCCCTGAGGTGTTCCATGGCCGTGGGACTAGGGGCTAGTGAGGCACTAGGAGACACGGTCGGTGAGCGCGGTGACATGGGCTGGGGTTGAACTTCGTGAGCTTAGAGGGCTTTTCCAACCGTAAGGACTCTACGATTGTATATCCGTGAGGTAATTCCGCTAAGAACGCCGAGCAGCTCAACGCAGCCCTACCCAGCTCTGCCCGCTCCGGGGCGCGCCCGCCCGCGCTCACAGGGCGCCCAGGGGCGGTGTCCCACTGCTGTCTCGCGGTGACGCCAAGTCTCGCCCCGCGCCGCACCTCTCGCGGGAGTAGCCGGCCAAGATGGCGGCGGCGCCGGGCCGTTGAGCGGGCCCCCGCGGGCGGGCGGCATCAGACGGAGGTGGGCGGGCGTCGGGCTCCTCAGCGCCGCGGCTGTTTGAGGCGGGGGATGCCGACGGGACGGGACTCGCCGCCGCGGCTCTGAGCGCCTCGTCCCTCCGGCCGCGGCCAGTCTCCCGGCGGGCCCCCCCCCGCCCGCGGGGCCGCCGCCGGCGATGACCGGCGAGAAGCTGCGCTCGCTGCGCAGGGACCACAAGCCCAGCAAGGAGGACGGGGACCTGCTGGGGCCCGGCGAGGAGGAGGCGGCCGCCGCGCCCGGAGCCATCTTCACGGGGGGGCGCGGGAGCAGCGGCAAAGGCGGCCGGGCCGGGGGGCACCGCATCTTCAGCAACCACCACCACCACCAGCGGCTGCCGTTGAAGGGGGGCCCGGCGGGCGGCGGGACGGGCCCGGCCGCGGAGCCCGAGCGGTGCCCCGCGCACTTCCCCGTGCACGAGTGCGTCTTCAAGGGGGACGTGAGGCGGCTGTCGGCGCTCATCCGCACGCAGGGCATCGGCCAGAAGGACAGCCACGGTGAGCGGCGGGCGAGGCCGTGCTCGGGGACCCTGGGAGCGGTCGGTGCCCCTTCCCCGCCTGCCTGGCTTCCCTCCTTTCCTCCCCCCGTGGGGAGCTGCCTCAGGAGCCCGGGCCGGACCCGCGGGGCTCACCGCTTGATACATACGGTGCCCATTCTGCTTTGTGAGCTGCTTTTTCCTTCATCTGTTGTGTTTTGCAGAGTTTCATCAGCCCTTGGTGTCTCGTTTCTGCTTAGCTCAAGCTCTCATCTGTTTCTTCATAAAGAAGGTTGTGAGGCGCAGGCTGTGGTGATGCACTGCACAGCTGCGCAAGGCTGGGGGTCACATCCCTGGGGGTGTTCAGAGCCATGGGGATGTGGCACTGAGGGACGTGGGGGTGGGCGGGTCGGCTGGGGGGTGAGTTGAGGAGCTCAGAGGGCTTTTCCAACCGCGATGGTTCTGTTTTTAATTGTTGTGCGTTTATCCTTCCTGAGGTTTGAGTAGTTAGCAGCGCTGGGAGTTGTAACGAGCTCTCTGTGGGGCAGTGTGGCCATACCTCCTATCGCCAGGGTTTCCTGGCATTTCACTGATAGGAATGAGTGCATTCCTACTGTTTGCGTTGTCCTGGAAGGGCTTCCTCTTACGAAGTCTTGCTTCAGGCCTGAAGATGCCTTTTTGCAAGAACACCTTTTTTTTTTTTTTTTCTTTTTTGAAGTGTGTGAACTGTCACCTGTTTGCTTTTAGGGATGATGGGGCTTAGGGGACACTCAGGAGTGCCTTTTTGGGCTGTTGGTGGGATTATCTTTAGGTTTTCCCCAGCTTAAACAAAAAATTAAAAAATACATATACATCATTTTGGGATTTGAAAGAGGCAAAAAGTTGTCATCTGCTTCTCCTTCTTGCTTTGGACAGAGAAGCAATAGTAACAGAGATAGAAAAATGAGCCTCATGTTACTTTAAAATGTGTAACTATTCAAAGCCTTGATAGGGCATTTTAAAACAATATGTTTAATTTGGGGAACATTTCATGTTGTAAAGTAAGTTAGCCTGCCAAGTCAGCTGAAGTTTCATGGTTAGCTTTTGTCTATATGTTTCCTGCCTTTTTCCAGAGTAAGATGATATGTTTCTGCAGGAGAGTGTAAGTCATACTGCATGTGGTGTCTGGGCACGTTGTGATTAAAGGGTAGAGTTACTCTCTTTTTCTGATGATGAGATAAGTGTTCCCTTTGTTTTACTTAATTGTATTGTGTAAAATAAAACCAAATAGTAATACAAGGCAATCTTAGGATTGATACGATGGGAAGAATAACATAATTAGAAATTTAAAGCTATCTCCATGATAATATAAAATACTCTGAAACACCAACTAGCGTATGCTGGAGTGGCTCATGGCTCAGTTTCCTCAACTGAGATAGGAAGGAGCATTTCGAATAACATAATTAGAAATTTAAAGCTATCTCCATGATAATATAAAATACTCTGAAACACCAACTAGCGTATGCTGGAGTGGCTCATGGCTCAGTTTCCTCAACTGAGATAGGAAGGAGCATTTCTTACAACTGTCATAACATCTTTCTAAGTAGCCTGCTATAAATATAGCTACGGATATATTTATCCTGTCATCCTCATTCCAAGAGTTGCAGCAAAGTCTGGTAGAACGAAAGCAACAGGCTTGGAAAGAAACCTTCTCCCTGTATGCCTTCTGCTGCCTTTTTCCCTGCATCTCTTCCAGTTCCTTATTGCCGTAAGCTTAGTGTCTGTACTTTGAAGGCACTTCATGACCCATCTTTGCTGAACTGTCATCTTCAATGTCTATCACAAATGTTGATACCATCTTTTTATATATGTTTATATACATTTTATAGTGTGTGTGTATATATAAAATGAACTTTTCTTCATTTTCACTGCTGTTTACGATAGGAACAATGTGGATTTCTGTCCCGTCTTCCTCCAAATTTACTTTTGCTGTTCTTTTGCCCTTAAATTAAAAAAAAAAAATCCAAAACAAAACCAGAAAGCAACAACAAAACCAAACCCTTGATGCCTTGACATACCAAAGGCCTGACTGTTACTTCCTTGTTATTGTTTTCTTCCTGCCTGAATCCATCTGTCACTTGTTTACGGATTTGAATTGTGAGTTATTTGGGGTAGATAACTTCAGCTTACAGTTACACTCAGAAGTAAGCCTGAAGAATCCTAGAGCATGATAAGGAAGTGACAGAGAAGAGGAAGAGCTTCTAGTAACAATTACTATTTATAATTCAGTTCCATTTTTAGTGAGCGGTAAAGTAGGAAAGCCACGTCCTGTAGAACATTAAACTTGTGGTGTTCTAATAAAACAAATGATGGCTGCATTAATAAATAGCTAGCCAGGCTGCACTCTAAAGTAACCTCAAAAAAAAAAAAAAGAAACATTGCTTGTTGGTAAGACCAGCATCATTATTCTGAAAGGCAGAAGCTTGTATATGTTTTTGGATTACTTTTATTTTTGCTGTAACACACATTTAAAAGCTAAAACATATTTTCAGCAGAGAACAGTTGTTTCTGAAGTAGATAAATCTTGCTGAATTACTATCAGAAAACACTCAGCTGCCTCATAGGTGTGCCGAATGTCTACACGTGTGTGCATAACTTCTTTCATTAGGGAAGCTCTGATGATTTTGTTGCACGGCCTTGCTGGAGACCTGCAGGACTTCAGGCACTGCTGTATCACTGCTATCTCAGGTTAAGGCCCTGTAAGCTCCTCAGCCTAAACTTGGGCAGGGAAATATAAATGCTGGTTTCCAAAGCTATTGTCACTGAAGAAACCTTCTGTAGATGGAAGGGATAAGTGAGATTTGCTTCTAAGGTGAATCAAGCTGTTGTCAAAAAAGAAACCCAAGGGAGAAGAAATTTGGTTGCAACTTTTCACGTGTATCCAGGTGCGTAGTGTAGTAAGTGTAGAAACAATCGCGTCAAATTACTGTTACATTGCAGTGAAGTCATCAAAACTGTACGTCAACCTCTTAATAAGAAGAGCTGTAATTATTTACAGTACTCTGTCACATAGGTAAACAATATCACAGTGAAGCTGCACCCTCTTTTGTCTTACCGGAAGCTGTCCCATGCAAAGCCACGTGTGTTCCTGGCACTTGCTGTTGTGGTTATGCTGTAATTCACTGAACACCTCGAGCCGTTACAGCCGTCCTTGCAGCTGTAAGAAGTGGAACTCCCCACTCCTACCCTCATGCCTGTTCTGGCAGGCATTTTTAGGTGTCCTGGGTAGAGGAAACTGATAAGCATTAAAAGCATTTTTTTCCATCAGAATAATTTTAACTGGACTTAGTCTGTATGCTCTAGATGAAAAAGAACTGTTCTAGGGCCTCAGCTGTTGTTGCCAAGCTTAAGTAACTAAACATGATTTGTGGTTTATATTCTAGGGTTCATGGAGCTGGAGGTTATAGCACTATAGAATTCCAGTGGGACAGTTTCACTTGAGTCCTGTAGATTCTGGTGCTACTTAATTCATGAGTCTTGAATGCTAGAGGGAGTGTAACAGCGTGGCTCTGCCCTCGCAGCTGCTGAGGCCAAATTTACACTTCCAGATTCCCAGCTTTCCTGAAGGAGGAGCAGTGAGATGTCCTGGTATGCCTGCTGGCCAGCCAGGCGTCTCAGATGAAATCTCTAGGAAGATTTTCTCTGTTGCCCACTTCTGAGCCCGATCAGTGCTGCTGCCTATGCTTGGGGGTGTTGAGTGACCAGTGCTGGATGACCAGGGCAGCACTGGGCACATCTGTCCTGAGACCTTTGCCTTCCCTCTGTTTTCCCGTGCAGAATGAATGCTTTCCTACACTTAAGTCTGTGGTCTGACAAACGAGGAGCCTTTCTGTTTGGACAGCTCTTCTCCTCCTCCTTCCTCTTGGAGCAGAGATGCTGAAGATTGCACAGAGGCATTCTGTGTACTGAGTAATTCCTCAGCATAATTTCTTTGTTTTGTAGCATCTAACCTGAAATAGTTTGAATGGCTTATTTGATAACTCAGACTTTAATTTGCTACTGGGAAAACTCGTTTTGTTAGGCTCAAAGACCATCAACAGCTCCACAGATTTATCAGATGTTCAGAAGGATGGTTAGTGATGAAACAGCAAGATGCTGCTCTGTGTTTGTTTTTTGAATGTGCCATTTTTTGAATGGCTTTGTGAAGTAGCAATGGATTTGTACTGGAATGAAAAGGTGCATGGGTGCCTGGCTGTTCTGCATCCAGTGGTGTCTGACAAGGACTTGTCCTGGGCAGTGGTAAAAGGCTGGACTGATCCAGAGTGCCGTAGGAATGGCAGTGTTTGCAGGTGCCACAATGCCCCTCGCCTTTGTGCCTTGCCTTTCCTTCTCCCTTCCTTGAGGTTTTACCTCTCCCAGTGGTGCTGCAGCAAACCTCTTCTTTTATCTCGTAGATGTCAGTAAAACCTTAGCCTCCTCTTTGCTAGAGTCCCACTGGTAAAAGACCAGCAAGAAGCATATTACTTCTTTATATCTCCCTCACAAACAGCTTTTTATTTTTCACTCTGGAATTGATAGATTCTAATGTCTGTGCTTTCTTAACTATTGTAATGACTGATGCTCTGCAGCTTCTTTTCCTACCCCACCTTGTCTATAAGTTTCCTGTTCAGTTTTTGAATTGCATACTTTTTGGTGTGAAGTAAAGTAAAAGTAAAATCGGTAAAAGTATCAAAGTAAAATTGGTGCTGGAAGAGCACTCTGGAGGTGATGTAGTGCAGCATCCTGCGCGAAACAGGCAGCATCAAAGTTGGCTCAGGTTGCTCAGAACCTTGTCCAGAGGAGTTTTGAAATGCTGTGATATTGCACAACTGCATTTCCCATTTATCAGCTGAAAGGTTCTCAGAAAGGCTGCCAAACGCTTGGCTAACTTTCGTTTTGTTGTTTCTTCCCAATATGCCAAGCTGTTGTAGGTACTGGAGCTGTCTGGCTGCTCTTATGCAGTGTTTGAAAGGTGTGGTTTGTTTTGCTATTGTTTTTTGTTGCTGGTTTCCTTTTTTTGGATTGCTAATTGAAAAGCACTTACAAACTCCGACTTTGACTGCTTGCCTATCTTGATCAGAGATTCCACGATACTGTGGTGCGTTGGTAACTGCTTTGTACAGCAATCTATGAATGTTTTGGATTGCATCTTTGAGATGTGCGGTGCATCATCCTTGGCACGCAGCAAGTGCTTACTGCTAACACGATGCCTCTAAAATCCACTATGTTCAATATAACTGCAAAAGAAACTTGTTTACAAGTAATTTTTCTTAACTTTGCTAGAAAGCATTTGAACATGCACAGTGATACATTTAAATGGAAGAATCCTATCTGCTTGAGTCCCCAAAATAAAACGTATCAGAATTCTGGTAGCAGCAGTAATCCAGAAAAACAGTTCTCTGTACCTTACTGTGCACATCTAAGAACAGAAGTATAAAATGGGTCACCTATAGCCAGGGAAATAGTCATGTTTTTAATATTTGCTAATAATCTGGGAAGCTCTCTTTGGAAACATGGCATTGAAGTAGCCAAAAGGTGGTGGTGGATGGTTGGTTGTTCTTTAGGGAAATGACTCTTATTCTGCAATGTGTCCGTTGCTGTATTAGTAAAAATTTTATACTCAGTCTTTGAAAAATTGATAAAATATGCTCCTAAAACTTTAATAAGTATCATATCTTTGAGTAGCTTTTACCCTAGATATGTCATTCTTTATAAAATATCATACTTCTCAGACCATGAGTACAGAGGTTTGGGTTATCGCCTTCTTGAAGATATAATTGTACCACTTTGGCTGGAGCAGGTTTCAGGGTATAATTATGAAGCCCTGCTGGCCCGTGAAATGTTTCAGCTGTATTTATTTTAACAAGCATAAGAAAATAACTGTGTGCTGGACTTGCTTAGAAACTGCTCTCCTGTATATGTACCAGCTCCTTCCTGAGGCTATACAATTTATTTACAGCACTGGAGCTGTGTGTCCGAACTCCTGAAGGAGTTGCAATTAATTCTGTTATGTTGGATCTAATCTTTCTTTTTTTTCCTTTTGTATTTTAGGAAACACTCCTTTGCATCTTGCTGTGATGTTGGGACATAAAGGTTGGTAAAACCATCGGTTTTGTTACTCTTAAGTTGTCCTGAAGACTTAGAGGCAAGAGTAAAAAATACTGTTCAGTTTTTTTGAACGTGATCTTGTTTGAGGTTGAGGTTTTCTGCAAAGCAGAGGTTGCCCAGATGTGAAAGAGAAAAGTCTGCAAAGAAGTTAGGGCTGCCTCTTAGGCCAGAGCCAGGGAGCCAGGCAGGCGGAGGGCTGTGTTGGAAGGAGAGGATGGCAGAGAAGGAGTTCTGACAGCTGGACTCCTTTGTGAGCCTGGAACAAGAACTAGCTTCTGTCTTATTGCAGAGCTAGAAGGACTTGGAATATCATAGAAGATCGAGAAACAAGGAACAGCTTCCAGCAGCGGAGGCAAGCACATTCGTGCCTGTGTCCTCTGTGGTGTCCAAACAGGGATGGGACACGCTCAGTCTGGGTAGGCAGGGGACTTCATCCAGGCAGATCTCTGTTTTAATGCCATTAACAGAAGGCTTATTGATTCCTGTTTGTGTGATGGTGCCCTTTTTCTTCATTGCTTTCCTGGTTAATAGTTTTGCTGTGGTTGTTACTGATCTACTCATTAGAGATCTTGAATGACCCCTTTTAGCTTTTTCTCTGTTATGAACAAAAATACTTTCTAGAATAAAGTGACTCTGGGAGTGGAAACATAATCACTTTCCTGCCTTTGGCATACTCCTTTCTTCACTTGATACAAATTTCTGCCTGCTGCCTGTCTGCTTCTTTGTGTTCCAGGACTGGCTGCTCTCTTCAGGGTCCAGGACAGCCTACCAGGCTGTGCTGCCTGTTGATCTGTGATGGCTGTCACCTTTTCAGATATCCTTGGGGGACTTTTTTTTTTCAGCAGCATTTCAAGGCAAAGGATTCACATTTCTGCTGGAAATAGAAAGTATTGAAATAGGCATATTTCAAGACTGGGGAAAAAAAACAAAACTTGGAATATGATTAAGTCTCCATGACAGTAGAATTCTTTTTCACTACTGAAACAAGAGAAAGAATGCCTTGGTTTTGTCAAGCTGTGTGAGTCCTGCACCTGGTGTGTGGTACTGCTCTGTGGCAGGGCTATTGTTAACTGCAGCAGTATCACATCACCGAAGTACAAATGATTTTGATCAAAGATGCTTCTTTTGATAACAAGTGATAGAAAAGAATTTATCACCCTTAATTCGGAACAGTTGAATACTTATTCTCTTGAGCTGTGGTTATTTTATGTTTCAGCTCTAGGATGAAAAGCCCTTACTGTTCAGTGCTGTCAAATTGCTTGATTATCATGGCACATAGCATAGCAAGGAGAGGAGAAGCAGTTCTTCCCGTTACTTCTTTTTTCTTTGGCTGCGTATTTGAGATCTCGCTTTGTAGTTCACCTCTTGGCTTCTTTGTCAGCCATCCCATGTGTAAAGCCCTTAATTACTTGGGATATTTATAGTAAGCCTTTATGTAGCTTGGCTGGAGCAGGACTATTCACATATGATGTCAAGAACAATACCTGTTTTACTGTTTTGACTTTCACTCCTGCTTGGTCTTTGATCCTCTGAGAACCCCAGGGCTTTGCTGCCATGTTAACCTGTCTCACTAATGCTGAAGGTCAGCTTTTCTTTCTGGGGGTGATGCATATGTACTTCTTGGGTGCATATAGCAGCATTATAGCCTGACTTTGGTGAACTGCAGGGTGAATTGACATCCTGTTTGTTTAACTGAAAATGGGATCTGGCTGGTAAATGCCTGTTCCATGTGAGTGTTGTCATTGCATTAGGCACTGCTTGAGCAACTGCAGAAAATATCTCTGTGTATTTCTGGACAGAGTAGTTAGGGCTTTTGTTTGTTTACCACAAAGGATAATGTATTCACCAGTAAAGCATCTCTTCCTTTCCTAATACCACGTTTGCCAGTGACTCATGATTTTTGTATCTTGAGTGACTGGTAAGATTTCCTGTAACACCTGTAGGTGAAGAATCAGGATGTCCCTCTATCTGCAATTCCTGCCCATCCTATTCATAATGAGATGTTTCTTTAGCCTACAGCTCCTGCTCGATGCCGCTGTATCACCTGCAGATGGGTCAGGTTGATTTTAATGAGTTGTGGTGAGGAAGCTTTCCATAGTTAGAAAGGGAAGAACCATTTAAAATGAGGACAGCTTATTCAAAACATGGAAATACTGAAAGATTTCTTCTTTTCTGAATTTTAAGGGCTACTCCTGATTCTATCATCAACTTTTATCCTTAGATAGAGAAGCCAATGCAAGTTGAGCTGAGGCTATGCTAGTTTCTGGTGTGGTGTTTATGGAATGTTGGTGTGCTCTGTTAGCACAACACACACGTGCCAAGAGGGCTGGAGAGCATCAAGGCGTGCTGTTATTGATGCATGGACAAACAATGTAGTGCATGGCAAGTGGAGCTCTGTGCTGGTGGAGCACAGGCCCATGAGTGGTGCGCTGTGCTGTCATGCTTTATCTATGTGCTCTATTAGTCCTAGGATAACCATTGCTCGCTGCACAGCATGTTATGCACATGTTCTAACAATTCAGAGAGAGTGCCATTACGTAGAGAGAGGTGATTTGACAAGCATTTAAAAACATTTTTTGTGTAGAGGAGTGTGTGTGTGTATACGCAACGGTACGTCTTTATAAAAAGCAAAGCACAAAAAGCGTAAGGGGATGTTTTTCAGTGGTAATGCAATTGGTTGTTGATTGCCAATTATGTTTTTAGTGCTCATATTTAATAGGAAAATGCTATAAATAATTTCATGAACCTTTTCAAAAATTATTTATGGCTTGAGTTCATAATTTGGATATGTGTTTTGATGGTGCTTAATATATTGAATATCCACTAATTGTGCTTTATTATTGTTTCCTTTATTGTTTTCTCTATCATGAATGACGTAACTGCAATATCTGTTATGTTTACTGAAACTAATTATTGCTGCTTTGTTACAGAATGTGCCCACTTGCTTTTAGCCCACAATGCTCCAGTAAAGGTGAAAAATGCTCAGGGATGGAGCCCACTTGCAGAAGCCATCAGCTATGGAGACAGACAAATGAGTAAGAGCATTGCTGAAGAATTTTCTGTATCACATTCAGTAATGTACATGCATACCCACGTGTCTTTTACATGTGTATACATGTATTAGTAGCTATCTTGATGTAATCAAATACTTTGTAATATGAGCAGTTTCTGAAGCTTTTCTTCCTACTGTTATCATATTGAGTTATTTATAATTACTGTAACTTGAAGTGCATTACTCCGAAGTCTGAATAAATGCCTTATTAACGTCAATTATTTTTTATTTTTTAAAATCTGTTGCATGGCAGCACTAAGCTGCAGTTAGCCAAGTAGCATAGTTTTACCTTTAACCTCTGTTCAGTTACAGCACTCCTAAGGAAGCTTAAACAGCAGTCCAGGGAAAGTGTTGAAGAAAAGCGACCTCGATTATTAAAAGCCCTGAAAGAGGTAGGTAAATTGAGGGCAGCTTTGTTGGCGAAAACCAGACTATGATAGAAACTAGTAGCTTTTGTTCATGTAGTAAGGATATTTAGCAAACTAAAAAAAGAAAAAAAAGCTTTTTGTCCATTTCAAGGGGTCGCAGAATGATGTGCATTCCTAAGATGCTCCCTCCTCAAATTCTAGAAATTCAGTCAGATAACGGAGACCTTTCCGTCATCTTTTCAACCTGAAAGTCAAATAATGTGTTTTTAATCTGTGCTTATTTCATTAGATATTTAAGGCTTCCTTCAATCTCAGTTTGGTGAAGAACTTGCTGTTATGTCCTCACCAATCATGAATGATGGTTTTTTTTATTTCTTTGTTCAATGCTTGGTAAGGAAAGAAATTTTTGTGTAAGGTTAGTTCTCCATCTGCATGCAGCAGCCAGTTTTTCTTGAGCACAGTAAAACAGTTGTCAGTATTGACGACTGGGAGTGTATTTCTAGAATATAAATTGGAGTTTGTGTATGTGGATACTCGTAGCTGAAACCTTATCCATTGATTCATACAGAATGCAGTTCTGTGTGATTAGGTGTGGTCAGTCAAAGCAAACAAAGAGCTCTGTAGGCTTTTAAAATTGGGATTTACAATTTATTTTTTTATTCACAGCTTAATAGCTGTGTAACTTTTTTCCAAAAAATTCATTAAAGATTGGTAGCTTAAATGAAGCATGTGTTTAGTATTACTGATTCAGCTGCTGGTGAAGCTTCAGAAATGTTGAATTTCAGTATAAGTTAAACTACTTACATCAGAGGGGGGAAAAGGTATTTTTTTGGCAAAACACAAACTTTGCCTAACTTTCAGCAGATTTTACAGTTGACCAAAATGTTAATATATTCTTTTCATCTCAGCTAGGTGACTTCTATCTAGAGCTTCACTGGGATTTTCAAAGTTGGGGTAAGTGTCTGCATATCCTTTCTCATTGGGAGATAATATTATCAGTCCTCCACACACCTGTTCTCTCAAGCTGAAATTTGTTTCTAGTTTGTATTTTGGAAAACTCATAATCATGTTGTGGAGATTGAAGTTGCAAATAAAGGACAGAGTTTTTTTTCTGAATTATTTTTGATGACTTTTTTAGTTTAATTCTGTAATCTAGGCACACGATATGAGATGGGAAGGGGAACAAGCTGTCTAAGAAAATGATTATAAGAACAAAATATGAAAATGCCTTAATCTGGTCATTTGGTGTCACTGCAGAGCAGTGGTTTGAGCAGTTCAGCTGAATGACAGGACTTGTGGCATTTAATTGCTTGGCACCAGCTCACAGTGGTCGTCTTCTCCAGGAGCATCACTGTGCAGGCGGGTATACCTCTGTTTGCATCATTCCCATGTTTGTGTACTCTCCTGAGGGGAGAGAGATGCCGTGGGCAGTGTGTTGGTGCTAATCATTGGTGCTCTGAGTGAGCTCAGTTCTGCAGGTGGTCTTGGTTCTTCACGGTGCTGTTTGAAGAAGGCGCTGAACTGCCGTTGTTTGTTCTTATTGCTGTGCAGTAAATGGTGCTTTTTAAAATAAGCACAGCTATGGTCTCATGTATCCAGCTCATAACACTGGGCTGGTTCAGTTCCTCTGGTAGTTTCTCTGGTAGTTTAACATTTCCTCAGGTTTTAGACCTTAGTGCTTTGGATTTGTCTTCTGATTGTCTATATTCTGCTTTAATTGTAGCTGGGATTTCAGCTGGCATAATGTTTAAATAAAATATCCAACTGCAGACAGAAGACAAGGTATTAGAATTTATAAATGCTTTAGTTCATTTAAATGAGGACACTTCAGGTTTTATTTTGATGCTGAAGGTATTCTGTACAAGTGTGTATCAGTCCTGCAGTTAGTTACTGGACAAGCATGATGCTAGTGTACTTGCATTGAGATTATGATGGAAAATGGGTATGCTGTATTTTTATATTACAACACATTGAAATTCAAGGTGGGGTGCAGTTCTACTCAAAGTACTTTGTAGAGAAACCTCACTGTTCTAATTGTCTGATATCTCTACCTACTTCTAGTGCCTTTACTTTCCCGAATTCTGCCTTCTGATGCATGTAAAATACACAAACAAGGTATAAATATCAGGTAAGCACTGATTTGCCATTTGAGTTTACTGTCACAAATATCTGTGTGCTGGTGAAAATGCTGGTTTCAGTGTGGTCTGAAAGACATTAGCGATTGCTTGCAAATGCTTGTGAAACACCTTTGTGTTGGTACATAGGTGCTTGGATGCAGGAAGTGCTTTCGTCTACAGTCTTTTTTCCACTATTAGTTTGAAGTTAGCTTTGATTCTTGAGTCACTTCACATAAAGCAAAACCAGTTCTGTCTGGTAGATAGAGGCTTTTGTGCAGTTTGGCAGTGATTGATTGAAAAACAGGAATTTGATATCTGAAAATCTGTGTTACAAATGTAAGTGAGCTTTCAGTATTTTCTGGAGAAATATTGCTGCTTCAGGCCATGCAGTAAGAAGTGTGATGTAGTTTCTCTTTTTAAAACACTCATTGTGAAGGATTCACAGGTTCCTGGACTCTTCTGCTGAGCCTGGCTGGTCAGCTGCCTTAGATTGTGATTTTGGGCTTCGGTGTCTTTTCAGTTTTGGTTCCTAAATTTTAACAAGGGAAAATAAAGTTATGATTCAGAAGATTGTAGACATCTTGTGTTCTTACTAAAGCTTTTTAGAATAGATGTGTGAACTGACTTCTTAGGTTAGATTTGAGTCCATTGAGACACTTATTTTCCATCCCATTTCTCTGTTCCACTTGTACGGAGGGGAGTTGTCAGTGTGGCACTCAAAGGAAGTAACTACAGATTCTTTCATGAACTCAGAGGCCAATACCTGATGAGTATTAAGCAACCACCCTTTCGAACTGAAGTGGCTGCTGAATTCGGGCTCTTTCACCAACTTTTACAAAGAAGGAAGTACTCTAGCAGTAATACATGTTAGTTGCTAGAGAGATCTTTGTTCTTGGCTCCAGCTCTTGGTTTCCAGCTCAGCAGGAGCATTTCTTTTCTGTTGGTGAGAGAAAAGAATAACAACAGTTACTAAAATGTTTCAAATGGGAATCGACACTCTTTCTTAGTCCTCTTTGTAACTGCAGTCACATCTTAACCGGGGCCTCTCAGCTCTGGGCCTGGAGATGTTTGTGGCAGGGAGTAGTTACATTTCTCAGTGTGTAGCACATACTGGCTACATAATTTCTGTCACTTCCTCATGCTGTTTCTCTTTAGAAAACATAGCGTGTATATACTGGATGCTAAAAATACAAAATGAAGGTATAGATGGCACTTCTATGAAGTTGGCATAAAAATAGACCATATTTTCGTAGAATCATAGAATCCTTAGAGGTCTCAGGGCCATCTGGTCCAGATCCCCCTCCAGCTCTATGGTAAGCATAACGTGAAACCTATTGAGTATTTCCTACCAAATTTTTTTCTATATCCAGGCTTAAATAATGGAATATACTATGAAGACTTGGATCTTAACTTGTTTGTGCCAATAAATAATAATAGTAATCTAAAGCTTATGCTTGAAAACAGAGCTTACCAGTCAGCATATGTGACTGTTTATGGGTAACTTCTTCTAATGTTCTGATGTATTTTCACAGGCTGGACACAACTCTCATAGATTTTACTGACATGAAGTGCCAACGAGGGGATTTAAGCTTCATTTTTAATGGTGACGCAGCACCCTCTGAATCTTTTGTAGTTTTAGACAATGAACAAAAAGTTTACCAGCGAATACATCATGAGGTAAGGGTCTGTGTGAGCACAGGGTGTGCAGTACCTCAACCTTTTACTTCCAATCAGAACTCTGAATTTACTAAACAAGGTGTGCCTCTCAGAAAGACCCAAACTCCAAAGAAATGCAAACTAAATTTTTGTTCAGCTGATACAAGCTTATAAGCTTTTATTTTGAAAAACTGCTTTTTAATGCGAACTAATAAATCGGAGAGCAATAAAATGTGAATCCGTTGGAAAATACAGTGTCATTCTGGGCAGATTAAAATATATTTTAAGGTTTGAAGCATTCTGCTTATAGTATTTCCTGTGGGCATAATTCAGTTGTCCTCAAGTAGATTTTTTTGAACTTGCTTGCCATTGCTTTGCACCCATTTGGTCACTCTGTGGCCAGTTCAGTTGTTAGGGGTGCAGGGGTCTTACTGGGTGGGCCTCTTGTGTCTGGTCAGGCTTGTGTTTATAGCTCTATCTGCCAGTCACTTAGGCAGATGGGTTTATGTGAAGGGTGTGGCTGGAGGTGAGCCTCTGGGTAAATCACACTTGGACACTTCATTTGCATCAATATTTAAGATGAAACTATTTGGTAACCAGTTGGTCAGAGCTTCCACAAAACAGTTTGGAAATTCAAGAAGTGCTAGTTATGGGGAAAGTGCCAAAGGAATATTTTTATTGGTTTTCATGTTCTTAAAATTATTTACTAAAAAAAAAAAGTTTGATCATGATTGTTAAATTCTATTCTGTGATTGGTAATCTTCCTTCTAGGAATCTGAGATGGAAACAGAGGAAGAGGTTGACATTTTGATGAGCAGTGACATTTACTCAGCAACATTATCAACCAAATCAATCACCTTCACACGTGCCCAAACAGGATGGCTTTTTCGAGAAGACAAAACAGTAAGCAAAAGGAAGTTGTCAGATTGGCATTGCTGGGGGCAAAATAGGTCAGGCAGCAGTGTTATAATGGGGTTGGCAGGAAAGGAGGAGTGAAAGGATCAGACGTTCAGGATGGAGTAGAAAAATGGCTTCCCCTGTCCCCACAGTTGTCACTAGTTTGACACAGCGTGTCTGGTGGACTGCCTGCATAAGAGAATGGTAGCTTGGAAAAAAGTAGCCAACTACAGCTGAAGTGGATGTGGAGAAACGCTGTGCTGGAAATGGCTTTGTCCCAGTACTACATAGATAATGGAAAATCATCCCAGGGTTTATGTAAGGATTCTTTATGTCCGTGTGTCTGTGAAGTGCAGGAGAATGAAAGCATTCTGGCTACGGTTTGCTTTGCACATTCCTTCCAGTGTTGTCAGTCTGAGGCAGAAATTCTCAGGTGTGAAAACATTGAAACGTCTGCCTTTTCATGTAGGAAACTGCTTTTTTGTGACTAGCTCTGAAGGATTTTGTATTGACTTGGATGTCAGGTAGTGCCATTCACCACAGCTTTTCTGCTGAGCTAGTTTTTCAGAGCTTTTTCCTCTTGTGAAATCAGAAATCTCTATTCTAAGTGTGTAAAGTTACGTGTGTAAGTTATCATTTAACACAATTTATTGGAGGGGCTTTTAGTGTGATTTCCCTTGGCCACTCAGATTCTTAAGCAGTCTCTTCTCATTTAGTTTCCATTGATACAAAACAGCAGCTGCTGGGGGAATTACTCTGTCCTTCATGTAGGTTGGTGGGAGTGTACGATGATAGTTCACATGGTTAGTTGTGTAAATTTACATTAAAACATTTCAATCCTTAACACACCGTACTGCAATTAAATTGTTTGTATCTTTTGTGATTCTCCAATGTCCAATTCCTTTCTTCTAGGAAAGAGTAGGAAACTTTTTGGCAGATTTCTACCTGGTTAATGGACTTGTATTAGAATCAAGAAAAAGAAGAGAACATCTCAGTGAGGAGGATATTCTTCGAAATAAAGCTATCATGGAGAGCCTGAGTAAAGGTGGCAACTTAATGGAACAAAACTTTGAGGTATACTTACATCATTCTTTTGACTGTGTGAATTGTTGGAAGAGAGAATAAATGTAGCAAGATTAATAAGTAGTATTTTTGTTCCGTTCTTATTGTCATAATTTTAAAATAATATGACCTGTAAATGTATTCCTGCTCATCTGTCTGTGTACTGTGCTGGTTAGTGCGTGTATTGAGAGGGTTCTTTTCTTGAATATTTCAGTCTTAATTTGTCTCTTAATACAAGAGATGTTCTTAGCTGTGGCAAATCACTTTAATTTTGTTAGACCAAATATTTATTGTCTCGAATGCCCTTCCTGGTTCTTCTTTCAATTATGTTTTCATTTAGCTTCATTAAAACGGATTAAGCCTGTTATTATCACCATGAAGCTGAGAGCTACTCAGAATGAGCCAGACATCATCTGGGAACAGGCAGACAAGCCTTTTAAGAAGGGCTGATTTATTTCTGTATGAGCTCGTGCTTTATTACTTGCCATTCAGGCACTTGAATTAACTGATGAGCTGATGTGCTGCACCAGCCAGCTTCTGGGTACAGTACTGTTTGAGGCCTAATATCTAAATGGAGTCTGTGAAGGGAGGAGTAAGAGATAGAAAGGCCATGTGAAGTTTCAGCTGCAAACCGGGAGCATCTTTTGAATAGTAAAACTGTAAGAGAACATCAGGAAAGATCAACTGCTAAGATGTGTTTCTCTGAACAGCCTGTCAGACGACAATCCCTTACTCCACCATCACCCAATACCATTACATGGGAAGAGTACATATCTGCTGAAAATGGAAAGTAAGTAGTTTGTTTTATTTCCAAGGACAGCCTTAGCCAATTGGTACTCTTGTTTCAGCATCCACTCGTTCGTGGGTTCTTTTTGGTTTGTAATTGTTAAGGAGCAGAGGAATCTTGCTTTTCATTGCCTAGATATTTAACATTCTTCTGTAGACTGAAGAAACAGAGGAACTGACAGCGGTACACATAAGCAAGATTATTCCATCAGCAGATAAAAATATGTATGTAGGCATGTACCTACATCTTGGAATTTCAACTTATTGAAAATACAGACCTCTCAGCTGATGTTTTTAAGGGAAGATTTCCTGTCAAATTCATTTCTGTAGTTCGCTGATCTTTTCTTATGATGGTTATAAGCAGTCTAATTCTCCATATTTAAAGGAAAAGCTTATGACTTAATGAGAGTCAGTGTGCAAAATGGCTCACTTCTGGAGTGTAGTGGCATACAGAACTCCTTGTGCTAGCCAGGTTTGTGCAAGGTGCTCTCCTCTAGGTGTGAAGTGGACAGTTACATTTTCAATTCATTTACAGTAGCTTTGTTTGTAAGAGGTCCAAGCAGGTGAGTGTACTGCCAAGACTTGAATGTTATCCAGCTCTGCTGCATGTGGAAGGACCCAGAAGGAAATGGTAGAAGCTGTGACTCCACAGATGCTGTAGGTTATCCTGTAGTCAGATGTTACCAGGGAAGATAATATTGCAGTACAGGCTTACTAAAAAGACTCTTGGATTCTTTTTACTAGCTTTCTATTTAATGTGTTTGAAATAGAATAGTCAGGTCTTTCTATAGTGGTTATTAATAAAATGTTCATGTGAAGTAACTTGAAGATTATTTTCTTTTCCCTGTTTCTGACCTGTCTCCAAGGTTAGCAGATCTCACAGTAATCTACATTCAGATGGCTACCAACTCGTGTTTAGTATGCATAGCCTCTATTTTATTGTAGAAGTTCTTTACTGAGTTTTTCAAAACTGAGTCTTAATTCTTTTCTTGAAAGTTGTAGTGGTGAGGGGAAAACCTGACTTTATCCTTCTCCCTTCCCGATTCCAGAGCTCCTCATCTGGGTAGAGAACTGGTCTGCAAAGAAAGCAAGAAAACCTTTAAAGCAACAATAGCGATGAGCCAGGAATTTCCCTTAGGAATCGAGTCGTAAGTCTGACTGGCTGGCCATGGGTGTTCCTTAATGTAACAAGTGTTGTCAGCGTGCCTGTGAGCTGCAGAGTTCTGCAAAAGTTCAGATTTGAGATTTCTGCAGTTAAGAAATAGTGACCAAAGTCGTGTTGTTAAGGAAGTTAACAGTGACAGTTACAGAGCTCGCTGCCTGTATGCCTGCTCTTGTCAAGGCAAAGTAATTCTCTTATGTGATGAGACCTGAGCTGTGATCAGCTGTGTTGTTAACTCATCACAATACTCATGTGTCTGATTCTACAGAATACAAAAACCTTTTGCCCCTGACAAGTTTCAGCACAAAGTTTTGTTCTCTATATCCATACAGAACCATGTCAAAATCCTTATCTTTGGAGGAGAGGCTGCAGGGCTTTGTGCTTCAGTATCTTCTGTAGAATGAGGGCAAGAGACCCATAGCTTGGTGCTCTTTTGTACTCACACAGTAATGCAGTGTGGGTCACTACAGTCTGAAAGTGACAGTGCTGATATTGGAGCTCTAGGGACACACAACAAACATGGTGTAGTTTTTCAGATCCCTTTAATCACCTTGCTCTCCAGGTTATTTTGTGAAATGATTTGTGATGATGTTCGTTCTCCTTTTCAGATTATTGAATGTTTTAGAAGTAATTGCACCCTTCAAGCACTTTAACAAACTTAGAGAATTTGTTCAAATGAAGCTTCCACCAGGCTTTCCTGTAAAATTAGGTAAGGTTGCTCTAACAACATTTGTGGCTTTGGTTTTCAAAAATGTCTGTGCCTATTCATGCAGTGTGCTCAGGAGTCCTGGGGAGTTCTGGAAAAGAACTCTTACATAACGGAGTGTGTTGCTGTGGATGTCAGGGAACATGGCTACATTACTGCAAGGAATGTTTGGTTTGAAGGAGACAATCTGATGCTCAGAGAACAGTGCAAGCAGGAGTCCAGCTCTGTGACTTACATTTTCCTGATGCTGCTAGAGCTTTGTTCTAAGAATAGCAGATAAGCTGAAGTTTCCTTGCATTAAAGGATGATCTTATTCATGAGATAGGAACTAGATAGCATTTATTATTTTGTTTTCCTCAAATATGATTGGTGATGTACTGTTCACTTGGAGATGAATAGAAGCCAAACCATTACCTTTGCTATCAAATGGAAGCATGTAAAACAACTTACTCATGGGTATCGATTATCCTAGGATAATCGATCAAAAAGTAATAGAACATTTTGTAGGTGTTACAGGACTACTTGCCTGCCAGTAAGCTGTGTAAGCTTGAATATTCCAAGCAGATGATGTTCCATATCCTATCACAATAGCACAGTTCTGTTTAGAAACAGAGATTTGAATTTTTGCTTTAAGTTATTTCAAAGATAATCCCATTCTAGTAAGGGTAATTCATAAGAATTCAATCTCAGTGTAATGTTTGCTGTAAAATATCCTTTTTCATTTTAAAGTGCTCACTTTTACATGTGGCTTTGCTCAACTTTCATGTTGAACGATCCTTATCTCAACCCAGGAGTTTCTGCACTTTTCTGTTTCATTTCCTCCTGTCTGACTGCAGTGGTAGTGAGCAGACAGCTGTGTGGTGGTCAACTGTCTGCCAGGTTCAACAACAACAGCACTGCAAGGTTATCTTGCCTTGTATCACCTGTGTTCTAACAGATCAGTTTGTGTGTTTGCAGCACCTTCATTTCTGTGTTGTTATTCTGCAGTGTGAAAGGAAAGCCCTTGAATTGATTACATTACCCAACTCGATGAAAGACTGTTGGTGTTTCCCTGCTCAGGGTATTTGAGCATGTTCCCAAGCAACCTTCTCCTGAAGTACCTCTTTTTTTTTTTTTTTTTAGGAGCTTAGAGTTGCCATTGTGTAAAATCTTAAACTTCTACATTATAAGTAGGCCTGAACTTAAAAGTCATTAAATAACTGTTGGTAATTATTGGTAATTACCAAAAATATTGGTTTATTTCTCTGATCTTCACTGCACTGTTGTGCTTCCTATCTAGATATTCCCGTGTTTCCCACCATCACAGCCACTGTGACTTTTCAGGAGTTCCGTTACGATGAATTTGATGAATCCATCTTCACTATTCCTGATGACTACAAGGAGGACCCCAGCCGTTTTCCTGATCTCTAATTAAACTGGAAGGTTAATGGTGAATAACAAAATAACAATACCAGCGTACCACAGTGAAAGCAAATGGATGCAAATAGCCCACAGGTATAGATAAAGAAGTGGGTCATAAGGGAAAGGGATGAACTTACTAATCCAGAAGAAAAGGGAACGTGCATCGAATGACTGATCTACTGACACTGTAATGGGCATCTAATCTAGCTCCTGTTGGACAGCAAGTCTCCTGATGTGTCATTCACACTTTTGTACATCCAGTGCTGCAGACGTGGTAGTCTGACACCTCAGTGGCCCTGAGAATACTTAACAGCTGTGAGGACTATCATTTGTTTTTAAATTTTTTTACATTTCTTGTTGATACAGAAAGCACTCTTGGACCATTAGCATAAGGGTTGAAATGTCTTAGCTGCATATTCGTCCTTTCCAACATCCCCCCATACTTTAAGATGACCATATTATATTCTTTCAAGCTTTGTTTTCGAGAAGTGTAAACTATGTATCATTATGTATAGTTCAGTAATTTGAATGTTAGTTGAGCGTAAATTAGGAGGAATGCATTTTCTGTAGTTGAATGAACCAAATGGTAACCATTAAACGATTGCATTTTCGTACTGCAATATACTTCAGAAATAGCATTCGCTCTGCAGGGAATGAGGTACCTCCTGGAGCACCTCGGTGTGCCCCATTCTGGTGCTATCCATGTCTCTCTGAAACATTATTTTTTTCATGGGGCTGTTGGTTAATTTTCCTTCCATTGGCTCTGCACATAAGTTCCCTTTAACTGGCTTGGCAGTCCTCTCTGTGTCCGTGATGCTGCGTTGATTAGCATGCTTGGAACTTCACCAGCTAGAAAGTATCACATCGTTTTTTCTTCTTCTTTCCCATTCACTGAGGAGACTTGCTCCATAATGGGCGACCATCAGCAGCCGCTGGAAAGCATGGATGCATATAAAGAGTTCCTAGAACAATAGGCTCAAGCATCAAGTCTGTACAAGAAGAGGTTTTCCTTGAAGTCAGTTGAATTGTGGTGCACATTGAGTAGGGCTCACTCTGGAGGATTTTGTTCCCAATGTTTCTAAATTAATTTTCTTCCTCTTAGTGGTTTCAGTAGATGGGAGTTCCAGTGCTCTGCCTTCTTGAGCTTATTCTCATTCCAAGTGGTTCCAGTCTCCTAATTTGACAGTAATCCAGCTTTTGGTTTGTTAGAAAGAATCCGTGCAAAAGGCTAATGGTGCTATTTGTTTGTATTAAGAAATTTAGATTAAAGTGCTGTGGTGTAATTGTACAAAAATGTAAATATTTTGAAAAATATATTCTTTGTGCACTGTAGGTAAAACTTTTCCTGGAAGTCAATAGAGGTAAGTATCAAAATTTATGACAAAAAGTCCCGTGGATGCTTAGTAAAGGTACCGACCTGACTGACCGTGCAGGTGATAGATGAGATCCCTCAGCTCAAGGCAATAACAGCTGACCTGTCAGGCACAGCAGTGAGGTGTGTCTGGAGGAGACTTCCAGAGCTGCTGGGATCTGTCTGAACCAAACCCACGGCTGCTCCAGAGAAGTGCGGGGTCTGCTCTGCAAATGGAGTCTGGGTGAAGCACTGTCAGCAGCACAGCTGGAAATAGGGAATGGAGGCTGATCCTCATCCAGCGTTGCTGCAAACCTCCAGGTCTGACAGGTGGGTGGTGCTTACGGGCTGACTGAGGCACTGCAATAGTTCAGTATCCAAGGGAAAAGAGGGAAAAAGGGAAATGGATGATTGTCATTATTCAGTACTGTATCGGTAGCAGATGTTGAACATTCAGTAGGAATGATAGGACTTGTTCTTCCAAGTAATGATGAATTCCTTGGAGTGTTTTACATCTGTGGTACAAACCGACACCACCTCAGCTGAGATCCACACTGCAGGGCCTGGGCTGAACAGATGGAGGGGCCGATTCCCAGCCCCACAGGAGCGTTGTGTGTCAGTGGGACCACACACAGCATTCCCCCCTTGCTGTGTCCTCCAGGTACCCAACGCCAAGCGGGTTGTTGGGGGCAGTGCTGCTGGTTGGGTTTGGGGCAGGAGTGGAGCCGGGGGGGGTGTGGGTGCTGCATGGCAGTGTGAGTTGCTGACAAATTTCAGCAGATGCAGAAAAATGTTTCTACATAAAGTGAATGTCAGAATGGGTTTTTTTCCACAGTATCGCAAGGCAAGGACTGTGTATTCCATGTTGTGTTGTGTTTCCAGTTATCCCAGAGTACCACAGAGCTTGCTGGCATAGGAAGGGGCCCACGTAGCCGGGGTGGGTGATTGAGGCAATATAGCAGCTGCAGCAGCAGTGCATTCTAGATGTGGACGAAGAAACAAACGCTTGCAGAGTAGCCTTGTGTGGGAAGGCAGGGTCCTGTCCGTCCCTGTGCATAGGAGAGGCAATGCTGACTTCTCGTGGTGGTGGGCTCTGTGGCACTGTCAGTGCTTTCCCAGGCTCTGGCTGCAGATCTGCTGCTGGTTTTGGTTTCTTAAGCTGTGTGCTGATACGACGACTAACACTGCTGCATCAGAAGGTTTGCAGAAGCTGTTAGTGGGTGGCTGCGTTCAGGTTCGCCCTGCTGGTTGGATGCAGGTTTTGTTGGGGGAAGTCCCTCCGTGTCACTGTAGCGAATGCACCCGGCTGCTTTCCTTAACCTGAAGCTGAAGGAGCTGAACTCCGTCCGCTTCTCTTTTCCACCTCAGTGACTGCCTTTAGATTCCTGTGTCATCCTTGTTAAGTAAGAACTGCTGAACTGTTTCTCGGTACATTTCCTTCCAACACTTGGGGATGTGTTTTCTATCCGAGACATTCCTGGCCATGGGCTGCAGGGCACAGCTGAGCTGTACGGCCGCTGCTCCGTCCCAGCAGAGAGGCGCAGCCCCGTGCTGCGGGTGCAGCGGTGCTGCAGCACTTCTCCAGCGGGGACTGCAGCCACACTGAAGCAAACGTTTGATCTGATGTGTTTTGCCTGGGAGGGCTCTGGGTGTGCTGGCACAGTGAGTGGCATTGCGGAGCTCTGCGCTGCTGGGGGTGAAGCGGTTCTGCGCTGCACAGAGCCTCAGTGCACAGCTGTGCTGCGGGCAGTGCTGTCCATGACTGCTGGTGAGCGCCTGCTTGGAATTTTGGAGAACTACCTTTTATAGCAGGATTGAGCTAGCAGAACTTCATTTGTTTCCCTTCATCCTTTCCTTAAGGCCCTGTTGGGTATTAAGGGAGGTGTGGTCCCCTTTAGAATGATTACATATCCACAGTGGTGGTACAGAGGTGGTCTGGTGGTCTCACCTCATAGCACAGAGCCCGGCACCCCCAGTGCTGCTCCTGCAGGTGCTGCACCAAGGTGCTGGCAGCTCCACCACACAGGGAGCCGCAGCAGAGCACAGCGCTGACCCCGTGTGCTGCTGGGTGCTGAGCTCAGGGGAAGGCTCTGCATCCCCTGCTGCGGGCCCACCTCGCTGTGCTTCTCTCTGGTCTCACCACTCCTTTTTTTACGATGGCTGTGAGGTGTTTTTATGAATCGATCTTAAAAGACAGCCGCTGATTTTGGGAAACTGAAACAAGAAATCGTTGCAAACCAATTCTGGGGGTTGTTTCTGAACCAAACCGTTCCACTGGTCTTCCAAAGCATCGCTTTACTTTGTGGCAAAGGGAATGTGGCGTTTTCCTTTTCCTTGGGAGGAGCTGCTGTTCGGTCACTGCTCACTTTACTGCAGTTCTTGGTTTATGTATTGCGATGATTTGTTACAAAGCCCTCTGGATGTATTTGTGCTGGAAACCCACACGGTTGATATTCAAAGCAGCTGTCCATTTTTTACATGTGTTTGTTCTTGAGTTGTAATTCATGTGAGGATAACTGCATTATTTAATCTGTATTAACAGCTCTCCTGTAATGCTGCAGTTTCACATTTATTTTCCTTACGATTTGTAATTGCCATGGAAACAATGTCACTCGTTTGCTTTTTACTAGCTGTCTGGTCCATGTTTTTAACTTACCTTCACTAATAGTACCTTTTTGTTGTATCATTTGTTAGAATAAAGACCAAAACATGCTGTTTGATTCTGAAACTGCTCAACATGTGAACATGGCCTTTCCCTCTCCGTTGGTGGTGCTCTGCAGTGTACGTGCAGGCCCTGGCCAGGCAGCTCAGAGCAGGGAGGGGACGGGAGGAGGAATTTCGCAATGCACTGCTCAGGTTTTAAATAAAATCCTCCATTTTTCTTCCAGGATCGTTTTTCACCATTTGTGAAGGTTTGAAATGGCACTGCCTGCCTTGTGCACAGTGCAGCAGCAGCAGTGGTGGAACCTGGAGCACAGCTTCCAGCATACCTGGGGGTGACGGAGCTGGGATAGCTGCCTGGGGCAGAGAGGGGACCTTCAACTTCATTTAATGGTGCTCAATAACTACATGAGTTTTATCTCCTATGTCCAGAACTTCACCCACAGTGAGATGTGATGGCGGCTCTCCTGGGGGGGGGGGCACAGTTCTGAGACAGCTGACTTCTACCATCCATTTATCAGAGGTAAATGGAACTACAACTTCCTACTGTGAGTTAAAGCCACCTTTAGGAATGCCAGAGGGCAGGAGGAGCTTCGCGGTAAGAGGTAAAGTAATTAAGTAATGCAGACACTGTCAGACCAGTTGGAAAGCCTCATCTCTAGAGGCAGATCTTATTTTCAGTAATAATTATTCCATTTAAATCACTAAAATGAAATTACTCAGCACAGTGTGAGACCTGGCATGCAGCTGCAGGCCACAGAAGGGCAGCGGAGGCCCGAGCCCTGCAGGAGATGGCACCAAGCTGTCCCTCTGGCACTTGGCATCCCATCTCAGCTCTAAGTCTGTAAAAGCCAGGCAGCCGCCTCGCTTACATGAGAGGCAATAAAATGCAGTGTATGCATCATTAGCAAACACACCCTTGATTCTCCAGGCAGCCGGGGGCACTGGGGGGAGAGGTGATGCTTTCCTGCTACCCTGAGCTGGAAACCATAAACACCCATCAGTTCTGCACCGCCCCCCTTCAGCTCAGCGCCCTGCAAGGATCTGCGGCAGCCCCTCATTGTACGGCACGTGAATGACTTTCACAACACCAAGGTCTAAGGATCAAGGAGGTTTACTTTATTACTATAAATTGTTTCATGTTCTTATACTTCACATATAAATATCCTGATGACAACTAAAAAGGCACATCTATGAAGACATCATGCACCTCAGCTGTGTCCGTATTTTATTACAAGAACTATCATGTTCTCTCCACTGTCAGAAATAAAAGGCTAGAACTGGTTTTATGACATATACCTCTCTGTATTGACAAAATACTCAAAACAGTTGGTAAAAATTTACATTTCTACAAATTCTAAAAAATGACACCTCATCTGTAAATGGCAAATTCACTCCTATGGCAGAAGGACAGCTTAAAGAGCAGGGGGTCGGACCCAGCGCGTTCCTTCCCCAGCTCACTGTGCTCGCACAGAGCACTCACTGCTTCCTGGTGCTGTGCCTTCCGTTAGCATCCTAAGGATAAAAGATCAATGGAAATACAAAACAGATTTACAAAGCCATGTTTCTTTTAAAAAGCATTTGCCCCCTCCTACCATCCAGGCCTGTTCCCTCCGCTCCCAGAGAGTCAGAGCTCCCCATGGCAGAGCAGCTGTCACTGCCCTCACAGCTCACACAAATCATAGCAAAAGGGGGGGCTCTTACGGACCTCTTGAAATAGACGAGTGAAGAAAACAAGGAGGTAAAGTCTCACACACTCAGCAGTGTAAATAAATACCAGTACAGTTTTATAGGAACAGGAGTATAAGTTTAAGGGTTTTATTATCAAAGTTTTGTAAAACAATTTCAGAAGAAACTGTACATCAACATGGCACAGACTGTAGCCTACTTTTGTCTTTTTACCTGCACAAAAGTAAAAGCTGTTGAACTTCTGTAACTAAGAAAACTGCTCGCCTAACTACTTTGCATATAACATGGAATCACTGTGTGCATAAGGTTACTACTGCAGTGACAGTAAACACAAATTAGTTTATACAACTTGAGATCAAGTAAAAAGTACATTATCAAGTAGACTTGCTTTTAAAAGCATACGAAGGTCAATTTTAAAATGCACTACCTTTTACCCACGTGTTCAGCTCACGAACAAATAGAACAACCTGATTGTGAAAACTGCCATTATCCTCGACTCGTAATCACCGGGCACTGATCAAGCAGGGATTTTCACTTCCCACACCTGAAGCACAAAAGCTCAGAGCCATTACGGCTCGTCACTCTTTGCTGCCTGGGTGGATGTGAACCAACAGATGAAAGACTGGAGCCGACAGGTGAAAGTCAGCCCTCCAAAAGGTCAGTGCATTTTAACTTTGTCAAAGCCAAAACAAAACCCACGGGGAAAAAAACAAGGAAACAGAAACCAAAGACAAAACAAAAGCCCCAAAAACAGAAGCTCAGCCACATGGCTTAGAACAAAACAAACCCTACCTATGTCAGAATGCTTCTTTCCAGATGTACTGCCAATTTTTTTTTGTCACACTTAAGACCCTTAAGTAAATCCACTGTATGTTGTAGGATTTTAGAACAATTAAGATGTTTCTGCCACAATCAACATGCAGTCAGTGCATTCCCTATACTGCTCTATTACTGCAATGAATCAAAGTCTAGAAACACTATCATAAGTGAGCTGATTTACTACAGGAGATCATACAACAAACAGTCCATGCCTGCTGTAGATGCATGCAGCTTTTTACTTTTGCTTGAAGCATCACCAAGTTAGTAAAAATCGCTTGGCTACGCAATCCCTTTCGGCCGTAACAAGGATGGTTACCTTTCTAGAAAGCTTTTGATGTGAGTTAGTATCAGGAGCCTTACAAACCATGTATAGCTTGGAGCTGTATACATCTAGGATTTAGGATTAACAAGTACAGCATAAAAGAATCACACAGGAATGACACTGATGCACGTCTGCAGCCGTGTGTTCACTGCAAAGGCAAACTTCAGTCACTCATATCCATATCCTCTTCGTGGTGATCATCCCCGTTCACTTTGGACTCCCTCGCTGATTCTCCACTTCCTTTCTCAGCCGCAGACTCCTTTACTTTAGGAGAAGAAGAATCTGCCATTTTCTTTTCTTCCTTTTTCTCCTTCTCGCTGTCATATCCCTGTTCCTCTTCATCATAATCCCTTGTGACCTGCTTTGCCGAGATAAAAAAACAAATTAAAACTTGCTTTCATAGCCCCTGCGGGCGTAAGGCCAACGCTACGGCAAAGGTGGGGAAGATAAACAGGTCCTTAAGCATACTTTCACGTCTTTATCACTCTCGGATTTCCGTTCTCGATCCTTCTCTTTGTCTTTGCTTTTTTTTTTCTTGCTGGTTGACCGTTCCCTCTCATCTCTGCTCCTCTCTTTGTCTTTATCCTTCTTTTTTTCCTTTTTATGCCTACAGTGATAAAATATGTAGAAGAATGAAAACCACAATCACACCATTCTACGAACAGAACCCCAATTACATCCAGACAGTTACTCACAGTTCATTAAAAACCTAATGGCTGAAAGAACTACGTGCAACTCTGGTGCCGTTTGCTTTCAGACAATAACCAAACATCCCCATTTCTCAGCTCTGATCCAACACAACCACCACAAAGTGGTAGCTGTGCTTTTGCTAACAAAGACAAAATGACAGTGTTTTACTAAGGAACAACCCAACCTCCACACTGTGGGAGAGATGATGATCAGATGTCCACCCAGAAGTCAGCTGAGCACCACTGCACAGAGCAAAGGGCCCAGATGCCGGGTGCCTGCTGCTCCTCAGCCCTCAACACCCCTGGTTTGGAGCTCCTGGGTGCTAGTGCACAGAAGGTCCATTCCTGAAGGTGATTAAGTTACGATAAAGGAGGCAGCAGAGATGCACTCCTCTCAAGGAGCCAGCTCACGGGCTAGGGAGAAGAGACAAGCCATATTTGTACCATCTCCAGACTAACCCCACTGTGGTCTTTGCTACTGACCTTCTGGGAGATGGGGACCGCGACATTTTCCTCTTAGGTGACCTGGGTTTTTTAGGTGACCGTGTTCCACTCCTGCTTCTTCTACGCCGTCTTTCCCTGCAGGAAAGAATCATTAAAGCCTTTTTCTGTTTGTTTTTTTAAGCTCCAAATACATCTGTAGTTCCACAATTAGCTCTAAATGTAGTAAATATACAATATAAGTGGAAGTTGATATCTGCTATCAGCAGAGTAAGCCACTTCCTATTACACCGCCACCTTAACGAAGAAACCACTGGCCCAGTATATCCCATACCTAATATATCCACAGCAACCATCATCCTACTAAATACTAGAACGTTATTTCCATAGATGTGGACCAGGTATGCTGGAAATAGAGAACACACACATTTTCCACAAGTTACCATACCTGCTTGTGCTTCTGGATCGCCTCGTTGTGCTGTAGCTTTTGGGGGGAGTCTTAGAGCGCTTCTTTTCTTTCTCTTCTTTCTTTTTATCCCTTTCAGTAAAACAGACATTTATATTTAAGTCATTTTCAGGCTACTCAAGTAGCATTCACTACTGCTATACAGAAAAATGAATGAAGACATGACAGTTTCATTGGATAGCATGTGTTTTTTCATTTTTTTCTTGGCCCAGTGACACTAACATTAATAGAAAAGAAACCAGAAAGACAATTTCCTATTAATAAATATAAGAACAGTTTTGTTACAAAAACTATAGTGTGTGAACAGCACAAAATCTGTAAGCCCAGATGCCCACATTCCTTGTTTCCCAAAGACAGCCCCTGCAGGACTCAGCAAACACACAATGTCTATGAACTCTGAGGAAAAGCATGTTGTGTGTTATTCACATGACTGATTGCACACATGTAGGGCAAGCTCTATGCAATAATAACAGTCTCTTGTTCATCCTCAAAGCCACGAGTTCATTTTGCTCTGCACTTTTTTCTTTTAAATAAACACCTGAGTTTTACAACTCCGTTTCTAGCAAATAGTAAGTTTAGTGAAGGATTACCTGGTTTTGGATGTGCTCCTGGATCTTCTACTTCTCTCTCTGGAATGAGATCTTCTTCGCCTTGGACTTTTAGATCGCCTCCTGCTTCTTGATTTTGAATGGGACCTTCTCCTCGATCTGCTTCTTGACCGCCTACAAAAAGTACATTGCACATGAGAGTTAAATACATGAAATGTTGATCAGATCAGTGCTGTGTTGTAATGCAGGAAACAGAAAAAAGAATGCAGAAAACCAAACAAGACGAGGGGTTTTTCAGTCAGCTCTCCTCACGCCCTGCTTGTCAGAAAATAGCAGTCCTACTGGAGAGGAAAACTGGCAAGTACTGCTGAACTGTGAAGAAATGTTTAAAACACCAAAACCAAATACAAACCAACTACTGATCAGCAAACAGCAAAGAAGTACAAATGGGAAGGTCAGTTATAACAGCTTCACAAAGGCTGCTGGCACACACTGTCTAACTGGGAGTTGACAAGTTGACAATATAAGTACTCCAGAAGTGTTTCTGCCTAGGCAGGTCAGCATTAACATCCTAGTCAGGGTATGTGAACAGACCAAAGCGAATGTGCTGCACATACAAGAAACAAGCAGCCCAGCAGATACTGTGCACGAGTATCGGTGCTCACAAAAGCCTCCCAGTGCTTGGTTTTAAGACAAATTGTCATTTTTACATAAGCACACTGGAAAGACATTGAAAAAAGAAGAGAGGTTTAAGGAAATGTTGTAAAATGGACTGCCTATAACAACTGAAATTGTTGGTAGCAGTAAGAGCCGTGTAAGATCAAGGCTTTGTGTTAAGCTGCTGCTTTTCTGAAGTAAGAAGTAGTCTGCTTTTTAAAACCAGTCCAAACTCACATAGGCAAGGAAGCCACAGCAGTAGAAGTGCTATCCAAGTGCTCCTGAAGTTCTTGCTGCTGTAGTTTAAAGTATTTTTGAAGGTATTTTTGCGAGCATTGCTCTCCAACCCTTCCTATAAAGACAGGAGCAGGCCTTCGCCTCACACTGCCATAAAGTCAAACCACACTCACAGCTCTCTGCACAACTCCTCCATGCCTCCACGAGCCAACTGTCACTCCAAAGAGGTGATTCTGAACGTATCGTTCAGCAGTGTTCTGCTTTTGTTTTGTTTGTAGAAGCACATCCAGTAACTACCTGTGTCTAGATGAAGAAGGTGTCCTCCTCCTCCTCGAGCGCGATCTTGACCTTGAATGCCTTCTTTTTTCATCTTTTTTGTCTGGAGTTAAAAAGGGAAAGTATCATGTGGGTTTTTATAAAACTAGTATTATTTTAGTACCCAAGAAAATCTTATAGAGAAAACCCAGTCGGACTTCACACTGTAGGTATAATTACAATAAAGAAGTTAAGCTGTAGCTCTCCTTTTCCTCAGAAGAACGAACAGACACCAAAGACACACATGGCATAAAAATCCACAAATTCAAATGCAAAACTGAAGAAGTCAAAATTCAGGAAATTTTTAATTTTAGCCGCTTAGAGAATGACAGCTGGAAGGCAATGAGAAGCTTTGTTAAAATCTCTTCTGCTCATTTATGAAAGCTAAAGAACCTCTCAGATCGCTTTCAATCTGTTCCGAGTTACTTCTCAGACTTACTGGATACTGAATGAACTGCTGCAACACTCTACAATTGATAACTGCAAAACTAAACCACACAAAGAAGGGGGAATAGAAGAATTACTTCACAGATCAGGAATTAAAAGAAGGGACATAATTGCCAAGAGCAAACATAATTTGAGCTTAAGTCACCCTGCATCTACAGGACAATGGCAGCACAGACAGCGTATCGCAATTAATTTGTTCACACTTTTGAGTTATAAATTCAGCCACCGTAGAATGAAAGCATTCAACGCACAGTAAGCAGATATTATGTCAAACCACCACCGTGAATGAAGGATTCCACAATTGAAAATTACCTGGCTCTATAGCAGCAGAAATTAATGACTGTGCTTCTCGTACTCTTTTCATAGCTTCTTCTATTTCTTTACTGGAGGTATCTGATTTCAGACTTGGTGAAACAAGACCTGCAGCTACGTGGTTCAACCTGGAAAATAAAAACAACAATTTACGTATGCAGTATATTTATATATCCAAAACACACAAGCCTGTGCTGCCAGTTTGCAGCCTATCCAAAATGACTGATCCAAGCGAACCACAATCTGTCTGCATTTTGTCACCATTCAGGTAACAGAGAAATAAGTCTGTGATGAAACATTCTACAGTGAGGGAAGTCTGTGATGGAGACAGTGGTACAAAACTCTTAGAATTCCAGTAAGCTATACATAATAGGAGAGTTCATAGTCCTGTGCAAGCTTCTGATGATGCTTCTCAGTACATTTTTGTACAGTACCATTTCAATTCTCACCACCTGAAAGATCAACTACAACACATTACACGGTAGAAAATCACTTTCCACTCTATAAGCCAGATTAAGAAGTCCACAAACAGTGATGAAAATTAAGGTTCAGAAGTTCCATTCTGGAAGTATCTTTACAGCCAAGCAGGTGTACTACACCCAACGTATCCCTTACCTACAGTAACTACTTTGTTCAATTGGTTGATGCACTCACAGAAATGTCTGTTTAAAATAAAGAATAATATGCCAAAGTAATACCAAAACTGAAGACAGAACATGTACAGCTTTATCCACTGGTGTAGAACAGATAGCTTTGACTTAATTCAAAAGCAGTCCTTCCCTACTTGCTGTTAACATGCCACACCATTTTGTAGAAAGTCATTCTTTTTCTAAACACTGAAATAAAGATTAGCAAATATCTGTGTTTCTGTTATTTGGTTTCTCCTATCAAGTGACAAATCTGCTGGCTTTTAATACCTTCTGAAGCTGTAATGTGCAGACTGTTACTATGGTCACTTACAGCCACTGGCTCGTTCTCAGCCATAGTGCTCTCAATGGCTCTGGCTGCAAGCTGTACCATTACATTACAGGCACAGGAACGACCAGAATTACACACATGAAACTTTTTGTCTCTAGCAAAATGAAGTTGCAGAGATTCATTGGTTATTTTATATATACAATAATTATTATGATTATTTCATAGATCCAAGGCAGAATAATCTTAGTTTCCTGTCCTCTTCTTCCCACCAGAGCAGGCAGAATCAGCAGTGAAGCCCACAACATGAGGCTTCTCCATTAATTAGATCCAGTAGAACAAACAAGGGATTCTGAATCACAGATGTCATTCCCAAGAGAGTTTCCCACAAGTACAACTACTTGTAAATACCAAAACTTACTTTGGATCCACTGTGCTCATCAGTTTGAGTAGTTGATCAGCTGCAAGAGACTGGGGGGGGGGGGGGGGGGGGGGAGAAGTTAAAATCATGTTGGAAGAAGCACGTACTTAAGATGATCAGTGTACAATTGGCAGTTAACTAAAGCAGTCTATGTAAAGGAACAGCCCCCCAACAAGTTACAAACAGATACACCATTCTGTTTTAGAACTTGCAGATGGGGGCGGGGATGAGCATCTGTCACCACATTTCAAGGATGCTAAAGCTCTTTTTTTTCCTCCCCAAGGAGCCAAACAGCCTTTCCTGACAGAATCAAAGCACTTCCAAATGAAAGTGAACATACTTCTCGTATTTACAGGTTAGTTCACTGTTACTTCAAGAACAGAGACTTACTTAGACACATGTCCATCAGAAGTTCTCAGTGTCAACTTACAAAATAAGCAAAGTTCCTTTACTCTAAGAACTGCATTAAGTTCTTTTTACAGCTCTTCAGTAAATCCACGTATTATCACCTCTGGACACTTCCTGAACCAACAGTACATCAACAGAGCAAACCATTTGTTTCCAGCAATCTCATGCCCAGAGAGGCAGCCACATGCAGAACCCAGCCTTGCAGTCCGACTGGCTTAATGGACAAAGGAAATAATCATTCATCATTCCAAACATGTATTTTTCTAATCAGCCTTTTAAAATGCTTATTTGTTTCTTCTTTCATCTCCATATCAGCATGCATAAATAGAATCCAGATGAGGAATTTCCTTAGCACTGCAATAAATTAATGCTGCCTTCATCTATAGATTATGCCCTCCGTACAATATTTGGTTCTTATACCTTAGGATTAACTCAGTGTTCTACTCACTATTTCTTAGTCCTTGTAATCTTTTTTTCCCCCCCCAGTTTTACAGACCTACAATCTCAGGAAGTCTTGGTGTTTCCTACAAGTACAGAATTAAGGAGCCAACCATCACTTTCTACTGCTGATCTGTCATAAGACAGATTCAGAGGACGGTAATGACGCATTTAGAGCATTTCACTGTCAGTCTCAAACTATTTATGGGTTCTTCTGACATTTAATTTAAAAGTACTACAGATATCATTTATTCTGAAGAGTGCTCAGAAAAATCAATCATGGGATTTTCAGACGGTGGCTGCTGAATTGATATGACTGAGAATTGCTTTTCATTGGAGAAGAGGGTAGTGAAAAAAAAAAAACAACTTCCAGATCTTCAGCTTGTTATTTAATACAGAGGTGAAACCTAAGAATAGCACCAACCTGACCCACTGACATGTGTGGGACAATAAAGAACGCTGCACAATGTGCGACACACCTGAGAGTTTAAGTTTGCTCCAGGAAGCCCGAGAGCAGCAAGGGCAGGATCGAGAGCAGGAGCTCCGAGAGCAGCTAAAGGAACAGCACCAATCTGCAACAAAGACAGCAATCAGTCACAGCAACATTCAGCTGACAAGAACTGCTGGTTCAAAGTCTCCAAGCGTTCTATAAATATTCTAAAATGAAACTCTGTTAGGAGTTACCATGAAAATTCACTTCAAGTTTCTGAGCCAGCGACCTCATTCTTCTCTAACTTTCCCCAGGTTTCAAAGCTCAGCTCTACAGCTTCTGAGCAACTCAGTGCAAGTACATCTTTCACACAGTCAGAAATAACACAAGTAACACACAGGAGTGCTACGCACAAGCTGAAGAAGCAGATCTGAGATACGCAGAGCTAACGAAGCCTTACTCTCACTGATCTGCCTCCTGCACTTTGATTCTGTGCTCTTGTAAGATGTTTTTGAACTTTTTTTTCCCCGCAATATACTTTTTTTTTTTTACTATCCATCTTCCACATGATTTTTTGTGTATTTCAAGAGCAAATACACACTGCAACTTTCCCCCCCCCTCAGCTGCAATGTTACTGGAAATTATTTCTCCACAGCACGTCACTCTCTTGAAATTCAGAAATTTAAACTCCATCTGTAAGATCTCTCCTCCTGGTCACATCTTTCCGTAAGTGTACAATGGAGAGAAAAGGGATCCGAGGTGCAAACAGGCTTCGAGACACCTGCAGTGGCACATTAGGGAAACAGAAGTACTCCTCCTAACAACTCATCATCTATCGGACAAAAACTGTATCAGAGTGCTGCAACAAAACTATCCATCAAGGTATCCAAACTAAAGCACTCTGTGCCTCACCATCAGCACACCGGTGGGTCCGTCCGGAAACCAACCAACCAAGCAGGAAGCAAGTGAGCACCCAGCAATGGGCTTCCTTCACCCAGCCCAACCAGAAAGCCTACCTGAGAGAGTGGGTTGGGAGTCGGCAGGAGTCCACCTCCAGGCAGCAGACCTGCCACAGCATTAGCTGGTGCCAAGAGAGACAAAGCCTTAGTCTCATCAGGAATGACTCCTGCAGAGAAATAGCCTGGCATTAGAATGCATTCTTTCTCTAAAGCAGAAAATAACACAAATACACCCAAGAAAATGTCTCCCTGATACACCACCTGAGTTTGTTGAAAGTACTTATGTTTGCTAAAATACAAAGCTTGATGGCTATTAATATTTATCATTAATTTTTTTTTTGTCAGAATGAAACTTCAATGCGTGAAAATTTGACTGTTCCTTTTTCTCTACAAATGGTTAAGTATCTAGAGCAAAAAAAAAATAGCACAATACACACTACTTTTTTGTTAACACTGCCAAGATTTCATCACCTGTACTCGATTTTTAAGTCATGAACCAAACGTAAGCAAGCACAGTCGGTTCTCCAGGGGTGTGCTCTCAACTTTCAAAAGCTGTTTTATGAACAACGACTCGTGTCGGCTGCTTCACTACAAAGCACACAGAAAAATCAAGATACACAAGACAAAAAAAGTTTGATTTAGGGGTTAATAATATGGTACAGTTCACTATGTTTTCTTTTACACCTACCATATAAAATTTGTCAAACTTAAAGAGAAGGTACGGAAATATCTTTTGCTGAATCAAGCGTAGGGCTTTTGCTGACTCGTCAAATAAAAATGACAGACTGCAGATCTTCCAATACACGCTGTGTGTCTGCGGGCGGGTGCATACGTACAGTACATCGTGGCACATTCCTTACCTGTGCAGTAAAATGCTTATGTTCCAATATGTGCCATGCTTATTGTACCAAGAATGCTGCTACGGAACAAACTTCTGACCCCAAATCTTGCAGCCAACTAAGACAAGCGTCTTACTTTACTGCCTGCTCTGCACGGATAATTTGAAGGGTCCTACCACGAAATAAGTACTTATGTGGGTGTTTTTTATTCTATCCAACAGCAAAAGCCCTATACAGATGGATTAATTTGTTAATGTGCCCAAGCCCCCAAAATGAGAGTTCAATAAAACAATTTTACTAAATATTTGCAAATACCAGTAGTGTTTCTGTAATACACATTAAGAAACTGCATCTCATCATAAAACATACAATATGTACAGGGCACTTAAGAGAAACTGGATAAGCTGCAGAAGAAAACTGTTGGGTGGTATTTTCAGCAGGGCCTGGTATATAGTTCAGGCTGAACCAGGGAAAAGAACTGTAAAACACAACAACAAAAAAGAAAAACCACTGTTAAATAAAGGTAATGGTTCCTTCCACCTATACTGAGAAGTGCCGATAATATAAACAAATGTATAACACACAGCACTGTTATCTTGCTCGTGTCATTGAGCTGCCATCAATTTAGATACCAAAAGTTATGGAGGGAGAGGAGGGGAAAAAGGTCATTTAGATAAAGGGCATTAACGCATAAATATATTAACATACCTACAGAGAGATTACGGGGTAATTTTGCATGCAAAATTATGTCTCAGAGGATATTTATCAATTATAGCTAAACATTTCAAATTAGTGCAGCTACAACATTTCCGGCAGCTAAACACAAATCCTCACTTATCTCCAAACACCTCAGAGAAGATCTGCATTCATTAAAAAAAAAAATCATGCATCTGATCCTCTACTCGTTTTTAAAAAAGTATTTAGAAATAAATAAACTACAATTTAAAAAAGCAATGAGGCCCCTCACCAGTTAATTTTCATGCTTCAAGAGCTTTTTTTACTGCTGCTTTGTTAGAACCATGAAATACTGTATGAATATGTAGAAATGAAAGAAAAAGAAACAGACAAAAGAAACAAACATTAACCAAAGAACCTAAATACCCCCCCAGCCATCTTTAATCTTAGAGTTCCTTCCAAATCTAGGAATATCACAGTGAAAATTACAATGAATACTAAACCTTACCGTAGACTTTGTGTATAGCTCTATAACACAAAGCAACAGCCAACACCAAAATGTCTGTGTGTGCTAAAACTGGAGTGCACTTGTGATATATGGGATAAATACTGCACTAGACAGATAATAAACATTTACTTTAGCGACAGGCAATATTAAAACAGAATTATCACAGCAGAAAATAAGAGATGTGAGGGCCCAGTTCAGCACAGTAGTTAAGCAACTGCCTGACTTTAAGCACATGAGCAATTTCACTGTGGTTTTAAGAATCTTGCTGTATGGTGCTTAAGTAACTTGTTGAATTGGGACCCTGGCAGCACACAATTAGAGGTAAAACGATGCTCCCATACAGGGACAAAAGCATATGGTTACAAAATGAGGGGCAGAACTTTATTGGCTGAACACATCGCTGGGGATAGGCCACATTATTATGACAGAACTGTTCACACTCTGAATCACTGTAATACCATAAGAAACAGCCCATAAGGAACTCTGTGACTTAAACAGGCCCATTAAAATACAATGAAGTCATTTATTATCTTTAAACAATCTGAACTGAAACTACTGGGCAGAGTTTTTACGTGCCAGCTTTATCCACCATCGAGCACAATGGACAAGTCAGACTGACAAAGAATATTATTTTTATCCTTGTTGGAAAAGCTGAACACTGACATCCATCAGCGTGGGCCTTGGAGAATGTTTCGGTACTGACACCGATGGACTGTTACTATGTCATGCTTTAATATAAAGAGGAGAATAAGATGCCTTTCCACTACACTGTAATACCTGGAGTAGGGAAAGCAGAAGCAGTAACTCCACAGCAATTTCTGAACGTGCTCTGTACTCCCCAAAGCAGCATGTCTCAATCAAAGGTCACGCTGCAGATTCCTACGTTCCAGAAATTAAGTTTCCATATCTCTTAAATTGCAGGAATACAAAGATAAGACAGTTCCCCAGGCCTCCAAAGACATCCTTATAGCATTATAATGTCTTGATAAAAGGTCTGAACCCAGACCGTACACCAAATTTATTATTGTAGTATGACTTAACCTGCAGTGGTGGTATTTAATTCAAGCCATTCGGGAAAACCCATTATTTCAAAAGTAAATCAGTACAAGAAAACAGTACAATGGAAATCGGTTACTTCTAAAGCAAGTCTAGAAGAGTTTAATAAGACTTCTGCAAGAAGAGGTGTCTTCTCAGCACAGTTTTTAAGTTCCAAAAACCCTGCTCATTGCCTTTCAAATTACTGTAACACCCTAAAATGTAAAAATAAAAAGAAGAAGAGAAAATGTAGTTAACAAGTGGTTACACCAGGAAAACACTTGGGGACTTGAGTGCTTGCTGGCCTTTAGTTAATGTCTAGAATCCCCTGTAGCTGCAGAGGACCCACTGTTTTTCAGTCATCTGGAAGGGCTTTGCATTTGCCTTCTCCACTACAAAAATCACACACACAAATAACAGAGAGAAGAGTTTATTATTTAGTGAAATTCTATTAAAATATAGCATGGCTGAACAAGAAAACTTGGAATAAAATCTAGTACCAGTGCCCGTTTGGCACCTCTTGGAAGATCTCACTTTCAAATTAAATCCTAACTATTGAAACCCTTGGTATACTGGAGTTCACAATGAGAGCGAATGAACGGCTTTTCAGGGAAGCTCCCCACTGAGTGCAAGGCAGCATATATCAAAGAGGTGTTAACCTACTCTCCCGTGTGCTCTCAGGGAGGGAGAAACCATTCTCATGAAGAGATTCACGCATACGTGAATGATATGAATACTACTTAAGGCAAAGTTTCCTTAAAGCGTTGACCTGTTTGCAGAACTCCATTTATGAAAATGTCCCACTGACATCAATAAAGAGCATAATTTGCAAGTAATTCTGCCTAAACTGTTAATATTCTAAACTTAAGACACACAAAACCAGTGTGTAAGCTTCCCGTTTTCATTCCGCATCACTAAATAAAAACAGTATTTAATCCAAGAGCCAATTGCAATATACCAAGGGTTTTTTAAATGTTAATAGTCATACATCTGACATTTTACTAATGCTCATTTTTGTGAACTATACTGGAATAAAATGTCATCATATGCTGGCTTCATAGACCATTAAACAATTCACAAACCTTCTGCATATGGAACGACTATCAAGGCTCTGTCAACGAACACAGTGTTTGTCAGATGCTGGGCCACAACCGCCGAGTCGGGATCGTGGAACTTTACAAAACACACACGTGATGACACAGGCAAAGGAGAATCACTGAAAAAGAAGGAGAGAAATTAATGAGATACAACCAGATCGGACGCGATGAGACATTTTGCGACCCTCTCTTGCCTTTCACCAAAAGTCACACAGGTTTATAGAAGAAATTACACGGAATGAAGGCACTCTCTTATAAAATTACAGAAATGATTCGACTGCCTTGCTTGTAACTGAAAATGAATTCCATTATGCAGGGTATATCTATGGCTGGCTGCCTAAGTGCAAATTAGTTCTCATTACTTATCTGTAAGAAAGGAAGGAGACAAGTACTTTACTCAAGAAAAACTGCTATCTTACATATATACAACAGAAATCCACAGAAATGGGAGTTGTGTACTCTCTGCTTTAGCACCCAAATAAGAATTCTGAAGTAAACTATGAAGAAGGTAATGATTAAAATACGACTATTTTTCTTCTTCTTAATACTATTTCATAAGAGCTTCTAGCTCAAACTTCACTGTCCTCCTTCTCGTGGCTAAATGCATGCACAGAAACCACCCATCTCCCTTCAGAGGAAGGTATGTCATTCAGAACATGCCCGTTATTCAGCAGTACCAGAACAAAACCCAAACACAGAATGTCATGTAGGCAATGCAACAGCTGAAATCACACAAAAGGGCAAAGAGTTTCTGGACAACCAACCTGTAACCATAAGCCTCTCAGCAAGATGGGCCCCTGCCTACCACACAGCTCGGAGTGAGCAGCTCAACAGGGCTGTGCAAAAATCCCCAGGTATGGAAAATCCAAAAGAGGATGTGTTAACTTTGAGTCTGTTTAAAGACTAGTGTATGGCAAACAGGTATACAGGTATTGGACCAGAGAGATTATCGCGTTACAAAGGAGAAATGAAATAAAGATCTTACCCGTGCCCTGGGCTCGCGGAAGGACTCCAAGAGGAAGGATCTCCAGCTAGAGATCTTTCCTCCTTGGGAGTCAGCCCTTAAATGGGGTCCAGGAGGGGTGCAGCCAGGCTCCACCCCTTCTGGTTACTCAGGTGAAATTGCGTTTGCCTGTGCCCCTGCAGCTGACTCAGCGCTCGCCTCAGGTGGTCAATCAGAGGCTCAGGCCGTGATTCAACAGTTCTCATACAACTAGAAACATCTATTCCTACAAGAATAAGAAAGCATGGTAGGCTGTGAGAGCCCCAGGGGGAAAACGACAACAACAGAAAGAATGAAGGCAAAATCAATTCAGTGAATTTCCAAAATAGATTTCCAAAGTCCATACTGTATGAAAACTGCAAATTTTCCTTTAGTCAGTAATTTAAATTACATGACAGCAAAAGAAAATGTTATGCAGACAGAACTGCACAGCAGGTGAGTTAAGAGCTGCCAACAGAAGATTCACAGCAGGCACAGGAAGCAGCATCAAGTCCCGAATGCTGTGCTTCCCAACCAGAGCCAGGCTGTTCCTAAGTCTCAGACAGCAATCAGCCAGAGGAGCCAGCTCCCAGAAATGCCCCCCAGGTCTTCATGATGCTGACCTGCCTTTGCTAATCAACATCCAGAAACAGTTAACAAAACAGTTTTGAAAATTCATCTCATTGCCAACCTGTTTTATCTGGAAAAAATCTTTGATCTTAGTCTTTGATCACTTGAAATAGGGATTATCACAATTCAGGAGAAAGAAGAATGATATAAAATAAAAATAACAACTAATACTTTTTCTTTCTGTTAGTGCCAATGCCAAAAACTAGCTAACCTTCACCACCACTGAGCAAAGGAATGCTGAGACACACAATGATTTACTGTGTCTCAACATCTCAATTCTGAACCACATCAGGTCAACTGGGCATTCCAGCCCTCACCTCCTAACCCCCACATACCTCCTTCCAAGTTCCCCCATATTACAGTCTGCATTTCAAACATTACATCTTATTTCTGAAGGGATATTCCTGCTGCTTACACCAACATTAGTGCTGCTCTAACATCAAGCACGGACAGGCTGTAGTGAATAGGGTGTGCAAGTAGGAGACATCTTTCAATATCACCATATTCATCCTAGGGTGGGAAGAACCAGGGCAGGAACACCCACCCATGCTCCTCACTTTGCAACAGAAGTTGTCATCCTTGTCTCAGCACAGCAACCATGTAGCACTGGCAACTAAGCAAAGCTGCTCTTCCAAGGAGAGTGGTTGTCTAACAGTCACTTGCAATTATTACAGAGAAGACAGAAGATCTTATCAATTACCACACCACCCAACTTACAAAGTTACAATATACGCTCCTAATTCTATTAAGTGTTAACTCTGTAGGTTAGATTTTCCAGCAAATATGCTTTCTTCCTGATAAACGTCTCTGTTAATAACAATTGCACTGGATCGCTCATCCACCAACAGGACCAGAATCCACCTTGGTTTCTGCATCCACATTTCAGAGCAGAAATGTAAGTTCTGATAGGACAGTCTCCACATGCTCAACAAGACATGCTGAAATCACCTTCTATGTGTGTGTGTAGAAATATTTTCAATATATATATACGTGGATGTGTACAATATAATTTAATTTTCTATATTATACATTATATATATGAATATATATCCTGTATGATTTTGTAATATACATAAATATTGTATGTATATTTTGTAAGCTCTCTCAGAAGTCCATTCCCTCCAATTCTGCCCATCTCAAAGTCAGGACCCCAAGTTTAAAGGAGAAGGAACAGTAGAGCCTTCAGCACGGAGGGAAGAACCCACTCGTGCTGGCAAACACACCTCTCCCCTCAGCTCCAAACGAAACCGGACACCCCCAGCACCCCTCCCACCATCCATCATTCAGTACGGCCACACCTCCCGGCAGAGCACAGCGCTGCCGCACCGATCCCCGCTCAGACCGCGGCACCTCCGCAGCAACAGAGGCACAAAGGGAACAGCAGGAAAAACCCTCATAACCGTCAGGTTAAAAATGCAATGCCAGCCTGAAAAAAAGCCTTTTCCAAATTCAACTGCGCAACCTTCCGCTCATTTAAATAGCATACACAGTTTGAAATAAAGCCAGTTTTCCACTAAGATACGACACAGTTCACTCCAACAGCTATTCAGTATTTTCTGCATCTCCTGTGCCAGACCCATTTTGTTACACTACATTTCCTGTTCCCTCCTGACCTCCTCAGTGGTTTTCCTATAGTTACAACTTCTTCACAAAGGCTAAGATCTTCACAACAACCCTACGGGATGATGTTGCATTATCCTCTTTCATTTAGAGATCTGAAACACAAAAGAAACGTAGGCCAAACGTTCTCAGTGACCTTTAGTGTTTTGAGACATCTGGAATCTCAGGTTATTTGCACCACGTTGCCTCTTCCTCCATCAGCACAGAGCCCTCACCGACACAGCTGTGAAAGCCACAATACCAGTGCCAGAACAAAGGAGGCAGAAGTGAGCTGGGAAGAGCAGGAGCTCAGCGTGCAGAAACAGCCTTACATCAGGATACGTGCCAAAAGGTTGCCTTGAAGATACTAGCTATCCCCCAGCACCCAACGCATCAAACAGGCATGAGGATACAATTCACAGCTCTCCAATGCCACCTCATCCCTCTGGTAACCCAATCCTTGGACATATGCGTGGCAGACTTCTCTTCAGTGCAACCCAGGGCAGATCCATCAGCTGCACTGAGCAAGGTTCTATGGGGCCAGCAATTCACACGTTTGTGCAACAGAGCTAAATCAAGCACACAGACTGCCTCAGCCACGGTAACAAAGTTGCTGGGCTGAGCTTTGTTCCCTTCTGTAACCACAGAAGTGACCCTTTAACATATCGAGTTAATATGTATCTAAAACAGTGCAAAGCTTCAGGAACAGCTTTTGCCTATAATAACTTCTCCTGCAAAATCTGACAACACGTGGAAATACCAAGCAGCACACTCAGTGACCGCATCTGTTTAAAGGCAGTTGGCTGTGCTGAGCACCACGGGCTCTGCCATTCCGCACAGCTACCCAGCTGGTAACAAAGCAGCGCTCACACCCGCACTGCCACTCTGCTTCAGCTGCACACTGCGTTTCCTTCCACGTTTTCATCTCCAGCACCCAATTTCCAGCAGGCAGCCCAAACACGCGCAGCGCTCCCAGTCTGCACAGCAGGACGGGCAGATCTTCCGGGTTCAGAGCTAGCAGGGATTGAAGACTGACCGATGGAAAACAGAAACGCTTTGCAGTAGGCTGTCCCGCTAAGATTAAATGTAGCATCGGCTGCTCGTTTCGCACAGAACTTCTTGCAAAGATTGTATGCAAAACACTCGTTTTAAGGCTCACCCTCCTAAACTTGCCCTCAGCTCTGGAGCTCAGCCCCAGAACAAGGGGTGCCTACCAAAAACGCGCCTCTGACAGGCGGGCCGCACAGCCGGCCCACACACGCTGCCATCGCCCCGCAGCTCCAAGCGCTCCGCGGAGGGCGGCGGCGGAGCGGGGCGGGAGCGGCCCTGAGGCGCGGGGCCGCGGCCATGGAGGCGGGCGCTGGGGGAGGGGGGCGGAGGCCGCGGCGGGCGGAGGCACGGGGCCGCGGGACGGCGAGAGCCGCGGACTCACTCGGGGGGGAAGAGGCGCAGCTCCTCGATCTTTCCGAGGAAGCCGAAGAGCGTCCGCATCTGCTCGGAGCTGGCGCTGGGGGAGACGTTGGTGACCTGGATCACGTCGGTGCTGCTCGAGGCCATCGCGCCGGAGCTACAAACACATCGGGGGGAGGGGGAGGAGGGAAGAGCGCGTCAAGGCCCGAGCAGCCCCCGGCTGCGCCGTCCGGGCCTCCCGCGGACCGCGGCCTGGCGCAGAAGCTCCGCCGCGCAGCACGGCCGCCTCACCAGCCTGCCTGGGCCGCAGTATCCCACAATGCTCCGCCGCCGCCCCCGCGCAGGCGCAGCGCGCGCGCCCCGCCGACCCACGCAGCCTCACGGCACGGAGCGCCGGCGGCTGCGCATGCGCGTGTCCCCTGCCCCTCCCGGGAAGGCGCGGGGACGGCGCCTGCGCAGCCGAGCGGAGGGAGTCGCTCCGCCTCCGCGCACGCGCGCTGGGCGCCCAGGGGCGCGCGGGACGCGTGGCACATGCGCAGAGCGGGAATGGGGCTGGCGGCGGCCGTTGGTCGTGAGGCGTTCGGCCTCGTGTGCGTGTGCTCGGGGCGGAGGAGCGGCTCTGAAGACTTCAGCGGTGCTGCTGAGCCCCGGGCGTCCTCTGCGCACCATCCAGACTCTTCTCAGTCCCTAAGGGGGCGGACGGGCGTCAGGGCCTCAGCCCGAGCTGGGCCGGCACGTTAGGGCCTTGTGCGAGGTGTTGTGAAGGAGCTCGGTGGGGGCACCCGCTGAGGTGCTGCCGTGAGGGCAGCGCTGCTCCGTCCTTGCTCGGCCGGCTGGCTGCTGTGTGGGTTAGTTCTGCCCCCACAGGCATGCGTGGCTTTATTGTCTGCGCTCACTGTGGTGAATGTGCTCTGGAGGGGCGGCTGACACTCAGCTGCACACTAAGTAAAGCCGCCAGTTATTTCCCAAAATGCATTAAGGTGCTCTTCAAGTAATGATTATTAATAATAAAGGAAATCTGCCCCTCCCCAGAGCCTTCCCCCCCATCATGATTGTGGAGTCAGTCAGCTCCAGCGTTGCTGCCCCCAGGCACACCTTCCTCTCACAGGAACAAACATGAGAAAACTTGAACACTTTGTGCTTCTGGGAGCACGTGGTGGAAAAGCCCAGCATGCTCCTGTGGAATACTGACCAGGGGTGCCAATGAGCTGAAGAGCAGTGGTTAAAAACCAAATCTGCTATCAGAAGCGGGAGCCTGGTGGGCAGTGTGCTCTCAAGCTGTGTGCTCACTGACCCGTGCTGCTGTTCAGCACCAAAATCACTGCTTTTACGTCCAATGGAACTTACCAGAAAAAGCTTTTTTTCCTTTTCCCAAAGGGTTGTGTTTGAAACCTCGTAGCTGAAGGTTACATCCTGTGTGGCCAGGAAGCATGGCCGTTCTCACTTCCCTCAAGGCACTGCTGGTAGCACCGGGCTGATAGAATCACAGAGTGGTTTGGGTTGGAAGGGTCCTTTAAGACCATCCAGTTCCAATCCCCTGCTGTAGGCAGGGACACCTCCCCTAGACCAGGTTGCTCACAGCCCCATCCAGCCTGGCCTTGAGTGCCTCCAGGCAGGGGGCATCCACAGCCTCTCCAGGCAGTCTGTTCCAGTGGCTGATGGCAGTGCCTGGGCTGTCTGCTCCCACTAACTGCCAGGGCTGGGAAGCAGACAGAAATTTTTCAAGCTCTGGGCTAAAGGGGAGAGGAAAAGCAAATAACGAGTTTTAGTAGAAGTGCCTTTTTATTTTGAATCCTTTACGTGTATATTTAAAATGTTTTTCTTAAGCTCAGTGAGGGAAGGTTTAGGTTGGATGTCAGGGGGAAGTTCTTCACAGAGAGCAGTGAGGTGCTGGAACAGCTGCCCAGAGAGGCTGTGGATGCCCCTTCCATCCCTGGAGGTGTTGAAGGCCAGGTTGGATGGGGCCCTGGGCAGCCTGGGCTGGTATGAAATGAGGAGGTTGGCAGCCCTGCATGCAGCGGGGGGTGTTGGAATTTGATGATCCTTGGGGTCCCTTCCAACTCAAACCATTCTAAGAGATTATGACTTTATGATCTTTCTGGATTCACTCCTTTCAGGGAGTTGTGGAGAGCGATGAGGTCCCCCCAGCCTCCCGTTCTGCAGCCCGCACAGCCGCAGCCTCCTGTCTCTGCCACAAGCCGGCTTTGCCCCCCGGCTCAACTCTCCCCATCCGTCGATCCGTCGCCGTGACACCATTTCGGCGCGGTCGCTCCGGCCGGGAAATGGCGGCAGCGGGCGGGCCGTGCCCCACACGGAGCCTCACCAGCAGACTGGCGGCGCGGCCGCTCCGCTGAGGCGCTCCGCCCGCTCTGCCCGCGGCGGGGCGGTGCCGGCCGGGCGCAGCGCTGCGGCGGGGGATGGCGGCGGCGCGGAGGGCGCGGGCGGGCGATCCCCGCGCCGGCTTCAGGCGGGCGGCGGAAGAGCAGAGCCCCGCCGTGCCGCAGGGTCTGATCCGGGCGGCCCGGAAGAGCGGGCAGCTCAACCTGGCGGGCCGCGGCCTCGGCGAGGGTGAGCGCGGGGAGCCCGTCGTGTGCGGGCGGCGTGCTGCGGGCGGGGCTGGGGGAGCCGGGGGTCATCCCGTGCCGGGCTGCCCGACGTGCCTCGGCTGCCTTCTGTGCCCGGCTGCGGGCGTTCGGCGGTAGCTCCATGGGCTCGGTGCTTTCCGCCTTCTTCGTTACACAGAAAAAAAAGTAAGCGATGAATATTGCCCGCCCACTTTCTTTTTGCTGTCACTGGCCGATCTCTACCTTGTAATCGCTGTTGAAGTGCACTTAGAATTGCCAGCTTTGGGAAAACGTCCCTGTAAAAGTAACCGTGTGTATGTACGTCTGAAAGCTGCTGGGAAACCGTGGGCTTTAGTGGTGTGTGAAGCGTTTGGCTGAGCCCTGTGTTCTGGCTTGCAGTGCCCCAGCACGTGTGGCGGATCAACTTGGACACCCCGGAGGAAGCCCACCAGAACCTCTCCTTCGGTGCTGCGGACCGCTGGTGGGAGCAGACGGACCTGACCAAGCTGATCCTGGCCTCCAACCAGCTGCGGTGCCTGTCTGAGGACGTCAGGCTGCTGCCCGCGCTCACTGTACTCGATGTATGTACTGGGATCCTGTACATAAGATCCCAGTCTCACTGTACGATATGGGACAACATAGCTTTAGGTCCTTGTTTTCCATTGCCTGCAGTGGTGGATGTGTAGAAGCAGCATTGGTGTCTTGTCAGGACAAGGCACTGTTCCCTATCTCCCTGTTGGTACATTGTTTACGCACAGGCAGTGGGTAATGTTGTGCAGAGAGATCCAAGGAGTCTTATTGTGAACACTGAAAGAGCGGTTGCTGCATGCAGCCACCTCTAATATGTTTCTGCACACTTCATAGCAAATAATTTGATCTCTCAGTGCTTACTCTCAATTAAATAGAACCTTACAAGGTTGGCAGTTAAAGTGCAGCTGTTGGTAACTGTACAGAGGAACGAACGTACACAGGTGTTGAGAGTGGACTGAATGGAACAGAGGAGTGTACACAGGTGTTGAGAGTGGACTGAATTGTACTGAAGAACATATTCAGGTGTTGCTAATGCACAGAATTATTTTGTGCATTAGTTCAACTTGGTTTGTTGCAGGGTGGGTGGAAGAAAACCTACAAGGTGCAACTCAGTAAGTATTCCAAAACTTCTGTTTTGCAGGTACATGATAATCAGCTGACATCTCTGCCTTCAGCTTTAGGACAATTAGAAAATCTTCAGAAACTTGATGTCAGGTACTTGTTAGAAACTTAGAGCGTTGATTTTCAAAGTGTGCATGAGAGATTGTAGTAAAACAATTTTTAATTCCAGAAATGGTAATTAATTAATTATTTTTTTAAATAGGAGACACGAGTGTATTGAGAATTATATGGGTTAGATTAAAACTGGTGGTCTGAGGTTTCTTAAGATAATTTTGACTAATACTCAAAAGTCACAGTGTTATTTGGAAGCTGATACTGATACTTTGAATACTCACACAAAAGCAGTATTGACATTCATTTGCTTCAGTATGGAAGTTTTCTTTTAAAGGCGTAAAACATGAATAATATACATTTGAAATGGCTGAAGACATCATTCAGGCTGTAACTTTCATATCGTTCTGTTTACAGGTGTAATGTAAGTTTGTACGCGAGGAGAGAGTGTGTTTCTTTTTTGTCTGTGAACTATATCATAAATATTAGATGCAGCTGGAGTATTGTAGATTCAGATGTGGATGAAAAGTATTCTTTAACAAAGAAATTCATTTTCTCTTAGGCAACTAATCCATTAAAGAGGGTTGTAATAGTTGTAAGAGGGAGATTTTCTTAAGGGTGATGGTGTCCTGTGCAGCACGCCTGCATGCATGCTGTGACGTGGACGTGTTTTGCAGATGTAACGAACAGTTGCGCTGTGCCAACAGCAGAGTATCAGGTGCATCTAATGCTGGGGGTGCTTCGTATTTGCTCTGGGGTCTGAAGAGTTTGCATTCCAAATGGCTGTGCATGTTGTAACCCTAGTTGGGACAGCACTAAGTGTGGAAGTTTCTATTTGTGGTTATATTCTCAAAACTTTTTAACAATTGTTACTTTGCTTTGTTTTCCACATTTTGATGCTAGCCACAACAAACTGAAGAGTATCCCAGAAGAACTGCTGCAGTTGTCACATTTGAAGGGCCTCCTTCTTCAGCACAATGAGCTAAGCCACCTGCCGGATGGGTTTGGACAGCTCGTCAGTTTGGAAGAATTGGTAAATTACAACTTCTTGGAAAATATTGGTTTGTTCAGAAACATCAGTCGGTGTTTTACTACTGATAATTGAAGAAAAAAGAAAGTCTTAGAACCTTATGAATATCCAATAATTCATGGAGCTTATCAGCTGTTATGTTTTTGTGTATGTGCTTGCAGCCAAGTTTTGATTTGGATTTTCCAAATATTTGAAGAAAAATCAAGTCCCTTGTGGTCTGTCCATCATGGTAGACTTATCTCTTCCATTCACATTTCTACCAGGGAAATCCTGGAGATGTCAGCAGTCTAGTTTGAATATTCTGCCAGTAATTAACTTTGCAACAACAGTACCCATGGGATATTTTAAACGTCTCTATTTATAACCTCTTTCTCTTCTTTTTTGCTCTTCAGGATCTGTCCAACAATCATCTTACAGACATTCCAAAAAGTTTTGCTTTGCTCATTAACTTGGTGCGACTCAATTTGGCTTGTAATCAACTCAAAGACCTGCCTGCAGATATCAGTGCAATGAAGAGTAAGTTAGTTTCCTCGGATTGTTAAATGTCAGACAGCCAGGTCTGTAGTTATGTTCAGAAATACATTACATAATATTCCAGGTTATGAAAGTAGGTTCTGAAGAATTTAAAGTATTCTCAAGAGGACAAGCTTACAATTATTTAAAAAAAAAAAAAAAAAAGCTACTAGAGCTTCCATGTATCAAACTTAGTCCTCCTGTAGTCCATATTACTTGACAGACGCTCAGGGAACTATTAGAAAAGTGTAAGGATTACTGTTCTGCTGTGAAGTTTGATGAGTGTTCAGTGCGTATTTTGAGTGGAAAGTAAGGCATAAATAAGAGCTAGTTGAATTCACCAGTAAAGAGAGGACAGCACGAACTGGTCAGTGATAAATGTTAACTTTTGTTATGTTGATACCAAACTTGCTGATGTTGATGTTTGCATCAATTTCAACATGTATTCTAATAGCTGTGGCTGGTCTGTAGGAGCAGGTCATAGACTGCCAGCTTTTGTCAGTGCTACAGAAATTATCTGCAGATCTTTCTGTGATGGCCTATGACATTAGACCTAACCTGCGTGTTACCTGCAGTCCTTTACTCCAAACAAGAGCTACTATTTGGCAGTGTCACTGAAGGCATTCCAGAATGTCAAGTGAAGAAGAAATGAAAAGCAAATGTGTTGCTTTCAGCAGTGCTGATGCTAACTGATTGGATTTCTTCCGAAGTTTGGATGTAACAATATGTTTTTATGCTTACCTTAACAACAACAACAAAAAAATAGGGTATCAGTACTTCTGTAGAAGACTATTTGTATTTTCTTTTGCTATTCTGTAGGCTTAAGACAACTGGATTGTACTAAAAACTACCTGGAAAGTGTACCTTCTGAATTGGCGAGTATGGCATCATTGGAGCAGCTGTATCTGAGAAAAAACAAACTGCGTTCCTTGCCAGAACTTCCTTCGTGCAAATTACTGAAGGTAAGGTTTGAATTGTTGGGGTGCTGTAAATGTGTTTGCAGTGAGCTTCTAGAATAGCGATGGTTAGCTCACATACAAGTTATTGTGAATTGCTGTGATCAGAAGTTAATAAATCTGTGTGCAGAACTCTATTTAATACATACTCATTTGCATTTACTCTTACTGTCCTTATTGATCTGTCTGAACAGCATTTGGAAGAAAAGCTTATAGCAATATTCAGATTTAGAAAATAAAAAAAAAAAGGTATTTATGGGGAAGAATGGCTCAAATATTGAGTGTGATATTGCCTGCAACAGCTGTGTTTTATCTCCAGGAACATTTTATGAATAAATTTACACTTACTTTGTTCACTCCTGTTTTTCCTTTGTAACTGCAGACAAAGTGTGTGTTTGAAAGAATCACAGCCTTCAAATGTTTTGTAGCCTTAATTTTTCTTACGTTTATAATTGCAATTTGCCTGTCTGAGAATATCACAAACATGTTACTCATCGAATAGCAGTGTTATTAGGCCAATTGAATGTTTATGTCACTGGATATATAATCGATAACCAAATCCATCACAGAATGTAGATACCATAGTTCAGCATAACTGAGCTCTGCACTTAAAGTTCCAAGCAGTTCCAGCATTTTCTAGCACAATTCTTGCTGGTATGTGAGGTTCTGTATTTATATAGCACACCCATCAGCAAATGTCTCTTCTTGGTTTAAAGAACCATTTGGAACTGTGAGTGATCTTTGTCTCCATAGGAATTACATGCTGGTGAAAATCAGATTGAAATACTAAATGCAGAAAATCTTAAGCACCTGAATTCCCTCTCTGTGTTGGAACTTCGAGACAACAAGATAAAATCAGTTCCTGATGAAATCACTCTACTCCAGAAGTTGGAGCGACTTGACCTCGCCAACAACGATATCAGTAGGTAATAAAAAAATGCACGTCTGTGATGAGGCCTTCCCCGTGGCATCTATGGATGGCTGATTCTATTGGTGATGTATTTCAGTAATTAAGAAAGGCCTGGACTGTAAAATGAAGGCTCCATTTCTTTGTTTTGTGAATGTTGCAGTCGCAGCATGCCTTTCTTAAATGTGATATATTCTGTATCTTTTTGTTAGAATCCGAGCTTCAGAATACCAGGCCTTCTGTCAAACAATTGCCAATGCTTGGGATTTGTACTGAAGCAGCTCTGATCTGAAATGGGTTGTTTCTGTTTGCAGATTGCCTTACACACTGGGGAACCTTTCTCAGTTGAAATTCCTGGCATTAGAGGGAAATCCTTTGAGAACCATTCGAAGAGACCTTCTGCAAGTAAGCTCGTTTAGACAGTACAGGAAAGCTGGTGATGTTGCAGACATCCATTATGCAAATAGTGTAGGCAAAGCATTATTAGAGAGCACCTACATTTGAAGTAGCCTGTTCACCTTCAATCTGTCGCTTTTGTTTGTGTGTTTTTGTTGCTGTTCCTATGGGGTTCTGATGTGATGCATAACATCATGAGAACTGTGGAATAAAGCAGGTCATTGCTTCACAGGACCTGTTTCTGATTTGCTGTAGATGTTGTAATATATATTACAAATGAAGCAGCAGATATCTAGGGAAGGATTGAGCAGTTGTCTGCTGCCTAATTACTGCAAGTCACAGCTCGTTGCAGTGCTAGGCAAGTACTTGATGTGAAGGTTTTCCTAGATGAGCGTGGATTTTTTTTCTCATTTCCTACTTGCCTGAATTAAAGATCTTGGATTCAATTTCCAAAGAGTATTTGCTGACAAATGTGTTTTGAGCAGTGACAATATCATGTATGGTAAATTTTTATGGATAACCTATGAAGTGGAGGTGGGAATTATATATGAGGAACAAGTACACGGGCAGCAGGGAGGCTGGATCATGGGCACCACTGCTGCTATAGAATTATTTTTAATTTCTATCCCAGCAGGCCCTTCTCATTGGTGGTATACATTACTTCTTTCTTTTGTCAGTGCTATAAAATAAATGTTTACAAAGCACTCAAATTCTCTAAAAATACTGAATGTCCTCTATTGAAATGAAATTTTGTAATATGTGTTAGAAATAAGGGAGGATATGTGTATCTGATTAAGTGAGCACTGTATGCACTACAGCTTCTCCTATCTTCTTTCTTCAGTTTTTGTCCAGTTTCACCAGATTCCCTGTGAGAGTTCCTTCCCTCCCATCTTCCGTGTTTTCTTGATCCCCTCTGCATTCAGATCAGTTTTACATATAGTATAAATATCAGCTAGAATGAGAAACATTCATATTCATTGCTTTAGTTCAGTCCTTGTTCTAAAACACCAAGGAGAAATGTGCAATATTGTAAGGGAATCCTAGTTTTATCCTAAAACAAATGGGCTGGGTGAGATGATACGTAATGACTTGGAGATCATGCAGTTAGTAACTGTGTTTGACTGGTAGAAGTGGCTGTGAGAAGATTGCCAATAAAATTTTAGGAGAATCCAGAACACTGAACTATCTATTTCCATGTCAAATAATGAATTTCTTCATGAAGCACAATCATGCTATAGCTTTTTAGAGAAGGCTGAGTTCATTTGAGCAGTTCTTCCTTGCTCTTGGAGCTGGCCAAAGAACTTCAGATGAAAAGCTAAGAATGTGCAGCCTGAGGTAGCAACATGGGGCTGGGAATCTTCAGCTGGAATAAATACACAAATTTCTAAAGAAACAAGGACATAAGCTGTTGCAAATAGGGTTTTTCTACAGGAACTGTTGGGTAGTTTTTATAACAAGCTGTGCTATATGGTCCATTTATATGACCAGAATTATTGGTCTTCATTGTCAGAACAGCGGTGTAAATATTGGCTGGTAAATGCTTATTGACCTTTGGTTCTTCCTTCTTTCCTTCCTTCCTTTCTTTCTTTTTTTTTATTTTTATTTTTATTTTTATTTTTATAGAAAGGCACCCAGGAACTTCTGAAATACCTGAGAAGCAGAATCCAAGGTATGTTGCTTTAAGGAGTTGCATCTTAAAGAGAATCTTTCTAAGAAATTAAAATGCAGCCAGTTTCCTCCTGTTATCCTGCAATGATAGGTTTCTTTACTCAACAATTTGCTCTGTATTTCTGTGCTGTTCTTTTTCTTACTCTATTGGACAATATAACATTCTTTATGGAGCATCATCACTTAGGAAAGCAACATTAAGTATTTTTCCCTGGTCCCTTTATGTATTTTGGATGAAGAATTCAAGTTGTTTTTTGTTTGTTTGTTTTTTTCCCTTGGACATCATGGGAAATTTCCGTAACAATTTCATTTTCAGCTTGCTGTCTGTCTGTCAGCTTTGTCACAGTGTAGAAGTGTAGGTGTGATTTTGCAAGGGTAATATGTATTATTCATTCATGTTATAGTATGGGCAGTACAGTTCTGTGGTTCCCAGAAATTAAGCATGAGAAAGGCAGCCTCAGGGCCATGGTGGTGCCATGAGCTCCACCATGTAGCTGACTAAGAATATAAAAGATCTTGGGGGAGAAAGTAAGAGGATATTTTAAACAGAATTTGAATACCTGGCCTATTCACCCCTCTGTGATATAAGTCTTGATCCCACCATTCCCTATGGAAATAATTAAAAAGTCACAGAGCACAAGTTCAGATGAAATATCTCAAGATTAATTCTCTGAACCAAACTGCTGCATGTCTTTGCAGAATCCCCTTTTGGGGTGTAACTTGAGTGATTTAAAAAGCAGCTAGCTGGTTATGTATCAGTTTCTCTAACTGATACAGTACTTCTGGATCCATTCTACTAAAAGGGTCCAAAGGTTGCTGGTGTGCAACTGTCCAGATTATTACTTGGTCCTCTCATTCAGTGAGATAATTTGTCATTTGGTTGGTTTTCTGTTGTTTGGGGTTTTTTTTTGTTTTTTTTTCTTTGTTTGTTTTTCATGTCATTCCATATTTTCTAAATAAAGTATTGCAGATGACACCATTTTTTGATTATATGGGAAACTGACTGTCAAAGTCTAAGCAACTTGCATGTGGAGGAGAGCAAATCTTTTCAAAACAGGATTTTCTTTTACCTTTAGAAATCTTCATTTTTCTTAAATTTTAAGACATGAAATAGGGAAGATGACTGAATTCACTGGTCATGGTAAATATATAGCATGGAAATAATTATGCTGCACTTAAATGCAAAAAATGCTTAACCTTTTAATTTGGAGAGGGTCTTGATGATACACATAGGAAAATTGTATTGAGAATGATTTGTGTGACTTGTGAGTGGGCTTTCTCTCCATCTGCCAGAGGATGGCAGCATTAATTGGATTACTGCAGTGTGTAAAATTGCTTCCAAGTGTCCAAATCCGTGCAAATCTGACATTACTATTAACTTTGCAAAAATGAGTTGGATGCTTGAGTACATACTTAAATGCTCATCTGCGATAGTTTTTATATTTAGGGATGACAAAATAAGCTAAGGTCTTGCATGGATTTTAGTGTTTGTGGTTTTATTGTACCTTTTTGAGCATTTAAGAGGGAGCTAAAGCAGGAGCAGCAACAGACCTATGCATGCAGAGGCTTAAATTGAACAAGTGCCTCCAACCTTGTTGGTCTTAATGAAATAATTACTAGTTGGGCATAGGTGCAGGAGTTGGCAAGCTTTGATTCATGAATGCTGCTGAGTTACTTGTAGCATTCTTTTTTTAGTGGCAGTTAGAATTATCATATGTTTGGGCTTCTAGCTAAGCTGCAGCATTCTGAAGTGCCTGTGAGTTCCTAGGGGATACTGCCACAGCCTGGATGTGCAGAACAAGGTTTTTCATTTCTGAGCTATTTCAAGCAGCCAACAAGTTTTTCATGTGCATTGGAGAGAGTAATCAGAAGGAACTCTACAAAGGAGAGTTTTATCAAGGGTTTTATAAATACTAATGTTTTAATTATAATTGTGGTCAGCTTAGCTGTTCTGGAAATAGTTGACCTGGATTACTTCTTGCCCATCCTACCTGTTTATCACTGTCTCTAGCTCCCTGCCCCTTGGAGGTGACTGCCTAACATGACAGCTAGCATGACAGCTGTGTTGTTGTGTGACCTATTTTTTTCACAGTCCAAGTCAGCTCTTCCCCCTGCCTCCATTAAAAAACAAACAGACAAAAAAAAGCCAACCCACAAACAACCCAAATCTGGAAACTGAACTACAAAAGCCCCTTGCTAGAAAGATCTTGACATAATATGAGTCTGATTGTATGCAATCAGTCTAGAAGGCAGGAAGAGTCAAAATGAGCAATGACAGGTAATGAGGGACACTACAGCTCTCCACCTAGGTTGTTCAGGACACATCGAACTGCAGCCTGTATTGTCTGTGACTGTTACATGTTCCTTCCAGATGACAAAGCCAGCCCAAACGAAGAGCCTCCTGTGACAGCCATGACTCTCCCAAGTGAGTCCAGGATTAACATGCATGCCATAACTACGCTGAAATTACTGGACTATAGGTATGTGGTTTGAAATATTGCCTATTTCTAAAGCTGGAAGAAAGCTTTCCTGTAATGTTTTTTTTTATTAGCTTAATGATAGATACCAGAAGATACCAGACTGTCTGCAGATTCTGATGTATTGATGCATTTTGCACTTAAACTTTGGGTGCTCAGGAGTAGGCAGATTTGAATTGCAGCTCATCTCTCTTTTTTTTTAATGTCATGTTTCACAGTACCATTCCTTTTAATTCACTGAGATACATAATCCTTTCAGGTGCTTTTTTTTACACTCCCTAAGTTAGTAACAGTAAATCTCAAAACATCTCACAGGGGGTATATTATCAGTTTGTTCTTAACTGACAATTTAACTTGTAAGGTTAGGAAAGGGTCACAAAACCATACTTGCTGAGACGTGCCAGATAAAATGCAGTCCTGCAAAAAGCTGGAATGCAGAAGGGACATGACTGTAGTGAAAGGGTTGGGATGGCTTTAGTCACTGTAGACATTCAGAAGGTCCAAATTCAGTGCTTACATGAGCTACATATCACCGTGGGGGAATATTTTGTGATCTGAGGGGGAAACCTGTTGAACACCTACCTGCTGCATTTTCTGGCCCAATATATGGCATACGTGCTGAGGTGATGACCTAATTCAGCTCTTAATGAATGTTCTTAAGCCAGGTAACAGATCAGGTTGTCAGGGTGAAATGACATTATTGCCCAGATGACGTAGCGTGGTGCAGTGATTGGTTAGCTTTCTCATTAACAGTCCTTTGAGGACTTCAGTTTGTAGATACGTATGTACCTATTCTACTGCTCATCGTTTGCTCAAAGATGTCTTGTTAGTAAATAAGAGATGATTAACTTGTTACTTAGCTAAATGCTTCTCATTGTTCAGTGAGAAGCAGGTGGCTGTGATCCCTGATGACGTGTTCAGCGCAGTCAGAAGCAATCCTGTCACCAGTGTCAACTTCAGCAAGAATCAGCTGACTGCCATTCCTCCAAGGTACTTCTGTAGAGATCAGTCTTTACGTGCTGCTTTTTTTTTCTGTTTTGTTCCTCACCATCTTGTGTTGTTTCTGGTTTGTTTTTTTTCCTAATTGAGGATAGTTACACTTTTTCCTCCATATGTGTACAAACACACGCAGAACATAACAGGGATGCTGAATAATACTCTGGCATTGCGAGTGTGAGTGGCATGCAGGAGGGTCCATTCATCTGCATGAAGATCTCAGTAAAATGAAGCTTGGCTATATTCAGCAGTGCTTTCATTGTATGTTGCCTTTTGTACTGCACTATTAAGCATTATCTAAATGAGTAAGGGCAGACTCCAGTGTGACTTCTCATCATAATCAAGTGGTGTACTTAACTACACTCTAGTATTGTTTTCTCTACTAAGTGGTCCTCTCATGTGAAGATAATACATGTGTAAACTGTGAAATGATAGCTTTGCACTAGAGAGGAGGTCCTTTTAGGATTCACTTTCTTCAGATAGCTTTTCTTCTCTTTTTTTTTGAGGAAGTCTGAACGATTTCCATACCATTTTGCTTGATAGGTATTGTCCCATCACGTAGCATTGGACATCTTTGCACTTGTTGTGTCATCTCAAGGAAGAGCTTTCTGTTGACACCAATGGTAACAAATGCTGGTGTTGTGCAGGGAGGAGGCTCACTGCATTCTGTAACCCTAAGAAAATCATGAACGCTCATTTTTAAAAATACCACTGTATTTGTGTGGGTGACTTATTTTAATTCTTGAACACAAATGTGCTGAACAATTGTCCTTTAGCACATAGAACTTGACGAGGTGCTGTCTCTCACAGAAGAAAGTCTCATGTCGGTACAGTTTGGTGAAGGAATGTTGAGCCTCCCATGCTTGTTTGCTCTGTTAGAGGCTCCTCTGCACAGCAGGGAGGAAGGTGTAGGTGTGTGTGCACTGCTAGGTGCCAAGGAATGCAGTGACAGTCCAGATGGGAGAGGTGGATTTTTAGTTTGTTTAATTGCCTTTTGCTTCTAGTGTTACAACAGAGGTTCTGTTACAGAGATTCAGCAACTGACTTTTTGAGCTTTTAAATACTTTACATCAAAGCATCTTGATATAGTATTTGTTTTACAAGGTGCAGTGGAGGCTGTGTTTCCTGCAATTTGTATTAGCAAAAGTGTGGAACAGAAACAAAAGGTGGTACAAAAGAAACAGTCTCCTTCTGTTTGACTGCATGGGGAAGATGGATAGTATTTTTGTTGAGACATTCACAGGAGATGGCAGTGATGGTCATTTGTGACAGAATTTCTGAAATCTTTCTTAACTGCATTTAAGAAAGTAGGCGTTCACAGCAGAACTTACTCTTCTAATCTGTGAGAGAAAATTTACCCTTCTACGAGCTTTAGTAAAGTGATTCTGAGCTTTGTTTTTACATCAAGTGTAAGACTCCAGGACAGGCAGTTTTCACAGGTAAAGTTTCCACTCTCAAAATGGCTTCTGAAATGTCAAGAGCCACAGGAAGTTCCTTGATCTGTAGACTTCTAAAATAAAACAGTTTTTTCAGTAACTTGGAATGCAAATGTGAGCTTCTATAGTGAAAGTATATTCGTGTTGGGTTTCAGGATCGTGGAGCTGAAAGACTCCGTTTGTGATGTCAACTTTGGCTTCAATAAAATCTCTTCTGTTTCCTTGGAGCTGTGCACGCTTCATAAATTGACACATTTGGATATCAGGTTTGTGATGAGTGTTGGACTTCCTTTCCCAGTGACTCGTTTTCATGCCTCTTTAAACCAGCCATCTGTTGCAGTGGAATAGCAGTACTGAAATAATGTTTCATTTCCCAAAAGGGCTCTCTGCCAGTTGAATGACCAGCAGATCTGAAATAGCAAGTGGCCTAGATTTAGGCATCGGTTAAAGAGAAACACACAAAAAAGTGTGCAAGCTCTAAGACTTGCTGTGGTGAAAGGTCTTGTGTCAGTCATTAAAAGCTTCTCAGAGACGTTAAGAGGATATTTAGAAACAAAACAGAAAACAATTCTGGGAATATATCTGGAAGTCTTACAGTGAAGGTATCAACTCTGGTATTCTATCTGGAACTGGAGCATCTTTCAATGAATAATTCTCCTGTGATGACTCTTTATGTCACACTCAAGGGATACCCTGTTTGTCCTTACAAACCCATCTTCTCTGTATGTAAGAAGCTTCTGAATGGCTTCCTGTTGTGGAAAGTGCTGCTGTAACAGTGGCCGTAAATGGGTTTGTTGGAGCCCATGGATATCATAGTCTAAAAGAACTTGTTAGCACCAATAAACATGGGTGTTCTTTTGCTGTGAACTCTTAACTAAGACTATTCTCTATCTTAATTTGATACACAGAAATAATGTTTTGACATCTCTACCTGAGGAAATGGAGGCACTCACAAGACTACAAGTAATAAATCTATCTTTTAATAGGTGAGCAACTATTTCAGTTTTTTTTTTTAATAACAAAATAATTCAGTGTAATTTTAATGTGAGGTAAGAATGAGAAAGGGCTTCAGCTAACTGTGAGGTTAGAACAGTTGAAGGGAATGTGCATCTTTATGCAGTGGTGGTATATTATTGGAATTTTCTATCGCAAGTTTTGGAGAGAGACAGTAGAAGCTGGTTAAAAAAGAGATTAAACGACCTGTGAGCAATATAACAGAAGTGGATGCAGCAGGACCGCCCTGTAGCACCCATAAAACATCAGTTCCAGATGATGGGAAAAATAGCAGGGGAGTGGTGTCCCTGAGCAGTCCTGCAATTGCTCACACTGCTCTCTTCTTCGCCCTTCAGTCACTTTCTGTGTGACACGAGCTGTCATTCACAGTCATTAAATGGGTGGTCTTGGCCTGTAGTTCTGTTACGGGTGCTGAGCTGTCACAGTGCAAATTCCATCCAGCTTTTTGGCTTTGTGCAAAATAACCAGTTTAAACAGCAGCACATGTAAATATTTACTTTCAGTAAACAATGCTGAAATACTGTCTCATTTAAAAGGTTGTTAGTTTTATTGATAGCCCTATTTCTGACTTTCATCTCTTCCTTCTGCAGATTTAAAGTATTTCCCAGTGTCCTCTACCGCATGCTCGCACTGGAGACCATACTGCTCAGTAACAACCAGGTGGGGTCCATAGACCCTCTGCAGCTGAAGAAGATGGAGCAGCTTGGGACGCTGGACCTTCAGAATAATGACCTTCTCCAGGTGCCACCAGAACTCGGGAACTGTGAAACTCTGAGGTGTGTATTTTAAGTGGGGGGGGACTTGTTTTATAAAAACATGTTCTGCCTGGATTCTTCAAAGCATGTTTTGTCAGAGGGTAAGGCAGTAATTTTCTTGCAAGTCTCAGTGCACAAAATGGTCTCTCTTACCAAATCTGTAAAACAGTGCAGTTCCTTCCATTGTTTCTCAGGACTGTAGAAAATTGGAGTTGTTTTAGGATTTAAAACTAAAATGACAGAGAAATATGGAAACATACCTGGAAAACCAGATGCTCAAAAACTTATTTCAGAGTTTCTGAAAGTGGAATTTAGCTTTAAGGATCAACATTTGGTAGAGTCCAGCTTTAATTTTGTATTTTCTGAAAGGTATGTGTTTCCTAGCTCAGCCTCTTACTTGGCTGGTTGGTCTTTGCAGTAAGAGTTGTTTTGGCATTAGGACTGCTCCTCCTGTGGGCATTTTTCTGCCCTCTGCCAAAACTGATTTGCTAGAAGGTTAGCAACTTCAGTTGCTAAAATTGTTCAAGATTTTACCCTAAAAGTGTCCATTTTAAGGCCCAGGAGAAAATTAAGAACAGAAGTGGTAGCATTTGAAGAGGAGACTGCTTTCATTAATAAAGACACAAAAAGTCATCAGGGATCTTAAAAAATAAAATAAAGTAAGTTCAGGCATATTTATTAGTGGAATTTGATGCACAGTATGTAATATCTTATGATAGTATGCATTTGGAGAATATATCAAATGCCTAGTGCTGAGTTCTCAGTTGCTTTGACCACTCAGGTCTCTAGGTAGGAACATTAGCTGTCTATATTCATTGCTTACTGGCTATGGATGAGAAAGCAGAAGAATGAAGAAAAATGCTAGGATTTCTAAAAGAAGTATGCAAAATGAAATTGGAAGGTTATGTTGGTTGGTGTAGTTTAATGTTAAAGCTGAAGACAGTTATGGTGGCTGTGTGTCTTACACACTGCAGAGCCCGTTGGCCAGGTGGGTGAGCCACAGCCCTGGGTGTCAGTAAATACATTTGGCTCCTTACCTGTGTAAGGCTGCTATAAAAGAGCAAATAGTAATGCTTGTTAAAGAGACATGGCTGTTATTATTCTTACATGATGTACCTCAAGGACAGCTAAGCAGAACTAATCTGTCTTGTCAGAAATAACAAATCATGTGGTAGTGTGGTTTTTCCCTGCAAAGTATATTTTCTTGCTGGTCTTTAAAAATGCAGAATAAAACAACCCCCTGCCCTGAACACACACAAGCAAACAGCCTCCACGGCAATTTAGCATGCGAAGTGAGCTAGCAGCCAAGCTAGGATGTAGAGGCTGCAGTGTAACAGTTCTTGCCTTTTACTGTGCAATTTATGTATTTCAGAAGTTCTTTTTCTCACTCTGTATTTTGGCAGAGACTTGCTTAACAAGTGGGGTATGTGTGTATCGTGCAACTGTAGTAATATACCACCAATAGTCAATTAGCATAAATTAGAATTGAGCTGTCTCTATAGAAGGTATCTTAGTATGAATTAAGGTAGCAGAAGTTACAATTATTCTGGAGAATTTCAAAAGATTCTTATCCCCATATGCAGTGTATGAATGTGCTGCAAGAAGGAAAAGCCTGTGTACAAATAACTGCACAAATAATCTGTCTTTCTAGGACACTTCTTTTAGAAGGAAATCCATTCCGTACTCCCCGAGCAGCCATTCTGGCAAAAGGAACAGCTGCAGTGCTGGAGTACCTCAGAAGCCGGATCCCTACTTGATAGGCTGCTTCCCTGTACACCTCTGAATGGAAAGCAGAGTATCATCCTGTCTGATGCCATCACAATCCCTTCCTCGTTGTTTGTAAGCTGTTGGTCTGGCCTGGGCCATAAGGCATTCATAATACTGGTCTTAGTTTGCATGTTAAGAAATTATTCACCAACAAAATATTTTCCACTCAAGGCTGCATGTCTCAGGAGTGCATTTCAAAACACCACAATCTATGTTTACACTTTTTGTAAGAAAGAACGCAGCTGAAAGCTGCATTTAGTAATACAGACAATGTTTTTCTACAATTAAGCCATTTTCTTTTTAAGGGTTGTAATCACCAAAGTAATTGAGCAAAAGGGGGAAATAAGCTTTTTGATTCTTGTATACCTGTTTTATAATCTCCTGTAGGGTGTTTGATCTCACTTCACCGCTGCCTCAAACCATTGGTTGCTGGTCTGTACATGGAAAATACCTGAACCTTTAAACGTGATGAATACAGTGTGAAATGTTCTGCAGACTCTGTGCATGTCCCACGTGAATGTGAGCAAAACATGGCTGATGTTGGTAGCTGCACTGAAACAATAAATGTTTGCTGTTGGATATATGTTTTGTTTCTAAGTCTTTATGGTGTAATTGAAGTTTTTAGCCAGCAACATACAGACATTCAGCTTTTTTATTTAAATGCACTTCAACATCATGAAAATGTTCTCAATTAATAAGAGTAATGCAGAGTGGACATTAACAATATAAAAGGCAGAGTTACTTGATGTTACTGTGTGACTACGATTCATTGCTTCTCGCAGGCCTATGGACATGGAATGGAAGCAGATACCACATGGACTTCCACTGCTAAGGTTTTTTGTTTGCTGGCTTCTTTTAAGCTGCACCGAGTGCTTTTGTTTTGTGGGTTCTGTGTAGGTGCTGCAGTTGGGATCTCTGTGAATGAGAACTAATTGCAAACCCTTCACTTTGCAATCTGAAATGAATTTAAAAAAACAACAACAACAAAATCTTTAAAGCATCTAGGAACAGAACTATACCTCATTCTTCCATTCCGTGTATGAAAGCAAGCTGACACCAAATGGGTATGCTGTGTGTTTTTTATCAAGTAAAATGTATGGAATGAAAGTATTTTCATTTCCTCCACCTGTTCTTGCTGAAATGCAGAAAAATGTAATATGGCTTAGAGCTGAACATCACAGGTTTTGGAAGTGACCAGAATTAACACGAAACCACTCTTCCTCATCCTCAGGGTTTTCAAGCTTAGCGAGCACCTTTCAGCAAAAGTGACGACGTCTGGTGCACCTCACACAGCAGCATGGGGCTGTGACCTGGTACAAAAGAAGCAGGCCTGGCCCACACGTCCGGGGGGACCCAATGGTGGTATGTAGGGTGAGAGCATGGCTGGGTGCCAGGAGGGACAGAGGGAAGGGAACAGGGGAGCGGCGTTTCTGATAAAATGCAGGGGAGCGTGTTTGTGCAGAAAGAATGGTGATTAAGAGCCAAAGTTGTTCTTGAGTTGAACAAATAGAGAGCTGTTCTGTGCTTACGTGGATGGCTGAACTGCTGCTGATGTCAGCCCTGTGACCCTCGGTTTGGTTCCTTCTCCCGTGTGAGGCAGTTGCAGAAGTCCACAATCAGCAGCACATGCTGGGCTCTTCTTCATCTGCGTGCGGTCGCTCCGTGACCACATGTGCTGTCCCAGCAGCAGCGATGTACTGAACAAGTGCAGTCTCGGTTTTCAGGTCTTTCTCTGATGTATCCTGTAGTTAAAGGGCCTCTTTCCCTGAAACAGCCCTGAAACACTACTGTGTTTGCTGGCAGGTCCAGCTGAAGCTGTAACGTACGTCACTGAGGCTAGAGGTGCGGGGGAGCTCTGGAGCACTTACAGAGGTGCGGAGGTAACAGCCATCTCGTTTTCCATCACTTGTGGAATAGTGATTTGGAAAACTCAGATCCTTTCCAGTAGTAAAAGATGACAAAAGTTAATTACAATAAGGTGACATTTTTATTATTTATACAATAAAGAGACTTTTTTTATGTTATTCAAAACACTTTTTTAAATACTGAAAAAGTTGGGTACACCAAAGCCGAAAAATGGCTCTGCTATACACTGCACAGCATTGTTTTAGTCCCTGTATTTGTTTTATGTACAGAAGCATCTGCAAAATGCATTCTAAACACAATATGCACCTTACGGGTAAGTGTCATACATGAAAGAAAACTGGAAGGATACAACCTGCGTGTGCAAATTAACTGACGAGATAATTGATTGCACTGAATCAATAGATTTAAAATAGAATTTTGAAGTACCTTTTTGCACATAAAATGAAGCAGCTTTCAAGTTCAGTAAGTCTTTATACTGCAAAAAACATTAAGTACATTCACAATCTATGTTAATAAAGTAGTAAATATTTCTTCATTCAGCTTTATTTACATTAATACTGTAATTAAACTGAAAAGTACAGTTAGTCATTTGTAATATAGCAATCTTTTAACACATACAAAAATGACCATTTTCTGTATATAATTTAAGCTCAAAATCACAATTATCTCAAAATATTAATTACAATACAGCCATCTCCATCATAATTAAACATGTCTTTTATAAAATGGTAAAATTTTTAATAAAGTAAGCTGTTGGTTTTGAACTGGATACAGTACTCACGAGTAGAAAACGTAACCGATAAGTGTTTGTTCTGAGCAGGGTTTCAGGGCAAAGCCACATATGCTAGCAAAGAGACAAAGAAGGCCCCAATTTACAAAGATGAAGCCTCTTGTGCTGCAGGGCTGTGGCTCGGTCGGTGGTGCTGCAGGAAAAGCCTTACAAGGGCCATGTAAATTCTGGCTGCAATGCAGTGATGTCATTCACTTTTAGAATATTTGAATTGTCCCCTAAGAGGATTCGCAAAGGCTCTTTTTTTTTTCCCTAAGAGAAACTACTTTAGTTCTAAGAGAAACAAATGGTGTTTTTTAAAATTGGCTTTTACAGAGAAGTTTCACGTTGGCTGCCCCCAGCTCCTCCCACCCCGGAGGAGCACGGATCACCTTGCCTGGCCTCTGCTGGCCAGAGCCACCGCTCCAGCATACCCAAACCAAACTTGTTCAAAACAAAACCAAACCATCAATTAATTCATATCCTATCCAAACTACTGGCCTGAAAGTTGTATCATTACTTTGTATTCCACTCTTACTAGCAAGACTAACAAATGAAATAAGAAATCCTTAAATCTGATTAACTGAAAATAACACTGTAAATCTTTGTGTACTAGTTAAATGAAAGTTCTGAAGGCAGAAGACGTGGGAGGAGTGCACTGAGGCAGGATGGACAGAACAGTACCATAGCCCGTGGGTTAGAAGCTCAAGCTTTAGATAACAGTTTGTTCTTCATTGGAAATTCTAAATGTAAAGTCTGGTAAGGTAGGTAGTGACCCCACTGAGATTTATGGTCTCCTGTGTTTGTTTATGATTTGGGCAAATGGGTATTAGTGTTCTATTTTATTTCTGTTTGATGTGGCTTGCCTGGCTGTGTAGGACAAGGGATGTACCATGGTGGAACACGGATCCCTATGTGCTAAACTCCCACCCAAGGGGACAGGCAGTGTGCAGACTCCAACCCTTGTCCTGCTGCTGGCTGGCTCCCCAGGAACAGCCCCTGTGCCACCCTGGGTTCAGCACCAGTGCGTACGTCTTTGCTGGAGACCAGACCCTGCACGTGAATGGGTTCAAAGGTGTGGTTTGTCATTTAGAGTTGCCTTTGCATTTCCTGTTGCATATATCTCTATCAGATATATACATATATACACATATTTATAAATATGCAGGCTTCCCATTGCATAAGGTAGTTAAATGCTATATTACAAGCAAGAGAGGATTCACCACGGGAGAGTCTTTGCATTCAAAGTGCTTACTAACAACAGCAAACCAATTTCATGAACGCTTTGTCCTGTAATTTTTAGTTGGAGTTTGACTTCCGGGTCATGAAAATCAGTGGTGTTCTACAGCATTGGTGATTTAACCAACAATAACATTAGCTATTTATCTATCAGCTAAAAATATGGCTGTTAGAGCAATGTTTCAAAGGTCTTTTCATTCATGTTCAGAAAAAGGCCCCTTGTAACAGCATCAGTAGTCTTTCAGGCAGAACATTCCCAATAAATAAATTGGCCTGGAAACATGTCTGTGGTCCCATGGATGCCCTGCATGCAGCTTGGGGGCTCTGCTCTCACCCTGCTCTTAGCTCTGGAAAGTATCACAGCAGATCTGAATTCTGCTGTTGAGAACAACTGGCTTGTAAATATCAACGCTGATCAACACGAACTGTTAACGCTCAGTGACTAAACTGTTAGGGCTGGAAGGCCCCACAGGCTTCCCATGGTCTTCTCTTAAAAATGTATCTCAAAATAAGAAAAACATTTTGTGAGCAGCTTTCTTTTCTGAAATTTTTCCTTTTTTTTTTTTTTTTCTTAATAGCCAACTGGTAGCAGGGCTGCAGAACAGCTGGGCCCTGGGATTTGGACACGTCTGGCCCTATCAGGTGCCACCGGCAGCACAGGGACATCAGCCCCAATACTGACCACGGGTTCCTTAAGATCTGCTGCAAATGAGGGTAAGAGAACCCCAGTGCAGATTTCCTTCTGCAATCCAGCCCTTCCCTGAGGATCATTTGTTGTTTATTGCAAGAAAAACCTAAAAAAGAACCCAGCACAGTTCTGTTGAGATTAATGCTTCCACTAGGACCTTAAAAAACAGCTTATTGAGTGCCTGTGTAGTTGACAAGGGAGAACATATGGTGTGCCCAGGAGTGCTGTGTAGCCCAAAGAAAGGAAACCATCTGCAGCTCTGAGCCTGCGCTTGCCTGATCAGAATTCCCTCACACGCACACAAGTGAACCCACACATGGAACTCACCTCTGGGTAAGTTGTCCTCTACCACCAGCACTTGTTATAGAGCTGTATTTATATTTATGGGCTTTCTATGTGCAAAGCCTGCATGTAGCTGGGTAGACTGCTTGCAAACCTGGCCATGCACAGTTGGGTACATGAGGTTCTGGGAAAGAAAAAGTTGCAGGTTATTTGGGTGGACTAGTGAGGAAACCCTAAGCAGTCCCATTAAAGTTTAGTTGCTCCTATCTAAACACCACTTCTATCATTTCGAATAAAAACAACGCTAAAAAGAAACTGTTGGGTCATTTGGACAGTGGTGGCTGCTATTAAAGCTTACCTACTGCACGTTTCAGCTGGGAGGCCAAATTCATCCCAGATCCCTCCTGGAGTCGGGGAGTTGTAGCTAAGGTACAGTGGCACTCCACTGCACAAATTCAATTCTATTGTAATTTCCTTTTCATTACAATCCACTGATGAATGCACTCAGCAATCCTGACATATAGTTGTGCACACAGCCTCGATTTATTCTGCCACTGTGCTTCAGTCTCATAAACTCAGCGTGCAGAAACCCACCAAAGCAAAAAGTGTAGCATTAACAAGCTCTAGAGATCAGAGTTGACCCCGTCTCACCTGTCTTCACTACCTCGGCTATAGTCCTCCTTAGCTCTGCAGCTCCCTGCTACATTTGATGCTACCAAAGCACTCTGTGCATTGCAGCTGCTGTGTGCTGAAGTGCTGAGGGAAGGAGGGATGTGTGCTCCATGTTCTGCGTGCCCACACTGCACAGTGTTACAGTAGGATGCAAAATTGCAGAAGTAATGCTCTCCGCTTTCCTGCTGGAAGCAGACATGACAGGGAAGCTCTGAGCATGGGGCCGTGCTGCCATAAGGTGCCTGTGGGGTGTACAGCTGCAGCTGTGCATATGTGCTCTGCACACTGTGTGTGTGCTCACATCCATGACAGTGATTTTTCTGCATGAAAAAAGTAGCTCCAAAGAGGATTTAGGTGCATAAATACCTATTAGCATACCTGATTTCCATTCAATGTAATACAGTGTACAGAGGTACAATTTTCTGAACATGATGATGAATAAAACCTGGTATTTTCTCTTAAAGGGCAGTAGTCTTAACGTGGGGATGCTGGCCTCTGATGTGCCAGCTCAGGGGAGAGCTTCAAATGGGTTCTGCAGAGCCTGTTTGGCTTTGAGGGGATGTTTTGAAATTACATCCGTGTGACAGAAATGGCAAGCTGAAAAACAGGGTAACAACCCCAACCTGGATCAGCTTCAGCTTGTAATATCAAGTGGATCTGAGAGCGTGTTGCCACTCAGGAGTCAGGAGCTCTTCCACTAAGAGCACTTGCATGGTTAAAGTAAAAGTTAGTATTATGTCAGCTAGGAATTTATGGTTTATTATTATTTGTAATAATAAACTCAGTAACTCTTGTTGTTTAAGGAGAAAAGGAAAGATGCAAACAACCACGGAATATGGAATTTACATGCCAACATAAAAGCCTCGCACTCCCAAGCCTCTCCTGTGCTTCCCAGTAGCCAAAAAGAAAAAGGAAGAGTGCAAACAGTTAAAGACCTGGTGCTTCATAACACCCCGGGGGGACAGTTCCTACTCTTACCTATTTGTGAGTACTTCTCTGTGGCAGGCACCTGGCCCGTATACAGACAGGGCACACAGAAGGGGCACCATTGTCTTCTGACATCATGTCAGAAGACTGGAAGTCTTAATTACTTCAGTCTGCATGTGCTTGAGGGGAAGAGAAGAAAGGTTTGAGGGTTAGCGGTCAGGAGATGCCTGTGGGCAGCACCCTGTGGGCAGCACCCAGTGAGCAGCTCCTGGCTCTGCCTGCAGCCCAGCACCAGGCCGTGGGCAGCAGCACACGTGGCAGCACCTCGTGGGAGCGTTCCTTGTGTTTCAGCTCCTTGCTGTCAGCATGGCATACACCTGAATTACTGAGGCAGCAGCAGTTTAGCAGAATTTGGTGCTGTCTCTGTTGAAAACAGCACGAGAGTTTTTACCTTAAGGGTTTTCAGATTCAGTACTTTGGTGGGAAAGCTCTTCCTGTGCTCCGTCAGTGCCGCTCGTCTATGATTTCTCATGTATGCTGAATCAATCCCCATTCATTTTAGAGACTATTACTCAAATAAAGGGTTCTATAAAGGCTGAAGCCATACCAATAATGGACGTAGCGAGCCTGGGACAGAGCAAAAATACAGACCACGTAACACTGGGGAAATGGGCAACGCAGGTGAAGGGCCTGTCACTTTAAATGGAAAAGATAGAATGATAAAATCAGCAGCAACAAAAGAAGTTTTACTGCCACCCATCACAAACTTCTCCCGTTTAGGAACCACAGCTGTCTAAACTCACTGCTCGTCCACTTGGTGTGTTCACATGGAAGCAACTGACAGTGCCCACCGGGAGGACGTGAGCCCATCTCCGTGCCGGTTGGTTACACTACGTCCCAGGGCTACCGAGTATCACCCTGTGCAGCGACAGTTTCACCCATTAGTATGGAGCCAGCTATACACACTGCATATGTACAGGTATTTTCATAAGGCATATAATATCTTTGCATTGAAAATAAATGAACGTTATTAAATTTAATTTAATATATACTTTCTTTGAGGTGTTTATGAAAATATTTTTTCTCTATATTTTTGTATGTGACATGATAGAAATATTTCATGGGAAGTACAGGTTGATATATCTTATCTTTATAAAGGCATATACAACTTTGAGGCAGTGTTTCTGATGGACAGCAGAATTCCTAAAGAACTGGTATGTGCTTCTGTGTTTGGAAATCATATGAAATTGACTTTAAGAAGTAACTCGATTAAAAAAACGCACCAATGCACAGCCGGAGGCTGACGATTCAAACTCATACATAGCCACGTGAACAGTATATTTATATCGGTAATATATTTCTTTCGAGATGATCGGTACTAACATAGAGTATTATACATTTGGCACTACTGTTTGCCATTGGTCCAGCAATTGGCAAAAATTGGTTTCCTATGTATAAATCTGTTTGAACATTAGATCTGGCTAGACATATTTACTATTTATAAAAAAATATTTAGACAGTAAGCTCACGTTGGATAACTAGGTCTACTGTGTTCTGGAAACTCTTCAGTAGTAATACAGCTTTCTCGTGTTCCATATGTACAAAACTGTGTCCGTTTGCCTGCAACGCAAAAACAAGAGGGGAAATTGCATGAGATTCTCTGTAATACCTTCGTTTCAGGGGAGAAAGGGATATACTGAAAGGACAAAAAGCCAAAAATGAGCAACAGTCACACAGTGATCTCCTGCATCCAGGAGTTTGGAGGGACCGCTGCCGCCACAGCTGCTCTGTGGCCCCTTTTCAGCCACTCAGTGTGGTTTCAAACAGCTTTACTCCTTCTGAGACCAGATTTCAAGATTACTGCAAGTAACACTGTTAGAAATCAACACTAAAGTGCCAAGAATTGTACTGAAAACAGTATTAGTGTGAGATGCAAAGGCATGCCTTATATCTCAGCTCAGTTACAAAGCAATAAATCCCTACCTGGAGGATCTTGTCGCCAGGCTGGAGCAGGCTGGATGCTGGTCCGTCAGGCTGAACCCTAGTAACAAAGATACCCTATAAGTCAGAAGTAACAGAGGTTAGGATGCTATTACCAAGAACTAGTTCCCAAAATACAGGTGTTTCCCTAACTGCTGGGCTGGAGATCTATGCTCTCTGGCAACGCTCTCAACACCAAACCCCTGTTCTAATCTGCAAGGAGCCGAGCAGAGGCAGCAGCTTGTAACAGCACTTGTGACCTGCAGCCTGCTGGCTCCTGACACCACCTAACTCAGGGTCATCTGAAACCAAGATTCCACTTCACAAATCACATGCAATTGGAAGAGCTTCTGGAAACAGACAGGAGTAACAGGATTAGCAGCAGTTAGTTAATTAAAGCAGATCAATGGTCTCTAGAATCCTCTCTGAATCCACTGTCTGCAGAGCGAATGACTTTGAGAGGGGATAATTAATAAATAATTAAATATTTTTAGATTTGTTTTTAGAATTTCTGTCAAACATGTTAATAAGCCCCCAAGTTAGGGATGGAGCTCCTGAGTGATGAGTGCAGTATTTCCACACAGCTCATGAGGTCCCGGACCTCCACACCCACAGCCTCACCTCCCCACTGCCCTCACACAGCACTGCAGGGAGCACCTCGCACTGACCCTGGAGCTGAGCGTGGGCTGCATTTCAGCAGGCACTGCTCTGAGGCACCAGGGAAATTCCCTGCTCATTACGGTCATGTAAATGCCGTGTCCCCTCAGGGGGCTTCTCAGCCTTCTGGAGCAGGGTTCTGCCCAGCGTTTCTGCTGCCCTTCCAGGAACCTGAGCTCCTGCAGAGCAGAGGGACAGAACCTATCATGCTTACATCTCCCCCGCGTGCCATTGAAGTGTGACACATCTGCTGTTCAGAAAGACTGCTCTCTGCTGCTTCCCTCTCATCCCAGCACCATCAGTGTGTCATGGCAGGAGCACATCACTGCTCAGAGCAGTGCTCCCTGCTGTCACTGCTGCTCCCATCTCGGGGGCAGAGCAGTGCCACGTGTGCGTGGCTCAGAGCTCTGCAGACAGCAGGCAGTTGGTGAAGACAACATTGGGAAGCATTCTATCACTCCTTTACACACAATTTTGAATTGTTTTCATTAGTAATGTTCTATCTACAGCTGTTGCTGCACTGTATGTGTAACCAACTCATGTGGGCACATTCCTAGTGGGACACAGGTTCTCCTTCAAGGATTTCAGACAAGTGACAGACAGTGGAAGCACAGCTTGATTCTACCCTCATACATCAAACTGAAAAAGAGGACACTGTTACAAACTGCAATACCAATGGACACCCAACACGAACAACCAGAGCTAACACTGGGTGTCCTTGGCCATCATGCACCACGATGGCCAAGCCTTTAATTAGCATTACAAACCAGGAGATTGTTTGCCGTGGTGTTCCTAAACCATCTCCAGACCAATTTGTGGACCAGGACTACTTTATTTGATGCCCCTGCTGCAGACTGCTATTTCAGTTACCTGGTGATGCTACTGCTGCTTCAGCAGTCCCTCTAATGATGTTAAGTGGCAAATTAATTGGGACCTATAGTGATTCTCAAAAGGAGAAAGTGAGACAGATGATGCTCTGCAACACAGTCTGAAAATGTATCTGTGTGAACTACAAAGCACATACCCATATGACTTCTGCTTTAAGTCTTTTGTCTTCATTAACCAACCAAACAAACAAAAAGCAAACATTTCTCCCCTAGCAGAACAAGGCCACATATGGGAAAACTTCTTCGGTTTATCGTAATGGAAGTTCATAAAAATGTCCTTCATTGTATCTGTGTCTCCACTACATGGCACTCTAAAATAAAGCCCATTTAGTGAGAAATGCACGACTTACCTTATCGGAAGGTTTGAATGGATTGCCTTGTCCACTTATTCCACCACTGATACTAAAACCAAGGCCAGGATTCTTCTCTATCCTCACACAAAACTAGGTTAAAAAGATACAGCAAGGTAAGTCAACGCCAGCACCAAAGCCTGACCAAACAACGGCATCTTCTTGTACAGCCAAGCTCACATCAGCAAGATGAGTTCATCCTCTCAAAAGCTGTATTGCACACCACAGTAAAAGCCACTGAAGTATTGTTTTAAAATGAAAGATTTTTGTGGTATAAACATGCTACAGTGATACAGTACTTACAGAGCTGTGCCTATTTTTGCATATATTTAAATTCTTATTTTCAAGGGGAAAAATAAAAGACGTTTATGAAAAGGTAGTTTGTGTCAGCCACATCTTTCCCTCTTACTGGAACCTCAGGTAAGTATGTCAGTAAGAACAGAATCTGCCCCCACAGTCCATGCTGTGTGCTTCCATTGCTCCAGGTGTCACACCCCTGGCTGCTGTGCAGGTGACAAACCAAGCTGCAAGCAATGGGAGGTTCAGAGACCTTCAGACTCTTGCCGGTATCAGCCCCAGTAGCTCTGAGTACCAATGGTTTTACAAGGGCCCTCTTCCAAGAAATAGTGTTGAATATTATCTTTCAGTCAGGATGGATTTCAATGGCATTGGCTAATTTAGTGCAAAATAAAAATGACATCTGTGCAGCTTAATGACCACTCATCAAGGCACAAGGAATGGTTTCTGAATCTCAGTGCTCTGCCCAGGGACTTAAACCGGGCAGCTGGCATGGACTGCCAGCACTCTACGCAGGAGAAAGTTTTGGTATTGAATCTGAGCCTTATTCCTTGAGTCAGGTGCCTCCAGCAGTCGCTGACATCGGTAAGGCCAAATAGACTGGGGACAGGACCAGCCAGCAGAGCTCACCAGCACCCACCAGGTGAGGGGGCAGGATCTGCCTAACGCTGCATTGTCAGCACTGAGCCAGGATGCTGCGAACTGGGAGGAACTGCTGACAAATTCAGCATGACCACTGATGTGGTCAGGAACCTCAGTGCCAGCATTCCTTGGTCAAGCCAAGAAAATCAGTGCCATTCCCTGGTGCTGGGCAGCACAGCCCACCTCCCTGCTCTGCCTGGCACGTGGCAGCGCTGCCCCAAGCTCCCTCATACTGCTGTGTGCAAGAGGGGGATAAAGGAATATCTTTCACAGCATTACTTTATGCAGACACGCTCCCACCTGCTCCTGGTAGGCGTCTGTACTCCTCTGCCCCTTGGTCTGGATGAGGCATCGCCCCGTCTGCGGCGCTCGGGAGCTCTGCGAGGAGGGGATCTGGATGGGCAGCGGGGGCTGGTACTGCTGGATGGTCACCTTGTTCATGTTCCCCTCATACTGCTGCTCACGGCTGCGGTGCTGCAGGCTTTGTGACCCCATCAAGGTCTGGATGTGGCTACCTGCCTGTGGGTAATGCAGCCCGTTAGGCCAGAAAGTCAGGAAGCTGAAAAGAAGCAATTATTACAACTTACAGAGTCAAGTAGGAGCAAACCTCTTAAATCCCATCAGAGGTTTGTCTTTTGACCACGGGTAGGAACAATTGTGATTAAAAGCAACAAGGGTACGCTCATTTAGTGACCCAGAGAGCTTTAAGGGAGATTAGCCAGATGCAGTACGTTTTATAAACAGAAAGTTGTTTTTTCCTCATGTCATGATATGTGAATACATACTTCAGCTCAGAATATATTAAAAAATACACTAAACTGGAGTGGACTATTCATCACAGCATACTCAAAGACATTGAGAAGCATCGTCCATCACTCCACTGCATTGTTTTCAGACCATAGCCACCCACCAAGGACAAGCGTTTGAGCATTGTGTTTGAAGAACATGAACAAGTTTTAGAACTGCACATCTCAGTATCTGCCAGTTTCTGTGGACAAAGCAAACCTACAGAAACAACAGTGGCCCAATCCCTTCCCGTTGTGAAGCTCTGATCTTCATTAGTACTGATCCTTTCTGACTGTGGTGGGAGAGTCAGCAGTGGGGAGATGGTATTTCAGAGACCATCAACATTAATACAGCAAAATATCAGAATGGTTCATACCTGTCAGCCATTCATCTGACCTTGCAAGTGATAGCAACCAAGGCATTGGAACTCACTGCTCGCTGCCACTGCTAAAATGCATTGGGATAGATTTTCAAGAATTGTCTGCTGAATACATCATTAATTTAGATGCAGTTGGAGCGACTCAAGTCAGTGAATGCAGCAACATGCACAGTGACTGCAAGCAAAACTGCTCTGCCTTGGTGTTCTGCTGACTGCATCTGAACAGAAGGACCGGCTAGCGCAGCCAGAACACGTCTGGCAGGCCTGTGTCTCTGTACCTGAGACGGGTAGTCTCAGTGAGAGATGGCACAGAACTCTGCTACTGTTGTACTCTGCTCTTCAGTGCCCAAACTCATCTTAAAGAGCACGTGGACATGACAGTGTTAATGGGCACTGACCAACTTGCTCCTGGAAAAGCCTGGGGAAGTCAGACTGCACTGATTATCCTGCTTTGTGGATCAGGAAGATCTGCAGTTCCTCCAAGATCAGAAGGGAACTGCCCAGGACAGACCTGGAGCAATTTATCCGCTCCCAGCACAACAAGCCGTGTGCCCGCATCACCCCGCGCTGTGCAGGTCCTGTGCTTCATGTGCCTGGCACTCATTGCTGAAGTATCCAAAAAGAGAGGAATCTCATAAATCCCACTGTTTGACTCAGATATGATGCAGCATATCCACCACAGCATCCACATCAGGCGCAACGTCCACCTCAAAGGAAGACACCTATTGCAAATACAAATAACGCTGTGCTTCTTCACTGAAAATCTTCAGATCTTCACATCAGCCTAAAAGAGCTCCAGGCTGAGCAGCAGACACTGGAAATAAAACAGAAGGACCCTCCAGTTTCCCAGTTCTGGCTAACAGATACACCCCTAAGTCAGAAAAAGGAACTGAAGACTCAGCCACATTGGTACATCCTGTTTCCAGGCAGCTGCCTTGCTCCCGTTCCTCAAACACTCCTTGCACAGCTGCTGAGCCCCAGACAGCCCATGCAGGGCTCACGAAGAGTTCATGCAACCTCAGCTTTCGTGTGTTCCACCACCACCCACAGCCTCTGCAGCAGCCAACCAGCCCAGTGCTGTGCCTGCCCCCAGGCTGGGGGACTTCCCCTCACAAGAACATATCCCAGCTTTCTCCCAGCCATTTCCCAAGGGCAGCCCTGCCCCAGGCTGACTGCTCTGCAGGAGCCCTTTCTCACCGTGTACTACAGGTACTGTGCTACGGGTAAACCACAACAAATACTACAGTTTGCGTTTACATCATTGTTCCTTATGGTGTACTTCCTTTCGGTAGAAGGTTTTTGGAAGCTGAGGCCCTGCAGGTGACTTACATTGGAAATGAGATGAGCATTGTCATAACAACGCACTGCAAAGCACCTCCTGAGGACGGGTAAACAGTTTTCAGAATTCATTTCTCATTCCTGTTAATAGACTTTGTTTGAAGAGATGATATCACCGCTCCTTGAGCACTCACACTGCGGCTCCTGCTGGAGGTGGGTGAGCTGAAAACAAACCCTGCTCTCAGAAATGGCGATAATTTGTTCTGCAGAAAAAGGTCTCCATCGTGCCCACCGCTTCACCTGATCTCATTGCTATTCTGTACTTCATTAGCATCCACCCCAAACGGTAATTACTGTTAGCTCAGTGCCCGATGCTTACCGCATAACTAAAGCTGCCGACAGCGGATGCAACAAAGGGCTGCTCCCTGGAGTGAAGCAGATTTCAGCATGGTTATGCAATATTTGTGCTTACTGCATTGGAGCAGTGAGACACCCCAATATTCAGAATGAACCAGAATCTGGATTTACTTACTATAGTAACACTGATGATGCAAGACATAAATTGGTATCCAGTCACGTGAGTGGATCAGTGCAGGTTTTATCCCAAAATGTTTGTGAAGATAAGAATAAAAGATAACTTAGGATACAAAGCATAACTCCTCATAAGTCACTGCCTTCTTGGAAAGGTTGCTGCTGTCTTGGAGAAACAGGTGTAAAGCCAGTCGGGAAATATTTGCCTCATCAGTGCTGACAGTTAATTAGACTTCAGAAGTTACCAATGGGCACACTGTAACTCATAAGACTTCATCCAGGAGCAGGACCCATCTCCACACAGACCCATCTCCACAACTGGTGCAACTACCGCTGCCTTGTGAAGCTGGAGGTGGCTCAGGGTGACCCGGCAGTGGCAGCCCATGAGTTGCTCTGCACCTCAGCTCATTTCCTTTTGGTCAAGAACCAATGGATGTGATTGAAATGAGGAATTTGAGCAAAGGGTTTTGAGGACAGGAGGGGGCTGTTGGCTGCCTGCCACATGTCGGACTGCATCTAAGGACCCACAGTGCCCAGTTCTCACACTGAGATGTACTACAGCATTGGAATAAAGACAAAGATGAGTAGCAGCACCAAAACGTGGGCCTTAGCTCCTAGTGACTGCTGCTTAAAACACTGAGATCAAACCAGAGGACCTTTAAAAGCCCCTTCCAACACAAGCAACTCTATGATTCCATAATTCCATCAAAATAAGCATCTCCCAGGCCCACCCCACGGGCCCCCCTCCTCCCCAGCTGTGCTGCTCACCTTCTTGGTGACGGTGTCGGGGGGCACATCCCGCCGCCCCAGCGGGTAGGGGTTCCACTGGCCGCTCCCCGGCCCCTCGTCCTGCCCGTTGTCCAGGATGCTGCTCTGCTGCGACGGGGTCTGTTCACAAATGGTAGGGCAGCCTTTAGTCACCAGCAACAACTCTGCTCCAACCTTATTTCAGTAATCAACACTACTGCTAAAATGGAAATCTCTTAAATATCTACAGCATTTTGTTAATGCACAATCATACACCAGTGGGACACTGCAAGTTAGAGATCTTGACAAATACACAGGAGAAATAACGAGCATGAATGATGAGAGAGAAGAGAAAACTCATTTACCCTTGACCCTTGTTTTCAGAACAACAAATTTTGGCAAAGTGACGTATTTAAATGGGCATTAATTGTTTGAATGAAAGCTTTCTTACTGGCCACCGAAACCATTGCACTGAGTGCTGAGCAAGGCCAGATGATTCCCTTCTCTTTGCTCAGATGGACATTCCTTGCAGTGGCACTGCAGACCCCATGGGACACTCAGCTCACAGCTCTCCTGGTTCTGTTGCAAGGCAGCCGGGCACCGTAAGCACAACATTAACCACAAAGTAAATTCTTTCCTGAATACGAACGGACATCACACACATATCATTTCCTAACTACGTCTGGCACTTTTTTTGGTACTTTTTCTCTGCTTTTGTCTCCTTTCAGACATGATTCGGATCACTTCCTCACCGCATTGCTCTCAGTACCCTTCAGGCCATCTGCACCTTCCTGCACCTTCCTGCCTCCTCCAGCTTTTCTCCTCTCGCTGTGTTTCTTTACTACAGCTGAAATCACACTGGCATGGATACGTCACTCTGTGCCAGACCCTCCGAAGCACTCCGGCACTGCCCTCCTGTGGGAAACTCCTCCTTCAGCTTTGGTCAGTGCAGTGGTTTCCCTCCATCATGCAAGCAATTCTTTCTTCAATTCAGGTTTGAAACAACTGTAAAACACTTCTTCAGATGTCTGAAGAACACACGGGACTGTGGCTTGGAAATATTAGAGCTGATTAGTGGTCAATTAGGAACTTTTCTTCTACAGTGCAGGCTTAGTAATCCTTTAAGAATAAATAAATTTGAACTTTTAAAAACTGCACTCCTCAGAGGTCAGTAAAGGAAATTCTTCCTTAATTATTTTGAATCCAAGGAAACTGTTGCCATTGTCTCATCGTTCAAGAAGTCTTCCAGAAGAATCAGGAAAACTGTGATTGTCCTCACATGAAGCTGAGAGCCGGGAGTTCCCCATTCCAGCAGGCAGATTGTGGGTCCTGCTGTGGGGATCAGCCCCTCTTCTGCCTCCACACCTCTGTGCCCCTGCCCAAGGGCAGCAAACTGCTTCTGCAACAGAAGTGTTCTGTGCAAAACTCCATTCTGTGAGGGACAGCGGGGAACTATGGAGCAGAGAGGGCCCCATGGGCGCAGTGCTGCCGGGCAGGAGCTCACTACTGCAGCTTTGCCTGCTGATCAACACGAGTCGATACGCTGATGCCTGGCAGGGCTGCTGCACACTTCTGTGCCTGCAGCACCCCGAAGCACAGCTATGAGAAGCACTGTGGTGCAGATACTGACCATTCAAGGCAACCCTCAGAAAAGTGCTGCTCCCATCACCGCAGCCCTTCTTGTAAGTGCCCGACTGATGTGCGGTGCTGAGTTACCACCCAGCGAGGAAAAAAACAGAGGGTGCTTTCTGAATAGAAAGGACGATTCTGTGATAAAAGTTCCCCTTTTCATTTCCGGCAGGAAAACAAATCCCCCTTCTTGCCATGTTATCCATTTACATTATTCATTTTGGACTGACTGCAAACCAGTAAAAAGCACTTATCCACTATGTCTGAAGGAGAGCTGAGGTCGGCAGTTGGACACTTCATACATGGAACGGACTCAGTAATTAACCTCATCAGAATACAAAATTGCTAAACATGGTTTCCTGATCTTCCACTGGACAAGCAGAACCCACTCGTTACTCTCCTGAATCCAGCCACAGCACCAAAGGAAGAGGAGAGGAGAGGATGGAGCTGCTGTGGCCTGGATTCACTGAGAAGTGCAAAGTGCTATACAATGCATGAAGGAACAAAATCAAACAATGATAAACATTAATTATTCTTTTTCCAGCAATAGTCTTACCCCCTCCCCAAATGGTACAGTAAGAGAACACACCCCTCATGCTTTTCAGCATCGCGTCACATGGATATGTAGCAATGAGATGCCGGTGGGATATAAAGCAGAATAATTCACATGAGGGCAAGCCCCAAACACATCACCCCGACCAGTTCCTCTGAGGTCCAGGTTTTCATTTCCGTATTCATTTATACCTCAACACTGCAGAAGTGATATTATTCTGAACTGTGTGTACAAAACCTCTCCCCCTGACCGGAGCTACTGTCAGATGGATAGGTGTGTGTGAAGGACTGCTGACAAGAGGTACCATACACCCAAACAGACAGACAAACTCTTGGACAGAAAAAACAGCATGAGCAACACCAGGCAGCTGTCCGTGTCCCAGCACACACAGCCACAGCCGAGACCTGAGCTGGACAACGAGGAGGCACACGCTCACAGTGGGACTCGCCCAAACCCGGGACAGCTGAATGGTGGTGGTGATATGGAGAGTTACAGCAGGGGAGCCTGACAGCAGTCTCTGTGTGGTGTGCGTGCTGTTCAGCTATCGCAGCTTTGCTTGGGAACCTCGCTGTGTGCTGGCGTTAGCTAAGAGCCCTTTGGCCAGCACAGCCTGGTCACACTGCTGCCCTCGGTTCTCTGGCACGCCGGGGTTGGATGTAAGCCCTACCCCAGCAGCCCAGCCCTCCCTGGCACTGCACCAGCTGGCTGCAGCCACGCACCCACGGCAGGCTGGCAATTAGCGGGTCAGATGATGGCGTTCCAGTGCCTGGCTCTGCGCTCTGCTACCATTTAATTACTCACAGAGATGCAGCTCATTTGCACCACCAGCTACTGCTGTAACAAGGTGAGGCATTCAGCGATGCTTGCCCCTTCTGGCCCCACACATGCGGCCTGCAGCAGGGCTCAGCATCTCCCTGGCACCCAGAGATGGGTCAGCAGTGGCCCTCACTGTTCTCCTCACCCAACATCTGCATGCGTAGAGCTGTGTATGTATGCACTTATCAACAACATATCATTAACAGTTGCAAAATACTTAGCAAAACTACAAAAAATACTATTTCTAAGGGCGTTACTCAAAACAGTTGAACGTTACGTTAGGTGTGCTAGGCACTGAACTCATGGCATCTATCAGCTATTACAGAGTACCCAATTAATGTTCAAACGTTACAAATCCTGTCTCTTGGAGCCTATTCGATTGCATGTCAAACATCTTTACATTAATTTTTTAAGATTAAACAGTCACAAAACAGCATGTTCTTCATTCCTATGCACACATCAAGTCGTTTAGAAAACATAATGATCGCATCATCTAACACAAGAGCAGAAAGCAGTAATGACAGCCATGTGAGCTCCTTAATCCAAAAAGCAAGATCATTGAGTAGGAAAACACCGTTACCATCATCTTTGCTTTTTGGATTGGGTACAGTATAAGCATGAACAATAGGCAAAAGCTAAACCAGGAGAAAGCAAGGATTATTATTAATTTATTTGGTAATGCTGGTATATGCTGGCTATCCCATACTTACTTTCGGTAGAGGTAGCTCTTGAAGCATTTGGTTTTCAAATTTAGATTTAGTCTGCAAGTTTAAAGTCATGCTTCTGCCGGCATGCATTGCTGAAAACCCTCCAGAGTGCAGCATGCCAAGGCTAACTGTGTTGTGTTTGTAAGCAGCGGTCTGAGTAGAGGAAACAACCACGTGACAGGATATGAACACACATGCTCCTTCAATTAAGTATCACACATATATGGTTAATTTCACAAAGTTTTAGTTTAAGCAAACAAACAGTACCAAGTAAATAGCTTTTTGATGCATGCACTGAGTCACACGGAAGCAAATACATTGCTAGTTGTACATAAAATGGATACCATAAAAGACTTCAACGCTGACAGCAGATGAAATATGTTCTTATCTATATTCTGAGAACTGTGGTATATAACGTGGTACAAGTCTTTACTCTGAAAATACGGCCAAATTTTTGTATGTCTGCACCACCTCAGCTGGGCCAGAAAAGACACCTGGCATAATGGTGGGAACTCCTCCACGGGATGAGCCTGCAGGCATGCATCTCCATGGGCAGCCCGCCCCAAGCTGCTGGGTGCTGCAGACAGCTGGAGGCCAGCTCTGCCTCTGCAGCATCACTGGGAGCGGGGCATAACTGTGCGTCATCACCAATGTCAGCTTTCTGTCAATCAGAGCATTTCTTAAGCACATACCCATTGTAAGCTACTAGTAGATGCTTCTAAAACATCTGGGAAGCATTTATTGCTACCAGAACCTTCTCTACCTGGTTGCTGTACTGTGCCTGGGGTAGGTTTTTTCCAACCTGTTTCACACAGCACAGGGAACCTAGCTGAAGGAAGGAAAGAGCTTCAGCCTTTGAGCCAGTTCAGAAAGGTTACCCACTTGACCCTTAGTGGTATTTTAGTATGTGTCCTATCTGAGCAACTGGGAGAGATAATAAACATATCCACCCCAAACTCACGGATATCTACCACGAAATATGTAGATGGACACATTCTGCCACTAACTTATGCATCAGACCACAGCAGCTTTTCACAATCACTTCAGGTTATGAAGTAAACCCAGATTCATTAAGTAGGCCATTAAATAGTCAACATCATTATAGAAATCATGCACTGTCCTAATTGTGTTATGTTTTGGATAGAAGATAAATAGGTAAAAGTTCCTATTGCTAAGAGGAGTAATGATCATATTTCATGTTAAAAGCAGTGGCAGCATATTTCCAGTAATGCTTTTCAGTGCTAAGAGAGAGCTTTAAGATGCCTCTACTAACAGCAATCTGAAAACTAAAATTATGATGATTATTTTTAAATTTTTTTGTTGATGATACTTTTCCTCATTTTGTTTTTCTGCAAAGACACATCCAGCCTCTTCCAACACTCTTGAATCATTAAGGGAGCGGTGGCCTTTGGCAGCACCCACACCTGCTGGCAAGGAGGGGATGCGTGCCTTGTTACCCAGGCAGCAGCAGGGGGTCCTCCCATGGGGCTCTCCCCGCTGCTCTGCACGCAAAGACCACCGCGACGCCAACACGGGAGTTTCATTACTGGGAGCTCTGGCGGTAACCACTGCACGTGCAAATAGTTTGAAATACCAAAACACACAACTAAAGGCATTAATTGCAGAGAAGTGCCAAACATACCCTGTCTAACCTTCTAGCTTCTATATGTCTAAGTAGCTGTTGTCTCCAGTCAGCAGGCATTTTAGCACAGCTCTCATTTCCCTTCACAGGGGTAGGCCTTGTCTTTATATCACTGTTATCGGAAGGCTTGTCGCCATAGTTACCCAAGTTATAGTCTGACGGTATCTTTTCCAGCAGAGCCGCCATGGTAGGCCTCGCTGAGACCGGCCTGGTTTGAGAGGTACCGTAACTCTCTGTACTGTAGCTTCTTGCGGACAAGGGCCTCCTTTGGGTAAGGTTTTTAACGGGAAAGCTGCCAGTCTGGGCTTTCACTTCTTGGTAAGAAGGATGCTCGTCTTCATACCTGCCATTCCTCTTGAGGAACTGGGACTCGGAGACCGAGATGCTGCCCTGGCGCTCCATAGCCCCTCGGTATGGAGGCCGGCCATACCTGTCGCCGGGGGGCAGCTCGTGGGGCTCGCTCACCCTCCGGAACATGGACATCTCGGTGGAGCTGGCCAGCGAATCCGCCCTCCTCAAGAAGCCCGGCCTGGAGCCCTGGCTCGTGAAGGGCGTGCTGATGGCATCCTCGTTCACCGATGGCTGGGAGAAGGAGAACATGTGCTCCACGGGCGGGTAGCCACGGTACACCCTGGGGCTGACCAGCTCCTGGGGCAGGTTCTTACTCTGCGGGGCAATGTACTCGGGGTTGAGCTGGAAAGGCGGCGGTAACCTCTTCTCGGCTGTGACCTCCACTGCTCCCTGCGGGTTGAAGCTTTGGTCAAACTGGTAGACCTTCTTCGTCACGGATGACTTCTGCTGCGGCTGCACCTTGACGCTGCCATAGGTCAGCAGCTCGTCATCCAGCATGGGGACCGACTGGCTGCGGGACATGCTCAGCATGCTGTGCTCGGGGCCCAGCAGCTTGTCCACCCTCTCGTGGGCTCCTACAGTATCGTTACCAGATGCATAGTTTTCCAAAGGTATATTATAAACTTTGTATGTACCGATGTCTATCTCGTCGATACTTTGCGATTTCTTAAATTTGTTCGTTTTTAAATCCCTCATCATTGGAGAAAGCCTTTCTGTACTCTTGCTGATGGAAATAACACTTTTAGAAGGGTCTGGGCGACAGTGGATATGTGAAAAGACATTCGTGAGGCTTCTGTTAGCATTTGAATCGTGATATTCCCATGCTATTCTGGGAGCGAAAGTGCTAGTTATCTCAGGAGACTCTTTGACATGATCTTTCCGCTCAGGCAAAGGGCTGGTGGTGGGGGTGTTTTCCAGTTTGGAAGGAAAAGCTGTCCTGTCTTCAAAAGGACTAGGGGTTCTGGTCCAGTTTTGCCAAGGATTGGGAGGAGGCACTTCAGATTCGTGTGTGTTTCTGAGCGTCGGCTGCTCCAGCTCCAGAGGAATGCCAACTATCCTGTCCTGCCTAATCAGCGGCCTGCGCCCGTGCGCAGATGTGCTTCTAGATTTCGTGCTTAGAAGAGGGTTAGCACTGGGGTTCTCCACCGCACTCTCCTCCGCCACGAAGCCAGTGTTGTCGTAGTGTGAGCTGTCATTCCAGCTGTCGGTGAAGGTGTCGCTCAGAGGACGCCTGTCGGTGCGCGGCGGCACGTTCCCTGCCGGAACAGATTCCCGTTGGCTCAATAATGGCTTTGTTTCGAGGGGCTGTGGAAATGACTGCACCAGCCTGCTGAAATAAAACAAAGCAAAACAAGGTAAAATGCCCTCCATTAGAGCACAGAAGCAATCAGCAGAAAGACACACTTGTAGTATGATTTAATATTCTCCCATCTGTACTCGGGCTTTGGTATCGTATCATGAGACGTGCACCTTATGTCACTGATCTGGCATGTGCCTGCAGCAGCATGTTGCACCGGAGCACAGATGCTGGAGGTATGTACACTGAGGAAATAAGAAGCAAGTCAGAAGTCCTGGATGGCTCAAAGCCAAGCTCACACATAAATCCAGCTGAGCATATTTTCCTGTTTTAAAAATAACCTTGTGTGTGTGCAGGGGAAATGTTTTACACTTGCCACTTTTTTTCTTAAACAAAGTTGGAGTCTGTGCATCTTCTTACCACCAAGACGCCACGCATCTCCGGTAAGCAGACTCCCTGTGTAATGCAAAGGACCTATGGATTTATTTCATAAGATGGAGCTACATTTAGATGACCAGAGGCAGGAACAGACAGAGCAGTGTATTCCTTGTATGCAGCAAGAGCACTTTCCAGCTGCGGATGGCCAGTGTGGATTACAACTTCCAATGAGTTGTATTGCAATTGGAGTTCCAGGGCAGAGTGAGGCTCAGGACAGCATGAATGAGGGACACACACTCTATTAACAGCACTAAACTACAGCCAGCTGCAGCTTAGGACCACACAGAGCAGAATAATTACAGCTTAATTATTAGATGTTTTTAGGGCATGGCTATTGTACATGGTTGGAAAAACAGCTGCAGAATTCTTGGCATTTATAGAGCAGGAATGGATGGCCAACTCTCTACAGCCTGGACTGTGTATTGCCATGTACACCCCAAGAAAACTGGGGTAAAGTGTTACTGTTTTGATCTGAATGTGTTAACACCTAGCACACGGTCACTCCATACGTGTGTTGCAAGGTAAGACAAAAGGCAATCAGAAGCTGTGTTAAGAAAGAGGCTCACACCTGTTCCCCCACAAAGAGTTATTCACTGCTTCTTTAGCTGTTGTCTGCAAGGACCCCATTTTAACATGCGCGTTGGAGGACCCTGAGGAAGCCTGGGAAGGGGAATAGTCTGAGTAAGTGCCTGAGGAAACGCTGTTATTCAGACAATGGATCTTATCTGCTTCAGACTCATCTGTCGACTCTGAAACAAAACACAGCAAACGTTTTCAGGAGGTGGTGTTTGGAAAGTGAAGTCTAGAAAAATACATTTTCAAATGCATACTACGGATATATATATATGTATGTATGCTTGTGTGCATAAATACATACATAATACACTTTATAATAAGTGAAGTGTAGAACATGTTAGATTCTATCTATGCAGATTATGTATGCTCCCATCTAAAAGGTTGTAAGTCAAGTTAGTACCTTTCTTGTCTTTACCCAGAAGAACAAGTTTGGGTGGGTACAACGGAGTCTCTGGCAGGGAAGGACGAAGTTCCCCTATCCTCATCTCACTGGCAGGATGTCCAAAGGCATCCTGAGGAATATAATAACGTAGAGTAAACATAGGAAACAGCATCAACAAACATTTCAAAGCCTTCTTTTCATGAATGTGACAACACATCGACACCCCACCAGACAGAAATAGTCTAATCACAATGATTTGTCAGCTGAAAATTCCAATCAGTCCTATGAAAGATTTCTAAAATTATGGTGATGCATTCGTTTTGAAAATGTGGACAAAACAGATGGAACTTGTAGGATACATCAAGGCCGTGTAAACACTTTTGATGAGGTAGAAGTCACAAAAATGCAAGCTGCCACTAGAAATTAATAAAAAAATAATATTAATTTTAACTAAGCTACTTTTAACTTCAGGGGTAAGTGTTCCTCATCCATCTGTGGCACTAGACGGTCTATAGATTCAGGTCATGCTATTGCTACTCTTCATTAAATTAAATAATTTGGGTTTCAAAAACTCCTTAGGAGTTCAGCAGTTCTTGACTTTCTAAGATTTCCTTGCACAGTGTTCTACAGTTCCAGACAGCAATAGGATACATACTGAAAATAACATATGTTAAAAAGTGGAAAGAAAATGAGATGGGGTCTTAGTAAGAGGTATTTTAAATGAATGCTTTTAAATTAGGCTCATGGGATAGCCAGAAGCAGGAAATAAAGATGAAAATAAGCAATACGGGGACATTATTTATGCTACTACTGGGAAAAAGTTCAGAAATAAGAAAGGAGCTATTCCCAAAGATAGGTGACCTGGGGAGACGGGGTAGGAGAGGATGCTAAGGGGAGGGATGACAGAGGTAACCCTGCGCCAAGGAGGAAGATGAACAATATGGGAAACCCACATTGGGTGTTAATGTGTGGGATCAGGGAAACATCACGGGGAGAGAACTGATGGAGATGTGTATAGCAAGACTGTGCTAATTAACACCAGTGAAGATCCTTGTGGGAAGGGGTAAGAGAAACATGCATCGTCTTGGAAGTGGGAGGATGAGCCGTGATTTTGTAGAGGATGGAAGCTGGGGAAGGAAAATATCCAGTAAGAAAGAACACATTGTAGAGAGCTACCAGAAGAAAACAAAAAATTAGTAAAAAAAAAAAAAAAAATGAGGAAGGAAATGGTTAGAAGAAACATAACTGGGAGGGAGCTTTCTCTTGTGGAGACGCGATGGGGATCCCTGTACCCCGACCTTAGGCGTTAAAGGTACTCCAGTAATTATGGGTCATTCAGTTTTAGAGAGGAGTCAGTAAAGGAAGGAGATGTAACATTTAGAGAAACAATCTAAAATAGAGTACCAAAACCAAAAATGCATCACTGACGTAAAATTTTTAATCTTTACTTGATTTTACCCATAAGAAAACCTTGAAAAGACTATGCTCCATTAACTACTTTTGTAACAGCAGTGGAAACAAAGATTTCTAGAAGCATTTGCTGAGTGACTTAATTTGGATGAATGCAATTAGATTTAAAAAAACAGGTATGTTAATCCTTCTACTTTTGGTGTACTACTGGAGATAGTACCATATCAACACAGAAAAGAGCAGGCATCCTCACAACCCATTAACTCAACCCCATCAGTGCTAACATTTATGCAAATACAGCTTCATACTGATTGTGTGCTGTGATACTGCAAGATTTTACTGCCCTGATATACAGAGCTCCCTCGTGGTGTGTTTTATTTCTCACGTAACAGTACCGATGAACATACAACTCAAAGCTAGCAATAGTGAATGGCCTCTTTCCAGTGCAGAACAATCATTTCTACTGCAGTGTAACAAACTTATCATGCAAAATGATTTTTGAAAGGTAACAAAGTGCACACATTCAGGGAGTGAGATTTTCCACTTTTGAAGCATGGTGCATGCTTCAAACTTATTTCTTGTTGTACCTCTGAGCTTTTTGTATGCTCTTCTTTCTCCTTCCTGTCCAGAGTCGATTTATGAGTGTTGTCTGTATCAGACAGGTGACTCTTATGGAATTCTTGCACCTAGAATCCCAATATTGTGCCATGAAACTTTCAAAAGTTAAAAGCTCAAAATAAAACTACTTGCTGTAAGGCAGGACGAACCAGCAGTTCCATTTTTGACATCATGATGAACACAGTTTTTATTTTAGGTGTATGACTTTATGAAGTTTTCTATGCCATATTCTTTCTTTTCTATCATTTTAGCCTCCACTCTGGCAGTTCCAACTAAAGTCAGTACACTTTGGACAGAATTTGTCTGGCATTTGTGAACATGCCATGGAAGTGAAAGATGTAAAAAACCCCAACCATGTTCCATTTACTACTACTTTGCTTAAAAGGACAAAAAGGGCACTAATGGAAAATAAAAGGTATTATTAGACAGATCACTTGTGAGGACAAAGGAAGGAGATAAATGTAATTGTGTTTTGTGAGAACTTATTCCCCAGGACTAAACACAGAAGGATACATGCAGAGGATAAAAATATATGGCGAGCTCTTTCCCAAGAGAAAGTGCATGGCAGAAACCAGCAAAATAATCAGGAAAGAGAAATACTGGCAACTATTCATGCTGACAACATAAAAACATCCAATTAAAATCTAGAGAGCTGTGATTTTCGAAATAACCTCATTCTTGGTGTCTGCTTTCAAAGAACAGAAAGGCTCTGAACACAGCAGCCCGGGGCTCAGTGCAGATGCAGCACACACGAGGCAGAGGCGATGATGCCATTAGTGATGGACTGGTCCAGAGGAACAAGTGTAGAGGAACAACCTGCTGAGGGATGGGGCAATCTGAAAGATGCCATGCCAGCCGTACAGAAATAGAGAAGCAAATACAACAAATAAACAGACGTGGGCTAAGGTTACTTGGTCCAGGTTGTACTAAGGTTTTAATGAAAGAATAAAGACCACAGATAATGCAATCAGAGAGATGTCAGAATGTTTCCAACAGAAGTGAGGCTAACTCAGGCACAGGCTCAGCAGTGTGGGTGCAGGACAAACCTTGCTGTGCCCCTCACCCAGGTCACCCCTCTGCACAGCAAATGGCAGGTCTGGGCTCCCTTGGCTCTGTATGTGGAGAGCTACAAAGCCTGGCTGACAAGTCCTCTCCTGGCAAGACCACAAAATGCAGCGCCTGAAGCTGTGTGCGAAAACCAGTCACAGTATTTTGCTGATAGCAATTACCAGAATGACCAAAATAAAATGCAGTCATCAATCTAGAAATGTAGAGTCCCCATAATGTGGGATTATCCCACAGGAATGCAGAGCAGAGGATCTGCCATTTGCTCCCAAATCTGTGCCACTCTCCTGCCACAAAAGCAGCTCCCAGGAGGGCCATTTCAGTGGCCATCAGACCCAAGGGCTATCCCATGCAGGGTGTAACAATGAGATGCAAGTCCCACTAAGGGACAGAACTGGTGGAAGGAAAACTGAATGTGAAACTGGGATCTGAAGGAATGAAGAAACCCTGAAACACGTCCTGCCTGGTACAGCAGCCAGCATACCGTCAGTCATCTCCAGCAGGCATTCCCATGCAGCAGAGCTCTATAAGAAGACACGAGCTTGCTGATTTGGTGACATAAGTACCTGAGGAGCAGACTGGGACAGGGAGTTTGGGGGCACAATGCAGTGAGACATAACAGATCCCGAAAAACAACTGCCATGGGCAGGTAGGGCTGTTTCTGCTCTGTGTCTCTGCTTTGTAGCCCCATGGACTGGCTAGCAGCTGGAGGACTGGACTGCACACACTAACCCAGTATGCTCCGGTGATCAGAAGTACAGCATCCAAGCATTGACCAGAACTCCCTACAGCCAAAGATGCTGAAGTCTGTAATGATCTATTTATTGTGAAAAAGTTTTACTTCAAAGGCCAAGCCAGTTTGCCAGCATGGCCAGAATTCTGGAAAGAAAAACTGCAGATGCTATCCAGCCAGTGCTTAGTCGTGTACTGCAGAGGATGGCAGACCTAGTAGCATCTTCCTAAGTTACAAACCATGGTTCTGCCCTGATCTGTATGTGGTTTTCAGTGTGAGGACAAAAGGCCCAGTGCTGCCCTGAGTTACAGCACCTCAGTCTCTGAATTGCACTCCCTGTGCTCTCCCATCTCAGGAGAGAAGAAGCTCTCAGTCCGCACGGATATGCACCCAACAGCAGACATATCACTGGGGTTGCAGCCAATAAAGAGAGTCTCAAGTCGCTTGGAAAAAAGTCCGTGTATGGTCCATCAGGCATAAACCAGGCCCACATGATGGCACAGAGTGCCATGACATAATGCTGCACCTCCTGAATCCTTGTGCAGGACACACTTCAGTGGGTCCACACCAATGCCCCAGACTGAACTTCTGGAAGGAAGGCTTTATCTTGGAGACAGTCCTGAATAATGCTTCTAACATCCAGACTCTTAGACAAGGTCAGGCAGGAGTCAAAGTAACTCAGAATTAACTTTAAGACATTTGACATCCTATTTGGAGAAAGGTCTCTTGCAAGTCAAACCTCCAGAACAGAACACCATCACCTTCCTCCTGTGACTGGAAGCCACCAAGGTGATAACCTCAATAAAGATGCTCCGTGCTCTGGAGAAGTCATATGGCAAAACTCGATAATGAAGATATTTCTGTCTCCTCGTTAAATATAGGTCATTTTGTTGCAAAGTGCCCATCAAGGCATGGCCTAAAAGCAGACACAAAACCGAAAACCTTCAGGACAAATTGCCCTCCCAGTCAAGAGAGACTGTCACTGTGCATCTCAGGAGAAAACAACCCCCATAACAGACACATCGATGACCAAATTGAAGCCGGGCAGTCCATGGGAAATAAAGCGTGCAGTCTTTCTGAAAAGGCAAGATGAGTTTGAGAGACTTTCTAGAAGACTAAAAACAAAACAAAAAGAACACCCTTCTCTCCTCCACTCCCACCCCCCTAAAACAACGCAAAGCTGAGCAAGTAAAGAAGAAGGAAATTAAACAGACTGAAGTCTTGTTTTGACTGAGGCGAGATGGAGGTCTAGCAGACCCAGCACAGCACCTGCAGCAGATTACTCAGAAAAAAAAACATCTTTCTACACAGTGCTAACAAACCCGCTAGGAATTAACACAAGGGATGGAATGCTGCATGCTGGGTTAGAAAAGAGGTTTCTTAAAAAAGAACAGAAACCTGAGAGTCATGCAGAACTCTTTCCAGTGATTTTCTCAGTCCATACATATAAAGAATATTAATTGTAAAGATCTTAGTTGCCAATTTGTGCTATTCCTCACCATCACTCATGGAAGGAATACACAGAGCTATCCCAACCTTCTTTTTGACTGCAAGGCACATCTTTCACAATGACACAGGACAATGAACAGGTTTATTTTAACTGATGATTAATTAAGAAATTGCTTATTATTACTGAAGGTGGAGGGTGATGCAGGGGGTTTGAAATGTACCTTGTTATCCATTTCAGATGCTCCCTTTGATTATTTAGAAACAATTTTGTGAACACACGTGTAAATTAATTGCAAGAAAACTCAGGAGAGATCAGAAAAGAAACCAGCTGATCTGGCTTCAGAGAATGAAAAGTGAGCATTGCACCTGAAATTAAATTACCTTGTTATAAGATACTGTCTTCAGTCTAAATCTATCAGAACACACCTGCATTTTCAAACTGTATTTTAACTTGAGGCTCGAGATCCTGTCTCCTAATTATCTGCAAAGCAAATGGAGCTTAATTATGTTTTATTTAATACGTTAGAACTGAAATCATGCCAATATTATTCACAAAATCATTCACACATTTTCTACCATTTTCCACACCTCTTCTTCATCTTTACACGGGGAGCCAAAGAGAGGAACACATACACCATCTTGCTTTCCTGCCATGAAGGCTTCCCAGTGATGTTATCTGTCTGAATGACAAGAGCACTATTTTTTCTTTCCTGTAGCTGATGAGCGATTTTGCTGCTGGTCCTTGCTAAGTATTAGGGAAACTAACATCTAGGCAGGGTCTACCATCTCCAGTACTGTAGTAAAGGAAGATGAAAAACCACATTTACATCGATAGGATGAAAATAGTTCATGTGCTCATATCTGTGTGTTGTGGTAGAAAATGAATTAGGAAACTGAAAATGCATTATTTAATTGCATTTCAGGAATTACTGCAAGGTCTGCAACAAGTCAACTATCTTTTATAAAATATGTACTTTGGTACGTATGGGTTAACAGCTAATGTTCATTTAGAGAAAAAACATGGTTACGTTTCTGAAATCTGTCTTCATCTTCTGTGTCAGAACACATCTCGTAGACCTGTCCAAGCACCTGATAGCCTATCAGTAACTACTGCCAGAGTGAGAAATTTCCCCGTGTGTAAGTTGTACCTATACAAAGTAAGCTATCAATATGAAGGCATCAGTGAGCAGGTGCCCTCTAAGATCAAACTGCAGCTGCTTACGTCAGCTTTGCACAAGCCCGTGCAGTATTTTAGAATTACCTTTCATTAAATACATTAAGGTCAGAATAGAAAACTCTCACTATGTGTACTGACCCACTTCTGGCCAACACACATGGCTGGATTGTGCAACACACTGAAAGTCACTGGGCAGCACCCGATCTATAGCTCCCTGCAGTTAGGAGGTGCTTCTGTTGACTTCATTAACTTTTGACAAGGCTTGTTGGCTATGTATTACATGTAATGGGATTATAAGAAGCAGAACCTTATGGTATAGCACTGTCAACAGAACAAACTGATTTTTCATTTACATATTGTTACAGAGATACATTTAAGTCTGAGGTGTAACTCATAATCAGGTCCATTTTTTCACCAATAGGCAAGTCAGCCATATCATTAACATTTAGGAGAGAGCTGGTATACATGACTGCAAAAATTGAGATCTAGCTAGATTTAAAATCAAAAATTCATTCTGAAAATGTTAGTAGGACTGGGGAAAGAGCAACTCAGCATAAAACTAGGTTTACTTTGCAGAATTAAACTAGAAACTCTTAGGCAAGAAGCTCACAGCAGATGCAGCATAGCATTTGAGGGAGTTATATTAAAACCCCGTCTTGAACTCTTGAGAGGAACAACGATCCTTTTACATTACCTCCACTGAAATCTCCTTTGGTGCCATGGGCCACTTGTGCTCATACTTTTCTTTCACAGTTTGTTCAGTGTTGGCGGATGGTGCTGAGTTCTCAGGCCGTACTCCATGGCTTGTTTTGCCCACCAGATTTTGAACTGATTTTACCATATTCTTTAAATCCTCCGGGTATGGAGTGGGATAACGTTTTAGATTTATTTCAACCTGAACATTCATAAAAAGAATTAAAGCACAAATACAAAATGAAAACTGCATGCAAACTAAAACCATGGTTACAGTACTATGGCTAAGTGCAAATCCCTCAGATTTTGTATTAGTCTATTTGAGGTAGTCTGTCACATACAGCCAACCCTCATGGATTCTTCAGTTCTTGGACCGAACTTTGCATTCAGTTGCACTGTGGCAATCTATAATGGAATTTCAGTGACATAAAATAATGGATGAGCATGCTTCCCTGCAAGCCTATCTTTCACCCTGTGAGAGCATAGTATTTTAATTCTGCACTTGGCTTGAGAGTACAAATGTATTAAATCACACTTCTCCAAAACGATACTGATGCAAATGCAGAATTAATTCAGCTGTGTACAGAATTAATCAGAATTATCTATAATAGCTGAGAACAGAATCTGACCTACTGGGGTCTATTCGCTCTTTGAGACGTGTAATGTACATACATACACTCAAGTACGTGCATTCTGCTCCTAAGTATACAGAAATACAGGAAAACAGACTTAAACCACTACAGAGAAGTCAACCTGGGTCACACTGAACGGTACTTCGACTGACAGACCTACAGATTTCCTACAACAATCAACACTTTGAGCTTTTTGTTTTTATCACTCAGAAGTAAAGATATACTATAGTCATCCAAGTCCAAATCAATCACAGCTTGAAGTCAGCTCTACAAAATCTCGGGGCTGAGCAATAGGAGAGGAGGGGCATGACACAGCACTGTCAGCAAACTACTCAGAGATGACGGGGCGGCAGGTTACCGGGCCAGGAGGGATCCAAGCAGGAAAGGAGACCTACGTGATGCTGGCCTCTCCTTATACCTCCCCATCGTCTTACAGACCTCTTTTGTCTGCTGTACATCACATCCCATCACGGGGAGAGATGCTGAGGAATCAAACAAAGCCTGACCTCAGCACACTGCCCGTGGTGGAGGCTTCCCACCCCCGCTCTGCCCTTCCATGGGTGGGAGCTCTGACCCCAGGCACAGCCCCTGGGACGCAGTAGGTGCTGGCTCTACCCACCAGTCTCTTTGGGCTGAACTTGGGGTGGGAACGCAATAACTTTGAATTGAATTTCCTTCAGTGAAGAGAAGTGACAGCTCCCAGAGCGAGCCGTGTGTGTCAGGATAACTGCTCCTGTTTATGAGGCTGTGAAATTTGAAATTAGTCTGTGTTTGCTGTGTGATAAGTAAGCAGAAGCATTTACTGCAAAGAAGTTTTACCCAGTTGCATATGTGAGGTGAGCAAAGGGAGCTTGCTTTTAATAGGCCACCACACAGCCATTGGATTTTACACCTCTGACAAGTAGGAAAAGGGCAATTGTGGATTCAGATGATTATGGTCTGTCAATGGGAATATTTTAGAAGCAAAACCACGATCAATTTGAAAATAAAGCTATATGAAATACTAGCATATAATTCTGAGCCACAGTAGAATAAACATTACATATAATAGATTCTGACATGACTTAACATAAAACGTTAAAATGCATGGCTATGATGTCATATGTTAATAAAGGATTTCAACAGAAAAAAAGAAATTAAGTCTGTAAAGCATCACTAAGGCTGTGGTTGATTTACGGTTGAAAGAAATCATATTCAGATGTGGCCTAATTAGGCAATCGCTTTTGCAGAAAATCCGAGCCATGATTTCAATATAAAAGCTACAGACAGGCATAGCTGGAACTTCAGTCAGAGCAAATCCTCAGTAGGCATTAGCCAAAGAGAAGTTAACTACAGGACTTTCATGCGATAGGCAACTCAGACAGGGATTTCAGTAAGAGTCTGCTATCGCTGGGTGTATTACACCATAAAAACACTGGCAGCTGTGGTGGGTGCTCTGCACTAGAAAGCAGGTATTTTCATCGCTGAGTTAGAAATATTGCTGTGGAGGAAACTGTCAATGTAACTCTTGTATGTTTTAATGCTACACCAAAATACAGTGATCCTGAAAGGAGAATTTTAAGGTTCAAAATTCTTTATGGAAGAATTTATTGAATAATTTAGATCTTCAAATCGATGTTATACAGCTTGGATGAGAAGTCAGTTTTAAATATGAAACACATAAATTGAAAACTACATGTGTTTTTTTAAAATGCAAAAAATGTTTGTGGTAACCACCCATTGCTAACTTGGGATAACCTTCAAATTCATCCCACAAAGGTCCACGCTTTCAGTTTTTACAAGCTACAGGTAGTTACGGGTATCTGGTGTACACACAGAGAGATATAAAAGAATAGAAACGCTCTCTTCAGGATGCATCAATGGAAGGACATACCTGATCAACTCCTAAGTCCTTGCTTAGCTTTTCATTTAATAATTCTTCTTTAAGCAATGACTAAGGCATCAACTCCAAAACGTAATGTTTTGGTCCGATGAAGAGATGCCAGGATCATTATGGAGAAGAACACTGGGTTGGAGCACATCCCTTCTGGAGAAGGGCTGAGGGAGGTGGGCTGAGAGGAGAAGGCTCCGGGGACACCCCACTGCAGCCTGCCAGTGCCACAGAGGCGGCAGGAAAGCTGGGGGGACTCTCATCAGAGGGGGTAAGCTAAAGACAGGGGGTAATGGCTTTTAACTGGGAGAGGGGAAATTTAGAGGAAGTTCTTCCCCATGAGGGCAGTGAGGCCCCAGCACTGCTGCCCGGAGCTGGGGGTGCCCCATCTCTGGAGGTGCCCGAGGCTGTGGGTGGGCCCTGGGCAGCCTGAGCTGAGGGGAAGTGTTCCCTACTTGGAACTTGGTGGTCTTCAAGGTCCCTTCCAACCCACGCCATTCTACAATCTTATGGTTCTATGATTATATATGAAAACTGAGACATCTCATGCAGAAATAGATGATTGGTTTACATTCTCTCCACAGGCAGGAGTGAAAACAGGTAAGTAAGAACTCCAGAAAATATATTTTAGTGTTGGACTCTTCCCCTACAGTGACCCAAAGGGTAAATACTGCCTTGGCCTTCAACTGCCAAGCCAAACATCAGGGACAGCAGCAGCCCTGCAAGCCATGGCACATCCACGTGGCAAAGCCCCTCATCGCAGCAGGGACAGGACAGGACAGGCTGCCCTCAGCTCACCCCCCAGCCATAGGATGGGTTGTGTGCCCAGGGCTGCTCCTGGGACACCCCAAGATGTGGCACTGGGCTCGGTGGTGTTTGCCTCCCCATTTCCCATACAGCAGATGGCAGCACTCCAAGTCAAGTACAGAAACAGCATTAAGTGAATGAAGGGTTTCGTTTGTCTACAAAAGCAGCTTACTCAAAGGAAGCATTTGTTTCAGTCATCCATAGAGTTCTGAAATATATTAAAACCAAAATGGCTAAGCCATATATTTCCTATATTACATTTCAATATCAAAAACAATGCTCGCAAATAACAGGTAATGCAATTAAATCCACCTACAATCTCAGAAATCATCTATTTCTCTGTTAACACTTTTGCACATTTGGACATGTTACTCACAGTCAAAATTATAACAAGAAGTGGAACAATGTGAAACTCCCAGCTACTCTGCTTTCCACACATAAGCTGTAAATTTGCAGTTCATATGGGGTAAAACTTCAGTTTAATCTATTTGTTGTGAGTCAGATTGCTTTTTTAATTCATTTTCTGTTTTGCTGAAGCACTAAAGCAGTAGTATATGTATCAATTATATGTGGTTGCAAGAGTTAAGTAAAAATTCCTAATTAGGAAAAGTATTTAAACAAAAAATCAATTTTTCCAAGAAGATCTAAATGGGATATTGAATATTTATGAATAACAGCTCTCATCAGCCTTCACCTTCAGAGGAATGTGGAATCCCCATGGGACCTAAATATTTCTTAAGAATTATGTGGCTGAAGAGTAACCCCAAGTCCCCAGCGTTCTGTGTTCATTCCGCCTTAGTGATGAAATAGGTGTCCTGTTAGGTACCCAGCACTAAGGCTGTGGGTCTGGACTGATTTCTGACATCCCAGTCATGCTGTGTGGAAAACAAAACAACCACAAACTCTCAGTTCTGTGCCCCTCAGAGAGAACAGCGATGCTTGTGAAACATGGCCAAGTATTTTCTAGTTATTTAGAACAGAGAAATAGTTCAGTTCAGCATCTGTATATTGGACTCTGTCTCTGATATGCAAATGCCAAACAAACAAACAAACCTTACCTTAACTTTGCCCGGATTTTCCTCCTCTTCCTTTTTTTCTTCAAATTCAAAGGCAACAGTCATACGTTGCTGTCTCTGCTCCTCCCACAAAGTAGGGTTGAAACTATCACTGTCTGACTGGAAATCTACAGTTAATTGTGAACAGCAATGCAACAGAACAAGAGATTAATAGAACAAGAGATTAATGCCCTCGGCAGAAGACTGTAAATCATCCAAAAAGACAAGCCCTTGGGTGATCCTGTAATGTGGGGCCACTGTCTCAAAACTGTTGAGGGGGCAATGGGAGTCATAACAAAAAAAAAAAAATCAAAAATAAATGTGAGTGCTCAAATCACAAAGAGAATGGTGGAGAGCAAGAGGGCTTCGGGGCAGAGCCTGAGGATGAACATGGAGGCAGGACAACCCCAGTTCTCTCAGTGCAGCCCAGGCAGGCTGACAGGTTGGACACCCATGGGACTCTGGGAGGTGTCCCCACCCCTCTCTAAGAGCAATGGACTGGAAGCAGGAGCCTTTGGTGCGTGGCTGCACATGGGCTTCTCTGTGCACACCGCTGGCTTCAGGAGACACAGACACCGCTGCACGGAGCCACGGCTGAGCCCCCTATCCCCACAGCCTGCTGCTGCCTCCAGGGGGACTGCTGATGGTGTATTACCTTCATCACTGCGGGGCTGCTGGGGAAACATGTAGTTAGTCAGCACTCTCTGCTTTGTTTCTGGGTGAGCCTCAGTTTGCAGGGGGATGAGAGCCTTGGACTGTGTAGGGAAGGCAAAACAAAGGGCTGGTCACTGAGAGCACGTCTGTCAGCCAAGCCGGAGTTTTAGCAGGCAATAAACAGAAAACACAGGAATAACCAACATTCTGAATGGAAAGAACCCTCTCCATGGGCCAAAGCCAACAGTGCTTGATGGCACTTCTTCCTCTCCCATTCCTCAGTCTGCCTGTAACTCCCACCAGGATCAACACATGAACTCTAACACCAGAAGTACCGACTGTGTGCTTTAAGCCAGGATTCCCAAGCAGTGGGTCCTGTAACTCTGAGGGTGCTCCTGGTGCCAGCTGCATGGAGGCACCACTGAGTTCAACTCAACTGGCTATCATTGTTGCTTTGCTGTAATGCAGCACCCAGGAGTAACTGTCACAGTTCACGGATTAGAAGGTGATCTAAACCTTATCACTGAAAGGTCAAAATGCTGAAAAAACATTGCCTGGTTATTAGAAGTGTAAGTTTGGTGGATAGGTAGCGGTGTTTTTATGGAAATAGGAGTTAAAATCCTAATTTAGTGCTTCAAAATTTACTCATCCATGTGTATGAACCCTCCTGGTCGGTCTCCCCTCCCTTCAGCTTTTGCTTAGCCATACAAGTGAAAACTAAACGGTGCAGATGTCCCGGTTGCTTTGTCTCAGTGGATGGCATGCTGCGGGCAGCAGCGGGCAGGTCTGTCCCCAGGCAGCACAGCACTGCCCTGGCTCCTGTGGTCGCCTCATACAGAGGTAGGAGGGACTCGTTTCCAGATGCATCATTATCCTCATCAGCTTCCGTGAAGGAGGTGTAATGGCTGACATTGGGCTTTATTGTAGGGTGGGAAAGATGAGACTATGAGAACTTATTGCAACTATTAAAACCTGCAAGGTATGTTGAACTTGGCTAACATTGTACTAATTGAATTTGTCTTCACTTAATCACATTCTGGAACTGCAAAATTACCCTATCCACCAATACTGCAGGGACTGATGGGGACCTATTCTGGTGCTCAGATGCTGGGTAACTGTTATATTTCCCTGTGTTCATGTTACAGAATTTGTTTAAAAACAGTGTCCTAAGGAATAAATAGTAATGCCACATGAACAGAGCTCCTTGGAACCAAGGAAGGCATATCTAAAATTAAGAGGAACTTAAATAAGAATTTTCTCTAAAACAAGACTGAGAGTTCTCATGCATCTTCTATATATTTAAACTCCCACCAGCTTCACTGCAGTTTGAAATATGCAGGAAGGGAAGCGTGGACAGGAAAAGGCAGAAGACAAAAATGGAGAAGTAGCAATGGAATAAGGAATGGGACAAATTCAGAGCACGGCTGAGAACAAAGCCTTGCCTCCTGAATTTCTGTTTACAGAATATTCTCTTGATAATTCTCATCACTGTTCACTACTTTTATCAGGGTACGGAAGGTCAGCTAGCAGCAAGCAACAAGCCCAGCAATGGCAAGTTCACCCAGGAAATGAATGTCAGCCAGGACTGCCTACAGCTCGGTAGGAAAGTAGCAGCTGGGCTGGGACTAACCTCTTCTAAAGCTCTGCTGCAGTGATGTATGACATTGCAGACCTCATTCATGGCCCCCGTAAGAGCCCCAGTACTTTACTAAAGAAATTATGAACACTGAAAACCGTTACCTGGTTGTCAGAAAGCCACAGAGCTGCAAGTTCTTTGAGTTTAGTAAAAGTGAATGGTAAGTTCTTCAGCCTGTAAATGATAAGGGAACAGTAATTCCTTCGATACACAGCATGATTGGTTTGATCAGACTAAAACTGCTATCATTTCTTATATTTATTTTCTTTCACATTTTATTAAAATATAGTACTTTACTAAGGGGATTCCCCTTTAAGTATTTCCACATTAAGAAAGGTGTTTATACCCTATAACACAGAGAAGATTTGGTCCCAGCAGGACACATGGCGAAGTCCCACCAGCTTTCAGCATAGGTGACTTAAGCCCTTTTACTTACCAGTTCCATTTTGGAACACAAACTACTCAAGGATAACGGGAAATTCATTTCTGCAGAAATGCCAGGTATAAAATCAAAATCAATATAAACTCACAGTGAACCTAAATGACAAAATTAAATAAAACAGTAAAAAAAGGGGGGGAAAAAGCCTTTTCATGATATGTGTGAATACATTTCCTAAAGCGCTCTGCATGGGGGAGCAGGGAAAAGATGATGAGATGGTTGTGGCAGCTCCAGCCACGCTTTCACAGGAAGCACCTTGTTCTGAACATGGTATTTTCTCTTCCCACATCAACGCAGAGAACAGCCCTGGTCACACACCGCTGCTCCACATCTCTGTGTTACAGCGGGCTGCCAAAAGAAATGGACCGCCCAAAGGAAGGACTGCAAAACATTTACTGGGATCTAACTACAAAAAGGAGATGTAAATCCCTTTCCTGGGAGGTGGGCAAACTGATTGTGCAGGAAGAAAGAATGACGAACTTGTTCACTTGCACCTTCAACCAAGACAAGCAACCGCCAGCAGAACCCTCTGCCCCTCCACCAGCAAATGACCAGAAATACCCCTGCAGTCATGAAGACTGTGATTTTAATAACACTTTATCCTAAAGGTAACTTATCTATACAAGTGAAATAAATTGACATGGATATGCATATACCCAGTGTGCTATCAAATACCTGTATAGATTAGGGTGTTTTTACATGCATGTGCATGTTTAAACCTATAATTAATGCCATGAGAGTTTCTAAACTTCCTGACATTTAGTTTTCATTCCTGTCTTAAAATGCATACATCTTCTCCACCTTCTGTGGAATAGCTCAGAGTGAGATGTTCTCCATGCACAGAGGTGACAAGATTAAGCTTTAATAGTTAACATACAGGTTCTTAAACCATGGGTACCTGGGCATTTTACTCAGATCTTTTCTACTGTATAAAAAGACAAGAAGTGGCTTCTGAAGTGACACCCTTATTGCTCTGCCTTCAGGACGCAGTGTCTGCAGAGGGTTACTGCTGCTGTTCCCAGCTCACTCCAGTTGAGTGATGGGTATCAAATGGAAAACACATCTGGAAGCAGGAATGACGTGTGGCAAGGGGATCCACAGGCTGGTTTTCCATTTCCAGCCAAACAAAACAGAGCTCTTTGTAATGCCCAGAAGCCCGGACACCTTACTTTAAGTGTCTGAAGAGGACTGATTCTGAGGTACCGTTAATAAGATAAAATATCAAATTGGAGACCAGTGAATGGAGGCACCCAAAATCAGTGCTGATTTTTGACAATCTGCCACCAAGATGAGACCCAGCCTCTTTCTCTGACTGCAACTTTTTTCCCACATTTAAATTCATGACTGTTTTTTGAACTGTGAAGTTCATGAACATCTCCCCTCCATCTGCACTAACAACACATCTGCATCTCTCTGACTTTCATGAACAACGGAATTACCAAGAGAGGAGGTTTTGTATTTCACACACCTCAGAACAGGGCCTGCTGTACTTGCTGCTTTCACTGGAATAGTTTGACCACCAAAGGTAAATACATAACCATTTATCAGCCAAATGAGGTCGTACTGCAGCTACAAAGCACCTCCAATGTTACTTATGCATAGATGTAGCTTGATTACTTTCCAGACCGGGGGCCAGATCCTATTTGGTTCACATCAGCATAATTCCACTGGTTCCAAAGAACTAAGTCACACCACCCTCAGTTAAAGATTTGGCTTTCTCCTCTGCCTTTCAGTAGCGCAGACAACATGAATCGGTTTGCTCTGCTTCCATGCACCTAAGATAGGGCTGCAATCAGATAGTAGTACAAAGACATGGAAAGTTTATGACTGTGCTGTTCAACAAAGAGCTTTTCTTTTATACTAAATACTGAAAGATCTCACTAGATAGCAAGGAAAATTACATACATAATCAGTTTTATAAATCTAAGAAAATATATGTGTAATTCTAGATTAAACTTTAATGGTTGCATAGATAATTCATTGAGAAGATGGCCAAATTAATTAACTTACAATTAAGAAGCAAATTACACTGTACCAAAAGAACCTTTTCTTACTATGGGGCCAACAACACCCTGCTGGAAGCTGCTGCTGGCCTGGGGCAGAGCAACCACTGTGCAGCAGCCTGGCCTGGGGGCAGCCTGGGGGAACCCAGGGGTGCAGGCAGGGACACCTCCAGCCCTTTGGAACACTTACACTGGGTCTAACACTCAGCTTGCGCAAACAAGTTTCATTTCTGTGCAATTCTTAAATCACTAATAACTTCAGTTTGGAATCTCTTAAACTGAATTGTAAGAAGAGCTAGACATGATAATAAAATAATCTCTCGGTGCTACAGATATTTTCTGTATTTATATTAGGTTAAAATACACATAAAATCATGCTAAGGCTTAAAGGTTATTATCAGAAATATTTCTTGTAAGTTAAGCCCTGAAGCACCAACTGATTTTTCAGCAAAACAACTCTGAGCCCCAATAGTCCAGTAAAGCATGAGATGCACATGTCCTTCTCACAGTGTTTAATTTTCACAAAGACAATATTTTCTTATAAGAAAAAAGAATTTTCCCCTGATGTCCCCTAGGTGAATAAAAACGAACTAAAGCAAAATGTCACTTTTTTAGGGACATCCCTGAGCATCAAGCCATTGGCACCATATGTCCCCCAGCCTCAAGGAAGCAGTGTATCGGTGCGTTATGGCACACTGGGATGAGGACTCGGGTAATTTAGAGTAGCCCAACCAGTTCAGTCAACCAGGGACATCTCTCCATGGTCATGCTCAGCAAATGAACGGTAACAGGGTTTTCAGAGTGTGAAAGTTTAAAAGAACATAATTCATATTAACTCTTCCATTTACTGTTCACAAAAACACTGGAGGATATTAATGGCCAGAAGCAATTACCTCTTTGTCAATAAGCAGTACTGTACAACTAACTGAACAGAAAAAGATACACCAAAAGGAACAGGCCTACATTTTGGAATGCATTGCAATCTTACGCTTGTTTCATCTAACTTCTGTTCCTGAGATTCAGAGCAACAATCGAGCTCTGACCCCAGGACAGAAGCAGTGCAAATACAGAAAGGTGATGGCTGGTTAAGCTCTTCTGTAAGAACAATCTAAAACTAGAAGAAAGGTTACTTACCAGTAACCGATGCTCTTTGAGAAGTGTAGCCCAAATGTACATTCTAACAATTCTACCTCTCAATCACAGGACTCATACCTGGAAGGACTCTGAGGAGAGAGGAGAAGCAGATGGAAGACAAATGTATCTGTGGACTACACATTGTGAAGAACACCGGTTACTGGTAAGACATCTTTTTTTCTTTGAATGAATCCCACGTGCATTCTTAGCACTGAGTGAATCCAAGCAGTTCCCCCCAGGGACACGCTACATGGCGGAGGTCTCTGTATCTTTCATGCATCAGTAACTGCACAACTACTTTATCAGACGCTGCACTGGCTCTCAAAGCACCAGAGATGCCTGACAAAGGCGAGGATGAATCCCCAGGTAGTTGCATTGCAGGTAACTGGAATCAAAACTAGCCTGAATGCACAGGATGAAGCCACCTATGCTCTGGTCAGATGCACACTAACCCTCATTAGACACCACATTAGCAATGTGATAGTAAGTTGGGGTTCAGCCCACCATTGTCTTTTATTGCGTAGTAACAACAAAATGCTGCATGTCCCAGGGATGAAGAGTCTGTGAAAGGGATGAAAAGATTTGGACCTGTAAAGATAAGAGGAGAGAGGGCTCCCAGCTACAGATACGAGAAAGATAGATACAGTCTTAGTGTGTAAGACATAGAAAAGAAAAGCTGGAGTGTAATTATCTGGTTGAAATTGAGTTCTAATATGAATACCTGTAGAAAATCCTGGAACTGAAAAATAGCTTCTGGTTAATTAAAATGAGTAAGGTCCATCTTAAAACACTGAGGGCCTTCAGAAGGCAGAACAAGAGTGAAAACCTGTAGCAGCTGAAACCATCGTATTAAAAAGGCTAGGGAGGGACTCCAAACACTGACCCACCTTTAAGCAAAATATGTCAGCTCACAAAAAAATTAAGATTCTTTTTAGCCTGAGTGTACTATTTGTCATGTTTGTCTCTTTCCTGAAGGATGCCCAATCAGAACTTACTGGAAAATCTCCTACACATGAAAGTGTAGGTATTTTACATTCATAACCAGACAAACTCCAGCCAGTGCAAAGAAAGGGGGGCTTCTTTTTTCCTCATCATGTGCTGCTTCACAGCTAAGTTGTCCATCATTTCTTGTATGCATGATCATTTGAAGAGCAGACTGCCAACATTCCAAGCACTCTGGCACAGCAAGTTCAAAGCCACCAGTACCTTTACACTCTGCATGCCTGGAGGCAGACTGCTCTCCCCATGTCATGAAGAATGTATCTAGATAGAACACTTATCGTGGAAAAATGGCATCACAAAAGAAACACTCAAGTAGCCCAGCTGCTAACAGAGAAAGTCACTGGGATAAAGGTAATGACCTAAGAGGCTATTGGACATGCAGGTTCAACCACTGCTGTAGGTAAAATTTGGCATGTGACAAAACAGAAGGAGATGGCCCTGATCTAAGCTATTCACTAGGATGAATCTGCAGTAGGCAGATTCCCAGTGAAAGACTGCATCCCCTTTGTAAAACTATATATCCACAACAATCCTCCAACATCCAGCACGGGCTGACAGTCACAGTGACAGAGTCTGTTCCCTCTGAAATTAACATGCAAAGCTGCACGAGCATCCTGACAGAACGGACACAAAATCCTCTCTGGTGTCAGGAAGAAGAAAGTCTCAAAAAACTGACAGAGAAATTCTAAAAGAATCTGTGATCATACACACAGTCCATTCCCATCTACTGTTAGTACAAGGATTGACTGCCAATCCTCAGAAGGTTTGGGCAAAAACTGGAGGTCTCATGCAAAAATTCTGTCAGAGCAGTATTTGATGTGAATGGGTCTTCCTTAGCAGCAGGGCCCACAGAGTCCAGGGCTCAGTAGATCTCAGAACAGGCTGCCAGGGAGAAGCCTGACCCCTGGCCCAGGACTCAGGAACTCCATGCAATAGTGCTAAGCAAGTGCAGAGGCACCTTGGATCTAGAATTGCCTTTCTGCTCTGCTTGCACGTCTATGTCTCTTCTTATGATGGCTCAAAGGGAAAGAGCTGAGGTGCTCTACCTTCTCTGTCATATCTGAACTAGGAAGAGCAGAAGGGCAAAAGTATTACGACAACATGGAAAAGTTCCTAACCAAGAAGAGCCCAAGTACCATCCTTATTAGTACATATATGCAGACTCATTCAAAGAAGGAATGGATATTGTCTTAATGTTAATATACATATGAAAATGGGAAAATGGAGAATACCAAACCAAATGAATAAATAAGGATCCAGCATTAAGATTGTATCTGAGCTCTGTCCAAACTCTTTGGTGCTGAAACTTTGAAACATCTGTTTCACTGAAGTGGGAAGTTACAAAAAAAAAAAAAAAGAAAGAAAGAAAGAAAGAAATCAGCATAGTCACAGTGTCTTAGGGCAATCATCAACCTCAGATGGAACTGATGTCAACAAAGTAAGAAAAATAATCCCCCAGGCCCCTCAGAAGTCTGTGAGAGAAACTGTTCCTACCTCTTCTAGTTTGCACCACTCTCCATCTAGCTCTTTGATGGCTGCAACTCACTGCACGGCTTTTCAGGTTGAGTTGAAAGAACAGCTTCCCACCCCAGTGAGGAAAGGCTGTCTTCTCCTGCCTTCCCCCTCCTTCCTGCCTTGGTGCACAGCCACTGTGTACCTTTGGTGTTTGCCAGACACCACTGGGAGCAAATGGAATATGTGGGGAAAGTCAGAATGTGACCACAACAACAAGATTGATCACTTCCAGAAGTTTCAGGGGTTCAGGCCATCCCAGCCACTTCTCTGAGTCGCCCTGAGAAAGCACAAGGAAATGCAGGGCTATTAACCAGCAAGAAAGGGGAGTGGGAAGGACAGTGACCACCACATCCCAGCCTAAGGAATACCACAAGTTGCTGGTCTCAGTGTTTACTTCACAGTGGAAATCCCACTGCTTTCTTATCTCTGGGTGGCCAGAGAAAAAGGCAAGTGGGCAGGAGTGCTGCTTTCATGGCAGCCAGCTGTCAGGTCAGCTTGTTCAGGAAATCTGGCATACTCCTACACCTCTGCTAATTTCTCCTAGCAGCAAGCCACCCCCTCCCTGTCACCCCAGTAACAGCACTCAGAAAGCAGTAATTACAGATGTAGTCACAGGCCTGAAATCTGCAGCTGACTCAGCAGAAAGAGAGAAAAAAAGAAGGAAAGAAGGAAAGAAGGAAAGAAGGAAAGAAGGAAAGAAGGAAAGAAGGAAAGAAGGAAAGAAGGAAAGAAGGAAAGAAGGAAAGAAGGAAAGAAGGAAAGAAGGAAAGAAGGAAAGAAGGAAAGAAGGAAAGAAGGAAAGAAGAGTAGTTTTCTTCTTCCTCAATACACATTCATGGCATAATAACAGATTTGAAAAAAAAGGTGATCCAGTTCAGACTGATCTGATGTGCCAGGGAAGGCACTACAGGTGCAGCTCCCTGGCATCTCCAAAGCACCCTGAGGTGCCCTGACACAGCCCTGGTGCCCCTACAGCTGGCTGTGTGGAGTAAGGCAGGACAGGCACTGAAAGCACCCATCTGAAAACACTGCATTTCTGACAGGCTGCTTTCACCTGCATCACTATGTGTTTAGGACCCCCCAACTGCCTGGACAAAACTGAACTAGGGCAGGACAGGGCAGACGGATGTGGAACAGTGTGGGGAGGCTGACAGCTGTGCTGGGAAGAATGCTGGAGAGTTCAAAATGTGCCTGAAACACAGCTTCAGGCTACAGGAGCACAGGTAGGAGCACAAACTCCCAGCACGGCAGTGTGCTGATGAGACAGTGCACCCATGTCCCTCGGAAACCAAAAGTTAAGAAGATCTAAGATCTGATTCTGGGACTTGGGCAGTTTCTATAAACCTGGAGTTCAATTTAACTTTACATACTGGTCTGTACATAATGTATTTTATGATACACAATTGCAGTGAGGAAAGTGATCTAATGGAATTAAGTAAACAATTTTGAATAGATGTGTTACAAGGGTTTCAACATTACTTGATTTTATACTTTATGGTCAGCTTTAATTTAACAACAAAACTGCTGACAGTAAATCAGACCCAGGTGCACAAAATGCTCCCCCAGATATTTACTGGATACAAGTGATAATTAGCTGAAACAGAAAAGTGTTCACATACTGAATATTAGCATATTCTTGGAGCACCTGTATCTAGCAATTCCATGGAAAAGTCATTTCTGGCGGCAGTGGGAGCACAGGATGGAGACCAAGAGAGTCTCACAGTAAGCACTGCATTTCTCGAACAGTCACACGCATGAGAACAGAGAACCTGGTGGGGTTCTGTTGGTTTTTGACAGGACCGTTGCCCCACTGAAAGAAGCAGAACATTTTCTTTCGGTTTTGGTGGAGTTGGGGTGATATTTCATGTGCTTGCATGTAATGATCTCACACAACAGCTTGTCACAATTTTCTTATCAGGGCACAACACTAAATTACAAAACTATGCAGTTTTAAAGCCAAATATCTCACTTTCACATGGAAACAGCAGCAGATAAAAAAAGCAAGCAGCCTTTCGTCTCTGACAGAGCATTGAGACTCGGATCCTTGCCCCATTCCAACTTCGCTTTGTATGCCAGTAGAATTAAAACCAAACCATGAAGGTTAATCAAGTCAAGATATTTTTCCCTATAGTTTAAATATTTCAGGCATTTATAAATACAATTTTATATGTTTTATATACATCTATATATCTTAAATAAGCATAATTTAACAAATACCTAAAAAGAAACAGCTATTTTTTTAAAACACATTCTCACAATGCAAGTTAGGAAGATGAGATGAACCATACCTGTTATCGCTCAGGTTTAACACTCTCAACTTCTGCATCTGACCTATTTCATCCGGAAGAAACTCCAGTTTGTTGGAGCGCAGAGACATCACGGTTACATTTTTACAACTTCCAATCTGTGAGAATGAAAAAAAAAAAAAAAAAGCAAAGATATAACAATAACAATACTCACTGAAAAATATTTTTATCACTCCCTTAACATCAGAAGGTGGCCAAATTATCTTTTTTTTTTTTTCCTATAAGTAACAAAGAACCGATAACGCAGGATCTGAAGTCAGAAAACACTGTCTTTTGTCAGAAACATCAGGGAGATGCACTACGCTACCCGCACTGCTGCTTCTGAGCAATGCTCTCCCCTTTGCATGAAAATCAAATTACTAATTTACTAATTTGATTTTTACTGCTTTTACTGCTTTTGCAGTAAATTAATTGCTGTGACGGATATTCTGACTCAACAGGGATGAAATCTGAGGCCCATCACAAAACATTTTGATGTAATTTGAAAGCAGAATCAGCTTCTCACTTCTCTGGGCAGCTCAGGAAGGAAATTCTCATCCACAGCCAACGTCCTCAGGTTGTGCAGGTAACCGATGGTAGAAGGTAACGACTCCAACTCATTACAGCTGCAGTCAAATTCTTCTAATAAAGATAAACTGAAATTGTAAATGCACTTGTTAGATGCTGTATGAGGGTTAAGTAACAGAATTTGTCATCTAAAACCTTTGGAAGTTTCAAATCATCACAATTCTGCAGCCATTGTGCCCTGAAGATGGAACCTTTATTACAGATTTCCCTAAAAGTCTATAATAATAACATTAACTCTGTGCTGATTCAAATCACAGAATAAAAGTTTTGTGACTCATTGAGAAAACCATCATTCCCCACTTCTACCACCCCTTTTTTTTGCTCCATACGTACTATGATTTTTCTCTCAAGTGCTCATACCAAATATGTGCATGAAAGAGGGAAGTCCAACCTGAAAGCTTTTTCAATTAAAGATGCATACGTTCTTTCTTTTACTGATGATAACACAACCAGAAAAGCTCAAAAATAGAAAAGCTAATTTTGAACAACTGTTTCTAGTAGAAACTGGAAGCTCTCATCCACTGAACTGTAACGGGGCAGGTTCCCATGACAGCAAAGAGTGACTTGACTTTATTTGAAAGATATGGTCTGGCACAGATGTTCTCAGCTTCTGTTCTTCCTGGTGACATCATCAGTAGACAAACGAAGATGGCCACAACAAAAGCAACAAAGTCCTCATGAAAGCGTGCTGTATCTGTAACCACCATTGTGAAGCACTTCGTTTAGAAAGTGATTTATCATTCACCATGGTTTGTGGATGGACGCTATGTTGAGAATAACTGCTATAATCCCAATCACACTAATTTAGCTAAAATTTCATTAGCTATAATCTGTCAGCTTTAATGTCTTCTTGGGCTGAATTCAGATCGTTCTCTATAGATTTCAAGAAGAACAGACAAAAATCAGATACGTCATCCACTGAAATGGGGCAACTGTCAGTGCACGCCCTGAGGTTGATGAGGAATATATTTAGGCAGAAGCAGGGGCATTCACTCAGGTCCTGCGGATACAGTCTCCAGCCCCCAGGTCCAATTCGTAAAGCCCTTTGTGTAAATCCTTTGATACTCCCTAACAAGGTAAAGATAAATATATGCCTAAGTGCTTTACTGAGCTGAGTCTGCTGAGCATAGCATCTTGCAGGTCCAACACCAAATGCCATTTACAGGCTTGTGCTCTGAACATGCCTGCCAAAAATGAGGGTGGCAGTTCACTGTTAACAACATTGACTCAGGCAGTGCTGAAATGCTCTATGTCTCATCAGGAAATTGGTCCCTGGAGGGAGAATTCCCTCCTCCACATTGCTAATCTTTGTGTGAGAATAATACACTCTGCAGTGGGTACTGTGCCCATCATTTAGGAGAAAGAGACCCAGTAGGAAACTATCCAAGTGGATGAGTCAGAGAAAGGAAGTTCATTTTGATGTGGGAGACGCTGTCCTCATTAAGTGAGGGAAAGTACCACATTTAAAAATGATGTGATAATATTGGGTGATTAACCTACTGCTCTGCAGTCACACCTTTTAGAGCAGCAGTATGCATCTCTTACAACATAATCATGGATCCTCGACAAATAATACTGAACAGATATTAAGCAAGAAAAAAAAAAAAAGAGGGAATTCCCTTCAATCTGAACAATTCAATCCATAAGAAAAATATTGTCATGGCAGCTTTTAACAAATGACTCCCAGAATTGCTAAAGGTAACGCTGGACACAACATCAACCTTCCTGCACAGTGCCCAGCACAGCTTTGAGCCTTATGAGCTCTCACTGTCAGAATTGATTGCTTCACAACCAGATCTCCATTTTGTCACTCATGCAGCCAACTTTTAATGCACACCATTACTATCACATCAATATAAAGCACTGTAAGTACATCACAGGAAGCCAAACCTGAGATTTCAATTGCTACAGTTTTCACTGTCCACAAATTCAGATTTTTTCTTTCCTGATGCTATATAACAACAAAATTATTATTGAGATTATTACTATAGAATGGGTGCAGGAGGGGGACCGCACTGGCTACGGAGGTTAGAGATGATTTCTACTCTGGAGATCTCACTGTACAATTCTCTGCCAGGAAGGGATGCATGTCATATGAAACTATAAATCAAATCAAAGCACCTACTTCCAAGGAATGGCAGAATAATCACACTCCAAATCAAGGCAGTTGGTTCTTTGTATTGCTTTGGAGACAGGCCTGCACTTGTTTTGAATTTTATGGTAAGTTGTGGATTTCAATACACCAAGGCAGCAGAAGGATGGTCTGCACGCTGCAGTACCACATGGAATTTTGCACCAAAGATCATGCAATATCTGATCAAATTTCAGCAAGTTAGTACTTTTATGAAATTTTCACATTTTTATGTCTACACCTACAAAATTGTCACGGTTTTTCCATTTATGCTCCATCAATATTTTAAGGCACCTTAATATGTATGTGGTATACAGCCATCTTCTTTCCAACATCAGTCCTAGCTGTTGCTATGGAAACTGCCATTCCCCCCCAGTTCTTATCTTCCTTCTACTTTTGTTGCTCAAATCACCCAAACTGCAAGTGATTCATACGGAAAATACCACTTCATCCTTTGTCTTGAAAAATATGGTACACTTCACCTTCCTATTGCTTATGGCAGGGTAAGTCCAGAGAAGCTGCTCCACATGCAAATGTGACAAGCTGTGTGTCAGGGGCACGTTTGGGGATTATTTTGTAATTCAGTGCATCT